>NC_063168.1:9366862-9709362 GCF_023159225.1 Perognathus longimembris pacificus | reverse complement strand
ATTGGAACATTGTTTACGAAAGCACACATCCCTCTTACACAAATGTTTATGCATTTCCTTGACAATACATCCCAGTTTTTTCTTTTGCAGAAAGAATTAATGCCTTTTTGTGAGCCATGGACATTGTATCTCCTTTATCATTGCTTTCTAGCACTCAGGAGAAAGATGCTAGTTCCTGCATCCATGTAATGATGATCTCACAATGGGTGGTTTCTCTAAGGTGACATAACCATGAGCAGAGTCACAAATGACTCTAAAGCGAAGCTCCATCAGATGCCAGACCTTAACACTGTAAGTAGTATATTAAGGCAGATGCTTTCTTCCTTAGCAAATAGGAACGATAATTTGGTATCCACGGGTTACTATGCTAACTGAGACAATGAATACAAAGTGTCTAGCATGTCAGCGATCCATACAGAGTAGCTAGGTTTGCGACTTGGGAAGAGAGAGCAGATTGAAATCTACCCTGTGAAGATATACCTGTGGAGTTCAGGTCAATATTTATCAAGTAACTGCCATATGCCAGGGAAACCATGTAAAGAGGACCTTGCTCATTTTCTCAAGGTTCTTGTAGCTGATGGCAAGCAGAACCTTGCATGAAAGGACAGTTACCATGTGAAAGAAAATGTTGCATCAGAGATGTATAGGTTGCTACAGTAACAAAGAAAAGAGACAAAAATCATTCAGTTGGGCTATGAGCATGAGCTTAGAAATGATTTTTCAGTGGAGATAATGTCTACATTCTTGTTATTGTCAGAAAGCTAGAGAAAGAAGAATATGAGTATAGCAGTGAAGTGGCACAGCTATGCTTTCTAGTTTATTTAAGATTCAGCTCTGAGTACATTTTAGACAGGAGGCCCTTGTCTGATGCATAGCTAGTAAAGGTCTTCTCCCATGCTGTGGGCTTTCTATTTGCCTTGCTAGCTATGTCTTTTGTTATGCAGAAACTCTTTTAGTTTGATGCTATCCCATTTATCCAGCCTTTCATTGACTTGTTGTGTTTCTGGATCTTTACTTAGGGAGTTTCAATTTGTGCCAAGGAGCCCTACTGTTTCACCTATTCCTTCCTGTAATATTTTCAGGGCATTACATTGAGGTCATTGATCTATTTGGAAATGATTCTGGTGCATGCTGATATATAAGGATCTAATTTCAGTTTTCTGCACGTGTGTAGCCAATTCTGCCAGCACCATTTGTTGAAGATGCTGTCTTTCATCCATCCTGTGTGTTTGGCTCCCTTATTAAAGATTAGGTGACCATATGTGTATGGGTTCATTTCTGGGTCTTTGATTCTATTGCATTGGTCCGCAGGCCTGTTCTTATGCCACCATCAAGTTGTTTTTATTACAACAGCTTTGTAGTAGAGTTCAAAGTTTGGTGTTGCTACTCTTCCAGCACTGTTCTTCCTGCTAAGGATTGTTTTGGCTATTCAGGCTCTTTTATTATTCCATATGATTTTTTGATTGCTTCTTTATAACTGAAGAATATTGTTGGGATTTGATGGGTATTGCATTGAATTTCTGGATATTTTTGGGCAGCATTGCCATTTTCATGAGGTTAATCCTTCCAATCCAGGAGCATGGAAGATTTTTCCACTTCATTAAATCTGCCTAATTTCCTTTTTCAGGTTTTTAAAGTTTTCATCATAGAGGTCCTTCACATCTTTAAGTTAATTCCTAGATATTTTTGAGGCTATGACAAAGGGAGTTGCTTTCCTGATTTCAGCCTTGGTCATTGTTGGCATACAGAAAAGCTAGTGATTTTTTGGGGTTAATTTTATACTGTTACTTTGCCAAAGTTTTGGATCAGCTCAGGTAACTTGGGCGAGGAATCTATGGGGTTCTTTATATACAGGATCATGTCACTTGCAAAATTCTCTATTTGGATTCCCTTTATGTTTATCTCTTGCCTATCTCTAGCTAGGAATTCCAATATAGGGGCCTCATTTCTAAAATATACTTATAACTTAAAAGATTAACCACCCCCCCAAAAAAACAACAACCCACAAATTCTCAAAGAAACAACAAGCTCATTAATAAGGAGGCAAAATACTTAAAGAGGGATTTCCAGAAGAAGAAATAAGAACGGACACATAAGAATAGACACATGAAGAAGTGGTCAGTATCTCTGGCCATAAAAGAAATGCAAATCAAAACAACATTGATACAGTCCTGCTTGTCCAGTCTTTCCTTGATTTGTTTTGTTGCTGGACCTTTGTTAAGGAAGGTTCATCCTGTGCCAAGGAGCCCAAGTGTTTCTCCTATTCCTTCTTTTAGTGTTTTTAGGGTATCTGTTTTTATTTCTAGGTCTTTAATCCATTTGGAATTGATTTTGGTGCAGGGTGATAATTAGGGATCTAGTTTTAGTTTGTTACAGGTGTTGACCCAGTTTTGCTAGCACCATTTATTGAAGAGGCTGTCTTTGTTCCAACCTATATTTTTAGTTCCTTTGTCAAAGATTATGTAACTATAGTTCTGTGGGTTCATTTCTGGGTCTTCAGTTCTGTTCCATTGGTCCTCAGGCCTGTTCTTGTGCCAGCACCAAGCTGTTTTCATTACTATAACTTTGTAATACAGCTTAAAGTTTGGTATTGATATTTCTCCAGCACTGTTCTTTCTACTTAGGATTGTTTTTGCTATTTGGGGTCTTTTATTGTTCCATATGAATTTCTGGATTGCTTCCTCTATTTCATTGAAGAATGGTGTTGGGATATTGATGGGTATTGCATTGAATTTGTAGATAGCTTTTGGTAATACTGCCATTTTCAGGATATAGCTTGCAAGATAAACAGAAAGTCCACAGATTGGGAGAACATCTTTACTAGCCATACAATGGACAAAGGCCTGATTTATAAAATATATGCAGAACTCAATAAGTTAAATTCCTCCAAAACAAATTATCAAAGAACCAACAGCCCCCTCAACAAGTGGGCTAAAGACCGAAAAAGAGACTTTTCTGAAGAGGAAATGAGAATGGCCAAGAGACACATGAATAAGTGCTCTATATCACTGGCCATAAAAGAAATGCAAATCAAAAGAACATTGAGGTTCCACCTCACCCCAGTAAGAATGTCCATTAGCAGGAAATCAAATAATAACAAATGCTAGAGGGATGTGGCCAAAAGGGAACCCTACTACATTGTTGGTGAGAATGCAAAATTGTTCAGCCACTCTGGAAAGCAGTGTGGAGAGTCCTAAGAAGGCTCCCCTATGAGCCAGCAACCCCACTTTTGGTCATCTACCCAAAAGACTACAAGCAAGGCCACACTAAAGCCACTAGCACAACTATGTTCACCACAGCACAATTTGTCATTGCTAAAACATGGAACCAACCCAGATGCCCCTCAGTAGACAAATGGATCAAGAAAATGTGGTACAAATATACAGTGGAATTCTATGCATCTATCAGAAGGAATGATATTGCCCCATTGGTAAGGAAATGGAAAAAAAATCATAGTAATTGAAGTGACCCAGACTCAAAGAAACATATGGTTTCCCTCATAGGAAATAATTAGTACATGATTAGGTAATCATAGCAGAAGATCACAATAGTCCAATAGCTATACCCTATGAACACATAAAATGATGTTAAGTGAAATGAACTCCATGTTATGGAAACATGTGTTATATCAATTCTGTAATACTTTTCAACATGCCTTTTTCATTTTTTGTTTGTTTTTGTTTTGTTTCTATCATATTCCCTTCCTGTGGTTGTACCCCTGCTATCACTGTATTTCATCTGTTTACCCTGGATCTGTATATACGTGTATTAGAACTAGGGAAGGGAAAGGGAATATCAAAATCAAGAGACAAAGGATAAAAAGACAAACCATTCCAAAAGCAATACTTACAAAACCATTTGGTGTAAACCAACTGTACAACTGAGGGAAACTACTTTCCCTCTCTTGGGAGGAGAGGGAAAGGGGGAGGGGGAATGAGGAAGGAGGTAACAAGTTGAACAAGAAATGTACTTACTACATATGAAACTGTAACCCCTATGTACTTCACTTTGACAATAAAGAAAAATAATAATAAAAAAAATTGAGATTCCACCTCACACCAGTTAGAGTGGCCAGATGTGGTCAGGGATGTGACTGAAAGAGAAGGCTACTACACTGTTATTGGGAATTAAATCTTGTTCAACTGCTCTGAAAAGCAGTATGAAGGTTCCTCAAAAGATCAAACATAGGCTGTTCCTATGATCCAGCAATCTCACTCCTGGGCATGACCACAAGCAAGGCTACACCAAAGCTACCAGCACAACCATGTTCATTGCAGAATGATATAAAATTGTTAACACATGGAATCAACCCAGATGCCTCTCAGTGGATGAATAGATCAAGAGAATGTGGTATATATATGCACAGTGGAATTTTATGTTTCCATCAGAAAGAATGTCATTGCCTCATTTGTAAGGAAATGGAAACACTTGGAAAGAAATTGTAATAAGTGGGGTAAGCCAGACCCAAAGAATTATAGGCTGCATGGTTTCCCTCATTTGTAATAACTGGAATATGTTGAGGATACTCTTAGGAGAGGAGCACAATGGCTCAATAGCTATGTACATATGACCATATAAAATTATGCTTACTGAAATGAACTCTAAGAAATAGAAACAGGAGATTTTTAATGGATTCTTTGCAGTTCTTTCTTTCTTTTTTCTTTTTTCTTCATTTATTTTATTCCTTGTTGTCACTGTTCATGATTTCTGTACCTTTTGTCTTGTATATAAATTTATCTCATTTGGGGAAAGGAAAGAGAAACACAGAATTGGTGGGACAAAGGGTGAACCAATTCAAAGTAATACTCCCTAGACACTGTTGGGAATGAACTTTACAACTTGGCAGGGGGGAGTCTGAAGGGGAAGAAGTGGGAGACAATGAGGAGAGGGTAACACTGTTCAAAAAGAACAGTGACCCCTTTGTAATCACCTTTACAATAAAATTTAAATTAAAAAAATAAAACAAAGTGGAAAGCAAAACAAAAAAAAAGATACAGAAGCCAGGCATTTGTGGAAGACATGGAAGATCACCTGACTACTTTAACTGGAAACTAGAAATCTGAGATTTGAAACAAAGCATTTCCAGTGCTTTGTACCAGTGGCTGATGCTGGTAATTCTGGGTAGACATCTGGAAGGTTTTAAGCAAGCCAAGTAGAAAAGTGTGTGAGACTCTTGTCTCCAAAATAATCAACAGAATGCAGGTCTGAAAGTGTGGCTCAAATGGTAGCACAGTACCTCAGTAATCAAAACCCAGAGAGCATGCGGTGCTGAGTTCAAACCCCAACATCATCATCAAAAAACAAACAAACAAACAAAAAAATGAAAACAACCAAAACTCCACAAAACCAGGAGACCAACAACGCCAACAAAAGCAGCAAAAGAAGAAAGTGTGGAGATATGAAAGTGAAAGTTGTATGTTTAAGTGTCTTAGTGACTCAGGAAAACCATTCCAAAGCTTTTCCTGGTATTGTAAATGACTTCTGCTAGGTTAGTTTAGTCTTCTTCATCGAATAACATTTGTTCAGATACTGAATTATCTTCCTCAGCAACATAGAGAAACTTCTTTGGGAAATGGCTTTAAATTTTCTTGTTTTCTCATTTGAAATGATTTCATTTTCAAATTCTTGAGTTTCATGATCTCTTTTCTGCCTTTAATCTTATGTTTTCTTTCTTATTAAATCTGCAACTTAATCTTCTTGCTCTCAGTTACATCCAAGTACATCATCCCATTAACCCCTGTCTGATTGTTTTTCACCTATCTGGTACGTGGTTAGTTTTCTTACCACCTCTGCACTATTTCATGCTATTTATTTCTCATCAGTCATTAGTATTCTGTAATGAACACTGTTGGCTGTCTTTGAGGCTAGAATTTAAGGCACTGGAGATCAAAGGCATTCAATGACCACTGCATTTGCCACAAGCACATTGTGTGAACTATTGTTTTGTCAATATATTATATTATACATGTTAAAAATGTTAGTTGCATCCTAATCTTATTTAATGACTTTTTAAAAATTGCTCAGAATCCAGCAAAGTATTTCATAGTGGGAGCTGACATCATCCTTCAACAATTTTTCCCTCTCTGCCAGCCCATGTTGATTCTATCTGTTTGTGATGTGCTGATAGCTTTTATTCCATTATTGACTTCTTCTTCACTTTCTTTTTTTTTTTTTATTTTGGCCAGTCCTGGGCCTTGGACTCAGGGCCTGAGCACTGTCCCTGGCTTCCTTTTTGCTCAAGGCTAGCACTCTGCCACTTGAGCCACAGTGCCACTTCTGGCCGTTTTCTGTATATGTGGTGCTGGGGAATCGAACCCAGGGCTCTCTCGCTATATCCCAGCCCCCTTCTTCTTCACTTTCTAACAATGTGGTCCTTCATTACTCTCCTTAATCATGTACAAGTATGCTTAAATAATATAGAAAGCATACAGTTTTCCTAAATCAAACTGAAGCCAAGATAATTTTTTTGCAAGTCCTGGGGCTTGAACTCAGGGTCAGAACACTGTCTTTGGTTTTTCTTTGCTCAAGGCTAGCACTCTACCACTTGAACCATAGTGCCACTTCTGGATTTTTCTGTTTATGTGGTGCTGAGGAATCCAACCCAGGGTTTCATGCATGCTAGGCAAGCACTCTACTGCTAAGCCAATTCCCAGCCTCTAATGCCAAAATTTTAAATCTTCACTCATGTGTCCTTCTTTGTCTGGAATGCAGGCCTCCTCTTCATCTAGGTATCATCTCCCTGCTCTTTGAAATGTGACTTTATGAAGATCATTACTCACTCAGATCACTAGTTCTCAATACTGAGAAAAGCCTGAGAGGCTTATGTTGGGCAGAAATATGTGTTATTACCTTTTCCTGGCTAAAATTTTCTATTGATCTTTGTGATTATTTCTCTTGCATTAAATGCTGAACAAAGTAATCTCTATGCTTTAGCAATGTAGCTACTTGGTTAGTAAAATTGCATGCATTTTAATCTCATTCATGTTTAACATCATCTCTCTTTCTGTTATGAATCCTTGGAAATCTCTGTCCATATTATTACCATGGTCTTAGTAGTGTTTTGGGAAAGGAGACAGGCTCATTGATCAATGACACAGCACCTCAGCATATGAAAACTGAAACTACATTGGGCTTTTATTAAACCAAAAATTATAAGCTTACTCTCCAATATATCACTGGCGAGCATCATTCTTTCCTTTTCTTCACTGCAGTCTAAGTCATTCCTTCTCTGTATTCTCTCTCACTTAGTCTTTGATTTGCTTAAACCACAGTGGTCCTAATACTGTATATAATCATGTGTATGGATCCTCCAAGGCCTGTAAGCGGCTTCTCAGCTTCAGCCCCTTGATGACACTCCTGTATCCTTGGCTGGCTAGACAGCCTGAGTCATAACATGTACTCAGTAGAGGGAAAGTGATTAGATGCATAAATTAATTAGACATCGTTGTTCATTTAGAAAATACTCCATTAGTTTCTTCATCAAATCCACATAGATAAGGGTTTACATACTTACCACAATTCACTATCCCTGTACAAAAGGAAAAAAGAAGTTTAGTGTTTCTAGACCAATGTGGCTATCAATTTCTATATAATGCCAAGTCAACATGGAAAACCTTTTAAGTTTGTAGAAACACAGCTTCTAAAATGCGACTCATGAGAGAATGTGTTCTTTAAAAATAATCCACAGATGAGTAGTGATCTATGTTGCAAACTACGGAGCAAATATTTCCCTGACAAATGTCTGAGAGTCATGGGAAATATCTTCTCATCTCTGGTCTAGATCATGTATGACTGATGTAGAAAAGTGCAGAACTGTGTGCAGAGAAAAATTATGTGCTTACTTCAGTGACTTAAAGGAAAACTTATTTTTCACTAATTGATTTAAAGTCGCACAAAAATACATTTTATACATGTGAGTGGTACAATATCTATGCATATTATACTGCTGTATAATATTCAGCTGCAGCTCTAAATATCTAGGTAATAAATGCCTCAAGCATTATCTTTTAGATAATATCAAAACTGAGAGACATTTGTCTTCTTATTTGAGAGCTCAGTGGCAAACGCAGAGTTTGGTAAGTTAGATATGTTTCTGGAGAAAATTACATTACATTTAGCCTAGAAAAATGAATATATGATAACTTGAGAATTGAAGCATCAATTTAGTGAGACTCACTAAAGAGATTATCTTGAGAAGCATTTATATTGCTTACTCTCCAGTGGTAAATTGCAGAGTAAGCTTATAATTTTTGGTTTAATAAAAGCCCAATGTAGTTTCAGTTTTCATATGCTGAGGCTCTGTGTCATGGATCAATGAGCCTGTCTCCTTTCCCAAAACACTGCTAAGACCATGGTAATAATATGGACAGAGATTTCCAAGGACTCATAACAGAAAGAGAGATGATGTTAAACATGAATGAGATTAAAATGCATGTAATTTTACTAACCAAGTAGCTACATTGCTAAAGCACAGAGATTACTTTGTTCAGCATTTAATGCAAGAGAAATAATCACAAAGATCAATAGAAAATTTTAGCCGGGTAAAGGTAATAACACATATTTCTGCCCAACATAAGCCTCTCAGGCTTTTCTCAGTATTGAGAACTAGTGATCTGAGTGAGTAATGATCTTCCAAGCCACTCTTTTCTAATATTTACATCTCAGTATGATCTGAATCATGTACAGATAGGGAGTGTTAAGTAAATACTCCATTTTGAGCCTGACATAGAAGTGTGGAAGTCATTATCTCTGTCCTCCCAATAGAAAAGGTTGAACAAACTAAAAATCAATAACTCTTCTTAGATCCATGATAGAACTGAGGTCACAAGGCAGCTACTGCTCTGAAAGTTGGAAAGCTTGGTGACTTCAGAAATCACACCTTCTTGGAGTCAAGGCCAGGGCCAGCACCAGAGGAGAAAATCTCTGAACATAATTAAAGAATGATTGGAGGCTCTATATGAACAGCCTGGAGATTTCAGAACTGCAGGGAGGCCTAATCTTAGGAGTATCCCTCACGCTACACTCATTCTCATGACTTTTATCTCTGAATGTCTTTTTCCAGGCCCTCACAATGGTCCCAGGGAGGGATGGAAAGGGAAGGGGTAGTCATTCTGAAATAATAAGATTTTGTTCTTGACATGGTCACCTCTTAAAGGAAACTGCAAGTCAACTCTCCATATCCACCTCCTTTATAGTTTGGATTCAACCACACATAGGTTGACAATATTTGAAAAAAACAAATGCATCTGTATTGAAGATGGACTGATTTTCATCTTTTTATTATTCCCCAAACAACAAAGCGCAACAATTTTGGCATAGCACTCATATTACACTTGATATAGCAAGTCATCCAGAGATGGTTGAGTATTCACAGGGTGTGGGTAGGTATCTGCAGACATCATGTTTTATGGCTGCAGACATAGTGTTTTATGTGAGGGACTTATACCCGCACAGATTTTGGTGTTTAGTATGGTGGGATTTCCAAGAAGGTAACTTATTTGGAGGAGAAAAGATACCCAACTCCAGTGCACAGTAGATTTTTATATGAGGAAGAGAAATTGGCCACCAAGTTCTCCGAGTGAAGAGTAGAGAAAATGCTCTTGCCTTTCTGGCAAGGGGAGAGAAAAAGGGACATTGTAAAATACATCCCACATAGTTCTCCTTAACAAAAGCCTGCCTGCCTTCAAAGGAAACTAGTTCTCCAAAGCTTAAGCACTTCAAACTTTACCAGTGCCTCACCAGCCATGGAGGAATCACCCCACCCTCTCTCCCTTCTGGCCATTCTGTTTCACCCAAGTGGCTGGAGACTAGAAACACTTGCGAAGGTCACAGCCCAAGAACAAATGCCTTCTGAATTGCATACTGACTTCCCTCACATTTTTCTCTAATTAATATGGGTCATTCTTCAAGACAGAATACATTCTGGACCACAAAGTAGACTTTCACAAATTTAAAAGAATTGAAATTGTATCAAGTAACCCTTACTATCCTAGTAGCAAAAAGATAACTGGAAAACCCACAAATAATTGCAGAATAAGCAACAAACTTTGAAGTTGAGCATCTATTATAGAAAGATACTCAAAACAAATTTAAACATAAATGAATATGAAAATACAACCTATCAAAATTTATGGGATGCAGCAAAAGTGATGCTTAGAGGGAATTTTGTAGTGTTAAGGAAAAATAAGGAAAAGCATCCCAAATGAATGGTCTATTTCCACTCCAAGAACCTCGAGAAAGAAGAGCAAATTATACCTAAAGCAAGCAGGAGAAAAGAAATAGTAAACATAAAAGAAATCATTGAAGTTGAAAATAAGAGTTCAATAGGGAAAAAAATCAATGAAATGAAAATCTGTTTCTTTGAAAATATCTGGGGTAAGTGAAGTGAGCCAGATCCAAAGAAACATGGACTCCATGGTCTCCCTCATAGGGAATAGTTAGCACAGGTTTAGGCTAGTCACAGCAGAGCATCACAAGAGCCTAACAGCTATGCCCCTATGAACGCATAAGATGATGCTAAGTGAAATGAACTCCATGTTATGGAAATAACTGTTGTATCACTGTTGTAATCACTTTCAACAAGCCATGTGAAACCGTAGCTTCTATTGTTGATGATCCTCTTGTATCCCTTCCTATGGTTGTACCTGCGCTATCACTGTATCTCATCTGAGTACCTTGGATACTGTATATACTGGTATTAGAACTAGGGAAGTGAAAGGGAATATCAAAATCGAGAGACAAAGGATAAAAAGACAAAGGACTCCAAAAGCAATACTTGCAAAACCATTTGGTGTAAACCAACGGAACTACTCATGGGGGGAGAGGGAAAAGGGGAGGGGGAATGAGGGAAGAGGTAAAAAACAGTACAAGAAATGTACCCAAGGCCTAACGTATGAAACTGTAACCTCTTTGTACATCACTTTGACAATAAATAAGAAAAAAGTATTAAAAAATAATAAAAATAAAATAACAATAGCAATAAAAAATAATAACAATAAAGTTAAAAAAGGAAAATACCCGTGGCTCCTTTTAATCAATTAAATAACAGAATCAAGCCTATCATGTTAAGGACACTCCATAGTATTGGCTTTGGTAAGGTCTTTTCTTCTTGCCAAGGCATTCTTCCAAAGAACCCTGGGCTCTCATTTTACCATGTTTGCTCTTCAGTGGCTCTGGGGGAGGCAACAGCAAGGATCTTCCTGAATTCTTCCTTAAAGAAACCTGATTGCTTTGCCTGTGATAAGATCCGTGAAAGTGCTGGCTATTTCCTAAGAGTGCTGTCTCACATATTCTCATGCTAGTCTACACTCAGCATCTATGGAGATGTGCTGGACCATGGTTTTATCTAGTTACTTTTATACATTTTTATTATATATGATGTATATGATATTTTATTATATATGCTATTATATGTAATAATATTATATAATAAGCATAATTATAATGAAGAAAATAAACAATACTATTTATATTAGATTATTATGTTTATGTGGTTTCCTATTTACCCCTTATTATTCCTGGAAGTTTGTAGCATTTTCCTCCTAGGCATTTTATTTAAATGAGTTGAAATGAGTGGCTACAGAAAATTCTGTTCATTCCTTTCTGATTTAAGAAAAGTATATATTAACCAGTTTAAGTTGGGTTTAGCGTTCTAAAGCTACTGAAGAGTAATTACATTTTCAATTAAAAAGGGGAGATTAAAGAAATTTCTGGGACAATTATTTCCGTGTAGTGTATCAGGAAATATACACTCTGAGGTACAGAGGCAGTACAGATCTGGAGGATTGTGGTTCAGGCCAGCCCAGGCAAAAATAAAGACTTTATCTTAAAACAAATACCAAAAAGGCCTGAGGTATGGTTGAAGTGGTGCCTAGTAAGCATGAAGTATGATGCATGAAACCCTGAGTTCAAACCCTACTGCTATGAAGACAAACATAGAAAGGACTATCCACTCTGCGTTAGGAATAATAACACTGAAGAGTGGTTATTCTGGGGGGTGGAGGATGATATGACAGAGTATGTGCTATGTGTGTAATGCATACATGTGGCTCTAGGCTTGATTCCTAACATACCATTATTAAAGAGAGAGAAAGAAAGACAGAGTGGACAGAGAGGAAGAGAGAGAAGACAGAGAGACAAAGGGAGAGAAAGGAAGGGAGGGGAGAGAGAATGAAATGACCCACATATAACAAGGCCAGGGCCAATGTTATGTACTTTGTAAGAGTTGTTTGAGTGTCTGATGGTAAAACAACTGTTGACCAAGGGTAGGTAACTGAGACACAGATCTCTATTATATTTAAACCATTTGCATTCGGATCCTGATCCTGTTTTTTTTTTTTTTTTTTTTTTACAATGATCTGGCTTATATTAAAATATTACAAGTGACAGGGGCATCCTGATTTCTGTCCTCCTTGGAAGGTTCCACAATGATGAAAAATAGAGTTTCTCTTGAGGTAAGGAATAACATTTCAGACCTGTTGAGTTGGGAACAAATGTTAAAAACTGGATATTTTTCTAGGAACTAGATCCTGTCACATTTGAAAAAAAATAGTTTCTGTCCAGCAAATGGAGCTTGTGTCCAGATTTTAAAATGAAATGTTTATTAACTAGTCCACACAATACATTCTATTCTGGGCAGTAATTGTTCCCAAACATTACTTCAGTCTTCTTCAATTATCTCCTTCCCACAGGAGTTTACCTTCTCTCCCTCTACCTAAACTTTTCATCAAAAACACTTGCCCCACTTCAATCCTTCTAATCAAGGTTATCATGGCATTTCCCTGGGTGGCTTGATCAGGTGTACAAACCTTCATTTTTTGTTTTTTACTGAAATACAGTTAACCTGAGGAGATGAAAGGCCAGTGCCGGTGGCCACAGAGACATGTCATATTGCTTGGCCTGAAGCGAATGTACGACTGGATTGCTTTGGGACCTGTCTGCAGTTTCTATCAACACTGCTTCCTTAGGCATCTTGTCTGAGATTTTCTTACATGCTTTTCTTTGCCTGACACTAGGAGAATTTAATCCCCTTCCTGAGAGGTTTGTTCACTATCTCTCATAAGTTTAAGTATTTAGATGGGTAAAATTGTATAGCTTATTGATTTCTTAAAATGGAATAAATCAAATAATATTTCTAGTTGAATAGTTCATATATTCCAGATGCTCACGCTACAGAAAACGTGAGGCTCTAACATTTCATAGGAATGATCTATCTCGTACAGGACTGCTGAAATACGGTCCCCAAATAATCAACGAACTTGTGAAAAACCATGAATACATATCTCCCAGAGATCTCATGGGAAAGTGGCTAGTATTCATGATTGTCATATGCATGATTTGTGTGGTAAGAACATTTTTTCTGATTATCACTAGATAGTTTTGTATATATGAGTGTGTGAACATACTAGAGCTTGAACTCAGAGTCCAGGCACTGTCTATTAGCTTATTTTTCTTCAAGTTTTTATTTTTATTTAATTTTTAACCACCATGCAAATGCCAATCAAAACCAATGAGTTAAGTTCATACAAGCTAGGATTCTCTGAAGAAGTCATGTTCATGTTCAAGTCTATAGACTATCTGATCTTCAATGTCTAGAACATTGTGATTGGGGAGGAAATGGAATATATTAGATGAAAGACCAAAGTTAGCCAGGTTCAGTGGTTTGCACCTGTAATTCTAGCTACTTAGGAGGCTTAAGTCAGGAGTATCATAGTCCAAGGCCAGCCAGGGCAAAAAGCTATGGAGTTCTCCCATCTCAACAGAAAATGCTTGGCATGGTGGTATGAACGTGTCATCCCAGTGTAATTAGGAGGATCCCAATCAGGCTGGCCCAGGCAAAACTGAGAACCTTCAAGGAGGATGAGATCTGAGGATCTCAGTTTGAAGACAGCCTGAGCAAGAGAGTCCATGAGACTCTTATCTCCAATTAAGTACCAAAAAAGCCTGAAGTGGAGCTGTGGCTCAGGTGGTAGAGTGCCAGCTCTGAGCAACAAAACTCAGGCAGGGATAGCACCCAGGCATTGAGTTCAAGTTCCAGGACCAGCACCAACCGCCCCGCCCCCCAAGATGAGAACCTATTTCAAAAATAACCAGACAAAATGGGTTAGAGGTGTGCCTTGAGTGGTAAAGTACCTAGCAAGCACAAAGCCCTGAGTTCAAACCCAAGTACCACTGCCCTCCCCCCCAAAAGCTAACCTTGTCTTTTTAATCAAGATTACCATGGGTTTTCCTCAGTCCCTGTTATAGTCCCTTTGCATAGACCTCTGTACATGACCTAATATCCTCTTTACTCTGTTTTTTTTTTTTTTGTTGTTGTTGTTGTTTTGGCCAAGGGCTTGAGCTCTGGGCCTGGATGCTGTCCCTGAGCTCTTCAGCTCAAGGCTAGCGCTCTACCACCTTGAGTCACAGCTCCACTTCCAGTTTTCTGGTGGTGAATTTGAGATAAGAGTCTCACGGCCTTTCCTTCTCTGGCTGGCTTTGAACCATGATCATTAGATTTCAGTCTCCTGAGTAGCTAGGATTACAGCCGTGAGCCAGTACAGCTCCTCTTTACTACTATTATTGCTACTAGCAGATAACAGGCTTGGGATGTCTGACTAAACCTGACAGACCTTGAGCCTCCTCCCAACTCTAAAGCTAAGCATGTGTTCAAAGATAACATCTCCCGTTAGCTTTTTGATGTATGTATATATATATGTACCATATATAACATATATATCCTATTTAGATATATGTTATGTAGGTGGCAAGAGGCATAATGTTTGACTTAGTAGGTATGAAGTAGGAGAAGGAACTAAATTATAGTTAACTCAGACTGAGTGTCCAGAAGTCATGGCTAGCATACTTCCCTAAGCTGCCCTCTCAGTTGAGGCTCTATCTTTGGGGGAAGCAGAATGTTAGGGATCATAAAGCTGCTGCCATCAGCTGCTGCCTTTGGGATTCCCCTATCTTACCCAAAATCCAAGTGCTGTTCTAGAGCCAAAGGTGACTCTCAGCACTGTACACAGTGGATGGTACATATCTTACCAACCACCTTCCAGCTGCCCTGTTCTGAAATGAAATCTTGCTGCAAGGATGCCAAGTGAAGGAGCCTAAAACACATCCCCGAACACCAACAAAAGGGAGTCTAACCAGTCTAGCTTTTAGAGATAAGATTGCAGAACAGAAAGGCATGCTTGGAAGAAATAGACACAATTAGGGCCCACACCAATTGCCAGGTCTTGGAAAAAATTATATTACGTGAAGCAAGCCAGGCCCAAAGAAATGTAGGTTGCATGGCTTCCCTCATTTGTAATAACTAGAATATGTCTATGATATTCTTAGCAGGGGATCACAATAGCCCAATCGCTAAGTGCATAGGACCATACATAATGAAGCGTATCAAAATGAACTACAAGAATTGGAAACAAGAGGTTCTTATTATGTTCTGTATGGAGTTATTTCTATTTTTTTTTTGTTTTAGTTATTTGTATCCTTTGTCTTGTATATAAGTTTAGCTGATCCGTGGGAAAGGAATCACAGAAACAACAGGACAAAGGAAGAACTAATGCAACAATGATACTCACTAGAAACTATGTTGGAAATGAACTTTACAACTTGGGGGGAGATGGGGAGTGGGGAAGGGGAATGGGAAAAAATGAAGAAGGGGGTAACAGTGTTCAAAATTAAATGTACTCATTACCTTACTTATGTAATTGTAACCCCCTTGCTCATCACCTTTAGAAAAATATATTAAAAAAAGAAGAACCCAAATTGCCAAGTCTGCTGCTCGAAACGCAGATTCAGAGGACAGCCAGTTCCTGGTTCCTGGTGGACACATGGAGCCCTAATCAGAAAGAATGCTGAGTCAAACTGTTCACACCGGAAGTGAAATGTGCTCAGACAGTTGAAGAGGGGCATAGACAGGCTGGAAAGTGGTTAAATGGCCTTCACGTAGGTTCAGAGAAATAAGCGGGGACACAAGAGGATAGTTTCACAAAGCCATTAAACAAGGCTTGGTTATCAAATTCAGATTAGTTGGAACAGAAAGAGAGAATTTATAAAACAGTATTTAAGCTTGTTTTCTACTGATATATGGAACACCATGTGTAATTTTTGTACATGAATGTGTTCTATGATGTTCAAATCAGGTTCAATCTATTTATCACCTGAAGAATGTGGCAAAGACATTTAAATTCTTGTCCTTTCAGATACAGCTCAGCAGGAGCCTCTTCAGCTAATACCTTCTCAGATTTCTTGCTCTCTCCCCTTCCACTTCTGCTTCCCACCACCAATTCAATTGCTTTTGAATTTACTTAAGTGTATCTTTAAAACCTATAGTGGTGTTTGCCTGACTGGACACGGAAAGCATTCCTGTGAATGGATAAACTGCACTGTGAAAATGGGAATGAAGGGTGGCCATGTAAATGAGTAAAATGAGAGCAGTCTTGTGGAAGAATCTAACGTTTAACTGGTTGGTGTGTGTGTGTGTGTGTGTGTGTGTGTGTGTGTGTGTGTTAACACTGGAGCTTGGAAGGCCTGGGCACTCTCTATTAGCTTTTACTTTTTGTTCAAGGCTGCTTGCTCTGCCATTGGTACCCCACCTCCACTTCTGATTTTTTGTTGGTTAATTGGAGTTGAAGAGACTCACAGGCTTATCTTCTGTCTGGGCTAGCCTTGAGCTGTGAGCTTCATCTCAGACTCCAAGTGGAGTAGCTGGGATTACAGGTGTGAGCCACAAGTGCCTGCTTATAATGGCCTTTTTTTTTTTTTTTTTTTGTCAGTTGTTTGGCTTGAACGAGCTGATGCTCTACTATTTTGAGTCACAATGCAACTTTCACTTTTTGAGTGGTTAATTGGAAATGAAAGCCTCATGAACATTTCCTTTCAAGGCTGGCTTCGAACCACAATCCTCAGATCTCAGCCTCCTAAGTAGCTAGGATTACAGGCATGCGCCACTGGTCCCCAGTTTATAAGCCAGCTCTTGTAGGTACTAGCCTTCTGAAAATCACAACCAATAGTGCAAACAAAGTGTAACAAGTAGTAACAAATAGTGCAAAGAGTAACAACCAGCAATAGTTTTCTGTTCTGTCAGGTTTCTCCCCATATTCATAGACACCATTATAATCCTTGTTTTATTCTATGCCTTCAGCTAAAGAGGCAATACTTATCTGTTGAATGGAAAGTGACATTTTAATACCTGAAAAGCATATTTCGCTAACTTGTGGTTGGTTTCTGCTAGTGTGGCTTTTTTTTAGCTCTGAGCGTGGAACCATATGCGTAGGTTTATCTAACATTTAATTTATAAACTAGCAATCTTGGGTTAAGAGGAAAAATTCATAGACCAATTGATTTTGTAGAGTTTGTTTGAGCAAAGAAGAAAGAAAACTATAGATGATAGGTGAATCAGGAAGTTCTCAATACCAGAGATGGTTCTGAAAACTCCAATAAACTATACAATCAAGCAGCATTTATCAGGAAATGAAAATGAGGCATAAAGAACAACTTAAATCTGCTACTATTTTGTCAATCACCTAATTACAGCTAGGTTACAGCATGATTGACTGACTATAAGTGGTCTTGCAACCAGCCAGTTACTGTGATAAAATCCTGTATTAGCTTAGACTGCTGAAGACAGTGTAGGTGTGTACTCTAAATCAATTATATATAATATAATGTCAATAAAATCAATAATATATGATAGAATAATATAGTAGATTTTTAATACTAGGTCATATACCAATGCTACTTTTAGTTATGTTAGGTATTGTCATACTGTCTTCCATAGTGTTTGGACTAATTTACATTCCCACCAACAGTTGGAGCCGTGTTTGTTTTACCTTCCTCCCCCCCAATCCAGGCCAGCATTTGTTGTTATTCTTATTTTTCATGGCGGCCATTCTGACTGTAGTGAGATGGAATCTCATTGTTGTTTTGATTTGTATTTCCTTTGTGGCCAGGGATATTGAATCTCTTCTTTGCGTATTTATTGGCCATTTGTACTTCTATGAAATACCTAGCTCCTTTGAATTACTAATTGGGTTATTGATTCTTTGTGAGTAAAGTTTTATGAGCTCCTTGTATATTCTGGAATTAGAACCTCTTCAAATATATAGCTAGAAAAGATTTCTCATTCTGTAGGCTGTATTTATAGCTTAGTGACTATATCCTTTCCTATGCAGAAGCTTTTATTTTGATTTAATTCCATTTGTCAGTTCACTCTCCTATTTTCTTAGTTCTTAGAATTCTCTTCAGGAACTTCCTCCTATTTCCAATAGGGAAATGTAGCAGCTTTAAAATTTCAAATATTACAGTAAGGTTTCAGGTCTTGTACCTCCTTGGAGGTGATATTAATATACAGTGACTTGCAGGATCTTGTTTCATTCTTATGTATGAGATGTCCAGCTTTTCCCATACCATTTGTTGTAGAGGCTGTCTTTTTCCAGCATACATGTTTGACTGTTTGGTCAAAAAATATGATGGCTGGAGGTGTGTACATTTAGTTTTGGACTTCTAATCTGTTCCACTGGTCTTCAGATCTGTTTTTGTGCCAGCGCCAAGAGATGTTTGTTACAATGCTATTGAATATAGTTTGAAGTCTGGAATTTTGATGTTACCAGCTTTGGTTTATTTTGCTCAATATATATATATATTTTTTTTTCTTAGTTATTTAGGGCCTTATGTGTCTCCACATGAATATTTACACTGATTCCTTCATCTCTACAAAGAATGACACTGGGATTATCATGGGTATTAAAGCTACTTTGAATATCACTTTTGGCCTTATGGCCATTCTCATGACATCAGATTTACCAATACACGAATATAGGAAATCTTTTCAATTCTTGCTGACTTCAGCTTCTTTGTTCATAGTTTTCATTGCAGCAGGTCCTCTACTATTTTGGTTAAGTTAGATTGTTCCTAGACTTTTTTTTTTTGAGTTATTGTTTAATGGAGTTGATGTCCTAATTTCCATCTCCATCTTTACATTTTTGGTAAAAAAGAAAAGCTACTGATCTTTGTTAATTTAAGTTATTCTGTAACTTGGACTCTGAAGTTGCCACCTGCACTGAGAATTTTGGAGTGAAGTCTTTAGGGTTCTTTATATATAGTATTATATCATCTGCAAATAGGGAAAGTTTGATTTCTTCCTCCCTATTTTGGGTCCTTTTTATACCGTTTTCTTGCCTGACTGCTCCTGCAAGGCATTCTAATAGTACATTGAATTAAAAAAATGGAGAGAATGCACACATTTGCTCCTGATTTGAGAGAAAATGGTTTCAGTATTTTCAGCATTTAGTAAGATGCTGTCTGAGGGCTTGTTACAGATAGCTTTTATTATGTTAAGATACACCTTTTCTATTCCTACCTTCTCCAGAGATTTTGTTGTAATAGGGTCTATTCAGATGATTACATAAGTCTTGTCCTTGTTTCTTGGTATGTGATATAATTATTTTTCATTTATATATGTTGAAACAGCCTTTCATATCTGGAATGTAACAAACTGGGTCATGTTATATTTCTTTTTATTAGTTTTGAATGAGGTTAGCAAGGGTGTTATAGAGGGGTCTCTTTTTAAAACCAATTTTCATCCAAATATTCTTTTTGTTCTTGCCCACTTTTTAAAAGTGTTATTTCTACTTAATGGAATGAGTTTGTTAATGATCGTTTCCTTTTCTATTACATGGAAAAGTTTGAGTAATATTGATGTTACTTCTTTAAACATTTTGTAGAATTCAGCCTCTGAATCTGTTTAGTTCTAGGCTTTTCTTTGTTGAGTGATTCTTAATATTGTTTCAATCTCATTACAGATCTATTTATATGTCTTTTATTCTCTTAGGCTCAGTTTTATTAGGTTCAGGTTATCTAGGAATGCATCCACTAGATTTTATTGTTTGAGTGCAAGTTTGTGAAGTATTTACTCACAATGTTCTGGATTTTTCTTCTATTTGTTGTGATTCTATTTAGGTGATTTTCAATTTATTTGGAGTTTTTTTTTCCAAATTTTTATTATCAAACTGATGTACAGAGAGGTTACAGTTTCATATGTTAGGCATTGGATACATTTCTTGTACTGTTTGTTACCTTGTCCCTCATACCCCCCTCCCCCCTCCCCCTTACCCTTTCCCCTCTGAGGTGTTCAGTTCACTTACACCAAACAGTTTTGCAAGTATTGCTTTTGTAGTTGTTTGTCTTTTTTTTTTACGCTGTGTCTCTCAATTTTGGTATTCCCTTTCAATTTCCTAGTTCCAATACCAGTATACACGGTTTCCAATATACTCAGATAAGATTACAGAAATAGTGTAGGTACAACCACAGGAAGGTGATACAAGAACATCATCAATAATAGAAGCTACAGATACACATGGGACATTGAAAGTAGTTCCAACTGTGATATAACAATTGTCTCCATAACATGGAGTTCATTTCACTTAGCATCATCTTAGGTGTTCATAAGGGTATAGCTATTGGGCCTTGTGATGCTCTGCTATGGCTTGCCTAAACCTGTACTAATTATTCCCAATAAGGGAGACCATAGAGTCCATGTTTCTTTGGGTCTGGCTCACTTCACTTAGTATACTTTCTTCCAAGTCCTTCCATTTCCTTACAAATGGGACAATGTCATTCTTTCTGATAGAGGCATAAAATTCCATTGTGTATATGTACCACATTTTCCTGATCCATTTGTCTACTATTTGTCTTCTATTTGTTGTGATTCTATTTAGGTGATTTTCAATTTATTTGGAGTTTTAAAAAATATTTGGGTCATTTCTCTTCTCCTCATGGTCAGATTGACTAAGAATTTGTTGATTTTGTTTATCTTTTCAAAGAACCAGTTTTTTATTTTATTGGTTCTTTGTATACCCTTTTAGTCTCTATTTTATTTATTTCCGCCCTAATCTCTAAGTTTTCATACTGTTTTTAGGTTTTTGCTTATTCTTTTTCTAAGCACTTGAGCTATGAACTTGTGATTATTTTTGTTGTTGATTTAGGTTCTCATATCCATAAACTTTTCTCATAGAACTGCTTTTGCTGTGCTCCACAGGATTTAGTAGGTTGTGTTTTCATTTTGATTACATTATAGAAACCTTAGAATTTACCCTCTTATAGCTTCAGTCATTCACTCCTTGTTTAACAATGCATTGCGCAGTCTCTATGGGTTTGAATGTATTTCTATGGCTTCTCTTGCTATTATCTCCTAATTTCATTCCATTATGGTCTGCCAAGATATTAGAATTATTTCAATTGTCTTATATTTGCTGATACTTGCTTTATGACTTAGAATACAGTCAATTTTGGAGAACGTTCTATGGACTGCTGGGAAGAATGTGTATTTTATTGCTGTTGTATTAAATGTCTTATAGATGTCTGTTGGGTCCATTTACTCTATGGTGTTATAGAAGTCTGAGGTTTCTTTGTTGAGCTTAAATGGTTGTAATCCCTCTTGTAGGAGAGGAAGACCTGCCTCACTCTTGAGATTCTTTCTTTGCCCTGCTCAAGCGGTGTCACATGTCTGCATGTATACTAGGTTAAAGTAAAGAACAGAGAAGCTCTATTGTTGCCGTTTGAGGGAGGAGTGACTAGTCCTGCCACTTATTTCTTGTCAATCCCAGGACATGAAGGATCCATCCAATTTGCTCCCACCTTTGAGAGCTATGCATGTGACCCTTTGCCCCTGATGGATTTTTCTCAAACCTTACCTACTTCCTCTTGTGCAGTGCATGCCAGTGGCCTAAGGTTAAGGTGGATTTTAACTGTGAGTGTTGCTCTTCATACCCACTGATTCAATGCACATTGGAGTCCTGGGCAAGGTACCTGTGATAGGGATATTGGCAGCCCTTTCGCTTGCATGTGTGGAGTTTGGGAGTGAGTCACTCACTCTCTCTGGATGTGGGCACTGGCCTCTAATTTGGTTTCCTCTATTGTAGCTGCTTTCCCATTGTGTGGAAATAACTTCTTTGTAACCTGGGGGAACGGTTACCACAGCATTATTACTCTGAGCTGAATGTTCGCTCCATGTTTCCCTAGGCCAGACTTACCGTTTCTTATACAGTTGAATTGTTTTACTGGTGTGTCATATGCATTGGTCTCACCAGAAGACAAAAGAGAAAAAAGGAAAACACGCAGAAAGTATCCAGGTTTTCTGTCTTGTTGCTGCTTCTGCTACATCCAGGCTCTGTTAGAGTAAGCTTTTGTTTTAACTTTTCCTCCTTTTAGAGGTTTAAGAGTCAAGAAATGTTACTGTGTGTGTGCTAGTCTTGGGGGCTGAACTGAAGGCTCTTGCTTTGCTTTTTCAAACAAGGCTGGTATTCTACCACTCAAGCCGCAACCCAACTTTTGGCTTTTTTTTGCTGATTAATTGGAGATTAGAGTCTCAATGACTTTTCTGCCAAGCCTAGCTTTGAACCATGATCCTCAGATCTTAGTGATGATTAAAGCTGTGTGCCACCAACATCCAGCCAAGATTCAGTAAGTTTTTATTTCCACTAGACTTTATCTTCATATACTTTGCATGACATTCTGACTTTTCCTGCTTAAGTGCTGTACCTCTTATTGGTCTAAAGGAACATGGAATTGTGGCTGTTAGCAACCTGCCATTTTTGTCCACTAACAACATTCTTACTGTCCTTCCCAGATACTTATCATCGGGCTGCTCCTTATTGCATAACTGTTGAGTGCTGGGTGCCAAATGGAAAACACAATTAAAACTCTTTTCTGGGCTGGGGATATAGCCTAGTGGCAAGAGTGCCTGCCTCGGATACACGAGGCCCTAGGTTCGATTCCCCAGCACCACATACACAGAAAACGGCCAGAAGCGGCGCTGTGGCTCAAGTGGCAGAGTGCTAGCCTTGAGCGGGAAGAAGCCAGGGACAGTGCTCAGGCCCTGAGTCCAAGGCCCAGGACTGGCCAAAAAAAAAAAAAAAAAAAAACTCTTTTCTGACTCATATTAATATGAATTTTCTTGCAAACAGATGACCATGTATCCAAAAATGACCAACTAGAAGAATGAATTTCTAGCATCTTAATACAAAATTTATAGATAGAATATAAAATTTGTGTCTGTCCTCAGGAAACTGTGCTTTTCCAATGTATGTGATGGAGATGATAATAGTCCCATTAAAATTATTTATGGAGTGTGAATGAGTTACTACAAGCAATGCCAAGGAGAAAACTACTCACATATGGTGAGTATTCAATGAATGTTTGAAAAAGATATATGATAATATTTTAGAGACATTTCTGGTATTTTATGATATTGTAGGATCTGGAAGAAAAATAGCAGTGTAAATATAAATGAGTTCATAAAACAGCCATCTTTCTTTCTAAAGTAAATCATGATTTAGAAGAAAATTTCACTAACTCTGAAGACCAAAAAATCCCATCTGCAAATTATTTCTTGTATGATTAAAGCTCTAAATAAGATTGAAATGACAACAAACCAATCATAGACTGTATCAGAATAATGTAGTGTCAGTTACATTACTCCAGATGAGAAAAAAATGAGAGTCTCGAAGAATAATTGCGCATTATCTGAATTGGCCCATCTTGGGCCCATCTTAGCTCCAAGAGAGTATGAAACTTCTCCCAAAGGCCTAGGTTAAATAAACATAAGGCCTAAGACCTTATAACATACTCCCCAAGGGCTGGACACAGCTTGCCTCACATAGCAAAGTCTAAGACAGATTCAGGTACAGCCAGCACATCTCTGAGAGATTGGACATGACTGAGATTTGTCCCCAGAAGGGAGGGAAAACCTGAGCATGTCCCTCCACCCCAGTGTCTCACTGCATTGCCCTAGGGACTCGCTTCTGTCTCACTTTGACATGGAAACTTGGTGATGATATAGTTCCTAAGGGAACAAGAGTGTAGGTGTTCTGGAGAGAGTGGATAGGACACTAAGTACTTGAAGAGACTAGATACCTATGGAGACTATACTGTTGGAGACTAGGAATCAAGTCCTAGAATCTGTAGGCAGAGTGGCAAGGGAAGTTATTTCCTAGTCAAAGCCAGTCCTTAAAGTCCAGAAGAAGGAATTTGTTTTTCTTTACAGGTGTAGAGACTCAAGCAGAGCTGTTATTCACAAGAAGAATCAGGAAATTGAAATACTATCAAATGAACAAAAATAAATGTTGGTTAACAGGTCTCATAGAAATAGAGAATAAATTATCTGACAGGAACCTTAAAGAAACTCAGTGAGTTACAAGATAACACAAACAGCTAAACTTTTTCAAGAAATATACTCACTGCCTTATGTATATAACTGTAACCCTCTGTACATCACCTTGACAATAAAATTAAATAAATAAAAAAAACCCTGAATGTGTTATCTCTGTAGTCTGTGTAAGGAAAGTATGTTCCTTTGTAGCTCTTTCTTTCTTTCTTTCTTTCTTTCTTTCTTTCTTTCTTTCTTTCTTTCTTTCTTTCTTCCTTTCTTTCTTCCTTTCTTTCTTTTCTTTCTTACTTTCTTTCTCTCTCTTTCTTTTTCTTCTTTTTCTTTTTTTTATGGTCCTGGGACTTGAACTGAGAACATGGGCACTATTCCTGAGCATTATTGCTCAAGGCTGTTGCTCTATCACTTGAGCCACAGCTCGAGTTTCCACTTTTTGGAAATTCATTGGCAATATTGAGTCTCACAGACTTTCCTGCCTGGGCTGGCTTCAAACAGATGCCCAGATCTCAGCGTCCTGAGTAGCTGTAGCTACAGACATGAGTCAATGCTGTCCTTCTCCTTGCTACTTCTGTTTAGCAGAGTAATGTAAAGCTTAGCTAGTGGAATTAGCCAGGAGGAAGAAACAAATGACTTCCAAGTTAAAATGGAAGAAGTAAAATCATCTCTGTTTATAATGACACAATTTTTAACATAGAAAAATCTCACAGACACCAGAAAGTTTACAACTACTAAATGAATACAGTCAGCTTTCATGAGAGAAATACAATATAAAATAAGTTGCATTTTATTCTCATAACAAACTCTCTGGGAAAGAATTTTTTAATGCAATCTCTTTTATGATAACATAAAAAATAGGAATGAGATTAAAATCTTAAGTATTAGAAGCGACATATCATTGATGAAGAAAACTGGAGAAGAGAAGAACAAATAAATAGAAAGACTAAAACATTTTAATTGTTAAATACCATTCTACTTCATACAATCAATAGATCAAATGCAAGTTACACATAATGTCTCTCATAAAAATAGAATAAAAAAGCCTTAAAATTTAATATAGATCTACATGGAAAGATCGGGAGAAAGAAAATTGGGAGCTATATTTCCCAATTTTAAAACATTTACAAAACTATAGTAATTAAAGCAGGAGGTACACACACACACACACACACACACACACACACACACACACACACGAAATAGAACAGAAAATCCAGAATGAAGCCTAAGAAAAATGGCTAACAGATCTTAGACAAACATGCCAAGAATACACAATGGGACACTGACAGTCTATTTATTAACTAAGAATGAGGAAATTGCAAGTCCATATGCACAATTGGAGCCTTATGTTAACTCTCTCTCCCTCTCTCCCTCTCTCTCTCTCTCTCTCTCTCTCTCTCTCTCTCTCTCTCTCTCTCTCTCACACACACACACACACACAAAATGCAAAATGAATTGAAAATGTAAAATCTGAGTTCTTGTATTCTAAAAGTGTTAGAAGAAAACATAGGGGAAAATCTTCCTAACTTGGGGCTTATTAATTTTTAAAAAAAATTGATCCCAAATCATAGCAACAAAAGCAAATTATGCAAGTGGGACAACATCAAACTAAAAGCTCCACAGCAAAGCAAACTATAGAAGAAGGAACGGATGGGCACAATGGGAAAGAACACCTGGAAACTGTTTATCTGATAAGAGGTTGATATTCAAAATACATAAGGCTGTCAGGCAACTGCATAGTAAAACAAAAACAGGACACATAATTTACGAATGGAATCTGAACAAACTTTCCTTTTTCTGTTTTGAGACAGGATGATATGTAGCTCAGGTGCGCTCTGCACTTGCTGTGCATAGCCCTAACCAAGAGATACAGTAGCCAGCGGGAACACAAAAATGTTCTCAACATTGCTAATCACTATGGGAATGGTAATTAAAACCACAATAAGATATTTCAGGGAGGGGTGGAGAAAGAGGAAGGAGAGTGTTATGAAGAGAAAGATATGAGAGAGACACACAGAGAGAGACAAAGAGACAGAGAAGGAGGAGACTATCTGGTGTTGAAAATGTAGAGGAGGTGGGCTGGGGATATGGCCTAGTGGCAAGAGTGCTTGCCTCATATACATGAAACCCTGGGTTCAATTCCTCAGCACTATGTATAAAGAAAACGGCCAGAAGTGGTGCTGTGGCTCAAGTGGTAGAGTGCTAGCCTTGAGCAAAAAGAAGCCAGGGACAGTGCTCAGGCCCTACGCCCCAGGACTGGCAAAAAAAAAAAAAAAAAAAAGGAAAAAAAAAGATGCAGAGAGGAAGTTTTAACAAGCCTACAATCCTAGTCCAGTTGGAATGAACATTAATGATGTCATTATGGAAAATAATATGGAAGTTACACAAAAAAATTGAAAGTAGAACTCGCATGGCTCAGTAATTCCCCTTGTGAATATATTTAATTCAAAACAACTGATAATGGTATTCTGAAAACTAATCCGTATTACTATTTCCATTAAGACATTATTGAAAACAAAAATAGCAATAATAGCATCTAAAATGTCTTTTGTTTCCTTTTGTTGGGGTTCATTTCATAAAATATTATTTCATACATTCATCTGCATATGGCTATTGAGTCTTTGTCCACCGCTCCTATGCATGTCCTCCTTTGACCTCAGTGTGTGAATTACTAGATTCCTATATAATTTATTGCATCCTAATGTGTGTGCATACATATGTGTGTGTGTTTATTTGTATTTAATCATTCAGTATGTTTACTTGTACATTGTATGTTTGTTTGTATTTGGGAGGGTAAGGGAGGACATATAAAAAGTAGAACAAGAGTGAACAAATATAATAGTTATACTCACTAGACACTATGTGGAAAACGAATTGGATATCTTGTGTGCGGGGACGGGAGGAAAAACCAGGAGAGAGAGCAAAGGAAGGGGAGACATGGTTCAGAAAGAACCGTACTCATTACCGGGTTTATGTAACTATAACCCTCTGTGTATCAACTGTACAACAACAATAAAAAAAGAAAAAAGACATTATTGAAAATAGGCAAGATGGGTAAACAGCCCGTTCACTTACAGATGAATAAAAATTCACTATATATATATATGTATATATATATAGTGTGATATTCAAACATTTTATTTTATAGTACCATAATTTGAAATCAGAGCCGCACACTTGGTGAAGCAAAAGCTCCACCCTTTTCGCTATAACAAGAATCTTTTTCTCTTTCTAATATGCTCTGGCCTGATGGGGCTGGCTTTGAATCCTCTTACCTATGCTTTCCATGTGGCTTGAGTTACTACAGACATGGATCACCACACACAGTTTGTTAAGGTGGAGTCCAGGCTGGCCTCAGAATGTGGTCCTCCCAATCTCTGCCTACTGAGCAGCTGGAATTATAGGCGTTAGCCACTGTACACGGCTGATATGTTCAAATTTTAAAAGAGAGAAATCCTTATACTTTATGCCACAAAATGGGTGAATTAGGGTAACACTGCTAACTGAAATAAAGCATCCACAGAAAGACCACATATGACCTAGTTCCATTCACATGAGATATCTAGAATTGTCAGATGCATAGGAATGGTGTGGAAGCAGGCCAGAGGAGTGCCTCTTTAACAGGCATGAGCTTGAGTTTATATAAACTGAATCCACATAAAGATCTTCTGCACAATGTTGTCCTGATTGTTCACTGTATTTTGCATTTGAAGTTTGTTGAGGAAGAATTCATGTGAAGTGTTCTTAGCCCCAACCCTAAAAAAAAGTAAATATAAAATATCACTGAGGATTTCAGAACTAAGTGTAGAATACTGTGCAAGGGTTTCTAACTTGAGTAAGAAAAAGTATGTTCAGCCTAGTGCCTGTGGCTCAAACACATAGTCCTAGCTCCTCAGGAGGCTGAGACCTGAAAGATTGTGACATGAAGCCAGCCAGGAAGAAATATCTGTAAGCCTTTACCTAGCCAGTGAAAAGTTGGATTGGAGGTATGGCTCTAGTTGGTAGAGTACCAACTGTGAATTAGCAAATTAAGTAAAAGTGTGACCTTCCAAGTTCAAGTCCTGGTCCCAGCATGGGTATGTGTGGGTACACACACACACACACACACACACACACACACACACACACACACTTCATTCAAGTCAGCTAAACCTTAGCATTTGATGTGTATTGTTAAATTGTTAGGAAATACGTTTGCTTTCATGGGTAATTTTATCTTCTTCATCAGTTTTTAGAAAACTAGCTTGTCCTGTTTAATTTAGAATTTTTCTTTTCTTTTTTTTTTAAACCAATGTAACTTACTTTTTTAAAACTAGTGTAATCGTCACCCTTCCTATAGCTCCTCTCCTCTGAAGCCACTAATATTTCCATGCTTATGTTCCCTTTCCAGGAGTGCGAGGTTCTCAGGAGTTTTAATGCTATCGACAATCTGTTGAGATCTGAGATGGTTTTCCGATTGTGAATTTCCATCTGCTGTCTAGAGTAGCCCTGGGGATGAGGAACCAGACAGTTAGTAAGTTCTCTGAAGAAATTCAGGACAAAATGTATGTTTTCCCATACATGGGCATCTAACAGTAAGGAAAATTTATTTTAATAAACCATACTTTACCTATCAAGAAATCTGAAGCTTAATGTAATGACAAACATAGATATTTAATAAAGACAATATCTGCCAATGCAAACATTATTGGATTAATAAACTATATTAGAATGATGTTTATGGTGATTTACATTCTTAGAATTAGAAAAAAATGCATTTACTTCTTTTTATTTCACATTTCTGAGCTTTTATGCTTAATGATTCCTGTTAAATTTTGTTGTTTTAATTGTTTAAATATTTTTAGTAGTTTAAATAGTTTTAATTGGTCATTATTTTGAGAATGAACATTTTGGCATTTGGTGACTGAAAGTCAAACTAATAATACAATATAAAGTTTCTTTGTTCTTATAAGGAATTTATGACTACTTTTCTCATTTGTAGGCTTTTAAAAATTCACTGTTTAGTTATTTTGTACAAAGTTACACTTAGGTTAGTAATGATTATGACAGTTTAATTACAAATATACTTCACATTTTTATTGCATTTTCATGTCCGGCTTTTCTTTCATTTGTATTCATTTTTTAGAGGAATAAAACATGTCAGTATCTACCATAGTATATGACTTTTATTTTAGTTTAAAAGTTATTATGTCATCTATATTATGAATAGTAACCCAATGGTGTATTTTAGGAGTTACTGCGAAAGATCACAGTAGGATTCCAGGATTAAGACGTGCCTCTTCACTTCCCCCTTCTTAAGATGACGAAGTTAAGTCTCCTGTACGACTGTCTTCTGTAAGACTTAACAGTTAGTTACTGTTCATGTCCAGTAGTGGTCAGGTTAATAGTGTGTCTTCTGTTGTTCTGTCTCCTCTGTCTCACTTAACATTTCTGTCATCCCTACTATTTCCTTCCACGATAGATTAATAGCCTGGAAACCTTTGTGTTTTCTTAAAAAAGCAAGCTGAGAAAGAAGAGCTTCAAGCTGGGGTTTTGGGACTGGTTGTTTACCATTTTGGTGCAAATGGAGGCAATTGCTGGTGCTGGGTGATTTAGTGATAATATCAGACACTGCAGCATGTGGACTGGTCCTTGTATGGAAGTACCAATCAGCAATGCAGGTAGAAATTTAAGTGCTCGGTATAAAGTGTTGAGATGTACAACTGGCATTAAAAGTAAATGTTAATAATTGTGAAGTACCCTGACTTCATTTAGTTATTCATTTATTTTTGGCAGTAGTGAAGTTTGAGATCAAGTCTTCACACTTGCTATGCAGTTGCTCTGCTATGATCCTAGCTCTTTTTCACCATGATTAAAAAAAATGGTACCTTTTGTTTTTGAGATAGAGCCTTGCTTTATGCCCAGGCTTTCTTGGACCATAATCCTCTGATGTATGCTTCTCATGTAGCCTTGTTTTTATTGGTTGAAATTGGTTCTTGAGAACTGTGATCTGGGACTTGGGACTGGGATCTTCTTGATCTTTACCTCCCAAATAGTCAGGATTGCAAAGCAGAACCACCATGCTCAGTTAGGGTGGCTTGCTTTATTTATTTATTTGTTTGTTTATTTGTTTATTTATTTTCCAGTCCTGGGGCTTGGGACTCAAGGCCTGAACACTTTCCCTGGCTTCTTCTTTTTGCTCAAGGCTAGCACTGTACCTCTTGAACCACAGCGCCACTTCTGGCTTTTCCTATTTATGTGGTGCTGAGAAATTGAAGCCAGGGCTTCACATTCCCAGCTAGGATGGCTTTTGTCAATCATATTTATAGGTTTTTCTTTGCTTTTTTTTGGTTGTTGTTGTTTTATTTTTACTGATTCTGGGGCTTGAGCTCAGGGCTTTAATCTCTTGCTCATCCTGCTTTCTTACTGCTAGCATTCTGCCATTTGAGCCAGTCTAGTAGTTGCTGATTAATTGGATGTAGAGCCTCATGGATGTTCCTGCCAAAGATGACCTGGAACAGTGATCTTTAGCTTCTGGAATAGCTAGGAAACAATTCTCAAAGATCAGGACTAAGCAGGGCTAGAAATACACATGCGTAAACACCTATTAGATACTATTACAACCAAATGGCTATCCTCCTATGCTGTATTTCTGTTATCTAAGAGCCAGTATAGCTATCTACCTCCATCCTTGTATCTGGGAAGAGAAAAATTGAGGCCAGATTTAAAACACAGTGATTTAAGGAGGAAATCCTCTTAGGAAAGACACATTTCCAATCCAGTCACTCCCCTGTATAAGCCAGGATGAAGGGAAGAGAGGTGAAATTAAAAACAGAAATAAATCTATTACATGATGAGTGTGCCATGGGAAGGTGGCATTTTAGTTCATCTTCAGCCATTTTTGGAGTTCAGACATGTAGCATGTGAAAGCCCAAGGAAATCCTTCAGTTAATAGGAACATGATGTGGAAGAAGCTTCGGTGCTCTAGAGTAAAGCAATATGATTAACCACTGATCAATCTGTGAGAGAAAGCTGAAAGCATTCATCTAAGGACCAAGAATTGTACCCACAGTGATCCATCTTGTTGTTGCTCCCCAGAGAAACAATTGCAGAATACATAGTGTGATAAAGTCTGTCGACAGTATGTGTATAGATGACTTCCATTTCAACTCTGAAATCTGTATTGAGCTTATGTATTAGTAATGTCTCTCCAGAGAAACAAGGGTGTATATCTGGCTAGCTATGTTAAATATTGATAATCAGAAATTGGCTTATGTGAAGATGGAGGCTGAAGAGATCCACAATCTGAGTCTATAGTCTGATAAGTCAGCCTAGGAAGCCAGTGAATGTTCTTTGAAAACCTGACTAGAGAGCGGATGGATCAGATACTAATCCAAATCTGAAGGACCAAGAGTAAGCCTCATGTAGGGAAGTAGAAAGTGGATGTTTCTACTCTGTCATGCAGAGGATGAACTCATCTTTCCTTTGCCTTTTGGCTCTATTCAGGTCCTCACTGGATTGGATGAAGACTACCCACATTTGGGAGGTCTGTCTCACTGATTCCTTCTGAGGAGGCAAATGCTACTCTCCTCCACAAATACTTCACAAACATACTCAGAATCATGATCAAACAAATACCGAGGTATTTCATGGTCTAGTCAAGTTAACATGTAAAAGCAACCATCACAGACTGAACGTAGCCAGTCTTGTGTTTGTACCCTGTCGCAAATGTTAAATAAAAAAAATCTGAAAATCAAGGTCTCTTTTGGACCTCAGTAGAGTAATGAGGTGATTGGACTACCTGCTACTCCAACACTAGAGAGGATTTAGCCCAGGGTGCTCAGATCTACCTTTGTGTGACAGAAACCATCATTGCCCTCAGCTGAGAGAAGACACTCCTTAATAGTCATTTGGGCAAATGCTGGAGGCTGAGTGTATATCAGCTTGAGAACGAAAAAGTCATAGAGGCAGCGGGTAAAGGAAGCTCCCAGATTCCTATGTATTTTACTTCCAGAATTTCATCAGATTCTTATTGCGAGGAGTCTAGAAGACTCCTTTGTGACTCTGACAGAAGGAGGAGAAATGCCATATATACTGACGATATTTGCCACCGCAAAATACTGTTGTGCCTGACGTCACCTGGGAAGGTTGTTCTTTCCCACGCAGCCCTAGCTCCTACCCTTCCTGTCTCATGCAGAGGTAGTGGGTAAGATTTGAGCCAGTCACAGTCTTCATGGAGAGGCACAAGAGATGGAAATTTAAATTAAGAGATTTCAGAAGGCTTCCTTCCTTCCATAGTCTGCTATGATACCAACAAGATTCCAAGACAGATCAAGATGCATTGCAGTCCAAAAGTGACATTAGGAATTGAAAGCCCTATGTATGACTTCCTAATGTTTCTTTCTGAGAGGAACACTTAAATTGCAGAAGGGAGCATAAGTCAAGGACACAGGAGGAATTTGAACCCTCACTACCTCAACTACTGCAAAGGATAAATGCAGCATAAGCCTTAGGTCAGATTAACCTAACACCAAACAATGCTACCTCATTAGCTAATACTGGCTCAGTTTCAACAACAACAACAAAAAAATGAGAGGGCATGGTGAAAGAGGGGGAAAAACACACAGCCTGAATAAAGACAGCAAATATTGAAGCCAGACAGAGATATTAATAGTGAATTTAACAGATGGGAAAATTAACTGTGAGGGGTATTATATCTATAATGGAAAATAGATGGATAATTTAGACAAAGCAATGGAGTTTCCAAGAGTTAATAAAAAGAAAGTGCTAGAAATAAAAGAAATATCTCTGAGCATTTAGCTCAGTGATAGAGTGCTTGTGTAGAATGCATAATCCTCAGAGTTTGATCTATGGTACAGGGAAAATATACATATTTTATATATGCACATATAGTAATTGAAATGAAGAATACTTTTGGTGGGTTCATTAGTAGACTAGATATGGCTAAAGGGAGAAATATCAAAGAACTCTAAGATAGGTCAATAGAAACTTACCAAATTCAGATCCAGGGTGAAAATTAATGATAGAAAAAACAAACAGAAAAGAACACTCAACGACTCAGAGCTAGAGTCCCGATTGTAGCATGCATAAATGCAGTGCTAGAAAGAATGGAGTAGGAAATATGTTTTGATGAGAACTTTCCCAAATGGGAAATAGATAATAAACATCAAGCCCTCCAGCCAGGATGCTCAAACAAAACCAAAGAAACAAAGCATGATAAACATCATATTCCTTCATGAAAACTAAACTCAAATTTAACATATAGAAAGCCAAAGTCAGAAATCCTGAAATTAGACATAAGGACGCTGAATTTACTTTTATTTAAAAAGGATAAGGAATTTATTAGACTTTTCATCAGCAAAAAAGAATATCATTAAATATTTAGATAATCGCCCAAAACCAAACCAAACTAAACAATCAAACTAGAATTCCATATTCAGTTAAGTTATTCTCAATATCAACACTTTCTCATAATAAAAACTGAGGTACTGCATGGAGAAAAGAGAAAAAAATTCTTCAGGAAGAAGGAAAATAAGATGGCCCCAAATTGTGATGTATGCAGAGACAATTTCATACAGGAAATAAATGAAAGTCAAATGACATCTCTCACTTAGGTTATTCTAAATGTATCTGAAATATAAGTACGTGCTAGTACAGTATGTTGAGGTACTTTAGAACATGGATAAATGAATGGGTGATATGAATGTAATAAGGATGAAGGAGGGAGGGAAGAGTGGGGACTATTTTCAGATAGCAACATCATAGTAGGTAAGATGCTATTTGAAAAAAGTCCAAGAGTAGTTAAGTGTATAATGGAAATTCAAAGGCCACCAGTAAGAAAAAACTGTAAAACTATAAATGATATGCTACAAAATGGAATAATAAAACATGACAAATAAAACTAGAGAGGCATTAAAATGAGAAAGAAACAAAGAATGCAATGCATAGAAATAGAGTTAACACATTTGGTTGAAATAACCCAGCCATTTAAGAATCAGTATAAATAAATAGTAATGACTTCAGTATATGAAATGAAAGGCATGAATGACAGTGGACTTAATACAAAGGAGAACAGTCTACAATAAACTTTTTTTTAAAGATGAAGGTTAATTTGAAATGAAGAAATGAAGAGCTACATATACTAACTCTAAGCAAAAGGAAGCTGTGATAGCCATATCAAGTTTATATAAGAGAGAAACAAGAATAAGAATCACCTGGGATTGAAAGCTCATTGCATAATGATAAAAGACTATCTTTCAAAGAAGTTGACAATGTGTGAACAGCTAATAACACATCATCAAAACATGAGATGAAGTCTGATCAATCAGGAGGAAAGACAGATGAAACCACCAGTAGAATTAAGACGTTCCATCTGGTATTGGTAGAAAAAGTAGGTGGCAAATCAGTCAAGGTATTGTTGCTCTGACCATGTCTACTCAATACCTTTGAGATTTATAGAATAAGCCTATCAGCAGTGGAGTATACATTGTTTTCAAGTTCATATGAACACTCACTAAAACAGACCAAATTGTGAACAAAAAAACATATGTCAACAAGTGAAAAAAATATAAATATTAAAAAGCATGTTCTCAGGAGAAAGAAACTAGAAATCAGTAGCAGGAAGTGAACCCAAATCTCCCAAAATATTCAGTCCAATTCTAAATAACATAAGGGTCAAATATGGTGTCTCAAGAGAAGGTTGAAAGTATTTTGAACCAAAGGGAAATACAGCTGTGACTTATCATAATTTGTGTGATTCAGAGAAAGCAGTCCACAGAGGGAAATTCATAACAAGAAGTACATATATTAGAAAAATAAGTCCTATAAAATATAATCTTTGGCTGGCACCAGTGGCTCACGCCTACTCAAGAGGCTGAGATCTGAGGATTGTGGTTCAAAGCTAGCCCGGGCAGAAAAGTCTATGAGACTCATCTCCAACTAACCACCAGAAAACTGGAAGTGGTGCTGTGGCTCACGTGGTAGAGCCCTAGCCTTGATCTGAAGAGTTCAGGGACAGAGCTCAGGCCCAGAGTTCAAGCCCCATGACCAACTAAAAGAAAATGTAATCTTTGTCAATTAAATATAGGATGTGAATATGTAAGAGTGTCTAGACTCAATAATTTACCTTATGAAATTAGAGGAATATGAATAGCATACACTTAAAGCATGAAGACTAAAGAATATGATCCCAAACTGGAATCAACGAAATGAAATGCCAGCACTTTGAATGATTAAAATGGAACATTTCCTATCCAGACAAAGAGAAAAGACCTGTGGAATGGATGTCAAAAGGAAAATAGAAGATTACTATGGATGTTTTTATGCTTAGAATATTCATAGCTTAGACAAAATACAGGTGGAGATGGTAATGTCTGACAAAGAAGGGTCAAGATCAGAATAACCCCTATGGTGATAAAGTTAGAGTTGTGCAGCCTGGGTGTGAAATCGTGGGCACAGTCCTCTCCCTGTGTGGTCCTCCGCACAAGCACATCATCCCAGTGAAAACACTGAAGGAAAGCACCTGATAAACACCAGTTGCTGGGCCTTCTATCCTCTCAATAGTTTTGCATGCACTGTCCAGTGTTAGCATGTCATTAGACGTTAAGAGGGGTTTTAAATATAATCAAGATTCAAGAGAAAACTAAGCAGTAATAGGAAATTCATAGTAAATTTCAATACTAAAGTGACAGCTAAGTTCTTAAAGGTAAGTATATTTGCATGCTATATTCATTAGGGGAAATGTAGACAAAATGATGAAAGACTTTGGATGAAGAGGATAAAGTTGGTGATATGATGATGTTGTTGTTGCTGCTGCTGCTGCTGACAATGAGGACAATGACCACACAGGATATCCTTTTCCTACTGAGTATTTAAGGTCATGGTAAAAGTAATAAAAAAAATTAGGATGAGTTAGAACTCAGCTTTACTTTGAGTTTTATTTAACCAAGTTCTGCTACCTTTGTGCATAGGACTTAAGTTTTGATTGAGGCCTTGGTGAATCTCTGTCTCCCAAACCTAAGAAGGCCATGGGAGACCCAGCGGCTCTCAGCAGATGATCTTAGGCAGCTACCAGGTCTCCACTGTATACAACTTCTTGAATCTGCAAAGGCATCCCAGGAGAGATGCATTGTGGGTCCACTAAAGGCAAGTCCCTTCTACTTTGGTCTCTGTCTTAGAAGCCTGCATGCTGGCTGGAAGATTTATTATGCTTTTCACGAGTGCATTTGTTTTCTAATGCTGCTATAACAAATTACTATGCATTTAGGGGCTTGAAGCATACATATTTGCTGTCCTACAGCCCCAGGGGCATAAAATACAGCATGGTCTGTGTTTCTGCTTCATAGCCCATCAGATCTCCTTCATATCTGCTTGGCCTAAAGGATATTTTACTTCTAATTTATTTCCTTAAGGAGTTGGCAGCATTCAGTCTCGTGTGGATTAAAGACAGATCTTCCTGCTGTCCCTTGTCTAAAGGTCACACAGAGATTTTGGAGATTACCCTATATCACCTGGCCTCAGAACTTTTTCTACAACTCCAAAGCCAGCACAAGTCATCCTAGTCCTGTGCACACCTCCATCTCCCCAGCTTGATCTTCTGTGTCACCCGTCATTAGATGACACAGTCCCCGAGCTTTTGATCTTTCTGGAGTCTCAGAGAACTGCAGGCATAGACTCTAAATTTTCTTTTTAAGTCTCTTTTCTAGACTAAAATTATCTGAACTTTAGGTCTTTCTGCTGTCTGTGTAGGTTGAGGATCACCCAAATCATCAAATGTTCCCCCATCTATCTTCCTTCTCTTGCATTTTACTACATAATCAGCAAGAAGGAAAAAGGTTGTCCTGTTGCTGTTAGCAGGAAATATCCTCAGGGAAATATCCAAGCTCCTGCTCTCAGGCTAGCCTCCCATAGTCCCGGAGACTTTGTACTGGAGAAGAACAAGTGGCCTTGTCTCTTGCTTCTAGTGACATATCCTTTACTTTGTTTCCAGCTCTTACCAGAAATATTTTAATACCTACATTTCAGTTTTAGAAATATATGCAGTATTACATATTCTGTATTCAGTAAAATATAGGCCTTTCCACAATATCCTTCAAAATCCTTCCCCAATTCCTAACTCCAAAACCACTCCCTTGGATTTATGTATTTATTTTAGTAGAACCCTACTGTCTCAGAAACAATTACTTTTCCCTTGACTGTGAAAAAGTTAGTGAAAATTTAGTGGTGGCTCTGACCTTTATTTATTATGTCATAGTGAACAGTTCAGGCAAAGGGTTGCTCAGTCAGGTCTCTCCCTTGGGTTTTACAGGGTCCAAACCAAGGTGGTTTCTAGGCCTTGTTCTTTTCAGGAGACCCACAAAAGGAATCTGCTTCCAAGTTCCTTGCAGTTGGCGTCAGAATTCAACTCCTTGTGCTGTAGGTATAAGATCCCTACTTCCCTGCCTGCAGTCATCTGCGGTGGGTGTTCTTAATGCCACTGCATTTCTTGAATCGAGGCTCCTTTTTCCATCTGCAAATTCAGGAAGACCAAAAAAAAAAAAAAATCCTCCCTTCCACCTCATTTCCCCCATCTTCCTCGTTTGCAATGTTTCTTGAATAGACTTTTCTGACTTGTAATTTTTGAGTCACCTGGGGCTCATCTGCACCATTCAGGCTGACCTTTCTACCTTAAGGTGGCTTTATGTGTAAACCTAATTCCACAGGCAAAGCACCTTTGTAGCAGCCCCTGCAGCATGTTTGAGTTGGCAATCAGGGGGTTGGAAGTGCAAACTGAAGGCATTTTTGGAAGCCGCCAACTGGTGAGACTCATCACTTTGCTTTTCTAGCCTCCTCTGCCGGCACAGAATTAAGCACATACGTCATGACTAAAATAGAACACATATTTGAGGTTGATCAAGTTTCTTCTTTGACTTACCCATCTTATTTACTGATTTATTTTGCTAAAACCCACCTGGGATTTATCAGGACATAACCCAATTCATAATGGATGTAAATGGCCATGGGTGAGTAAATAATTTTCCAGAGTTTCCTCATAGCTGTCCGGGAAAGAGTCCTCTCTTCAGTAGAACTCATTTCATCTAGGTTTTGTGACCTTATGTCATCGATTTCCATGATTCCAGGATAAGTGGGAGCCTTTAAAATGTTTTTTTTTTTCTGTTTCATCTGACATTTGTCAAAGCTAACAGAGGGGAAATATTCTTGCTCAGCTACACACTGTGTTTTACATGAAAGGATTTTCTGGGAATCCCACTTCTACTCTGGCTAACTAGGATGAGTCTTTGAACGCTGACTAGCAAAATAACTTGAGGGTGACTCTTAACCTATTTCTGAAACTTTCCTTCTAAATATAACTTTCCTTTCAGTATTAAGGGCATCTATGAATAATCCTTTTTATTACTAAAGTGACTAATGAATTTTAGGTCTACTGAGCCTTCTTTTTCGTCTCTCTGCTTCTTTTTTGAAAAAAAAAATCTGCTTCTATGTCCTTGTAGACTTTTAATCATGGAAAGAATTTACAGAATAATCTCCTAACAATTCCCCTTGGAAGTTAAGATACATCCTTCATTTTCACAAGTTTTCCAGTTCAGTTTTACTTTTTAGTTCAACCAGAGAAATGAGGATTTATTAAGACATACTGAAGCAAAGAAGTTTAGGCTGGAGGAAAAGATATTTTAATGCTGTTTAAATATTTCACAAAAGGCTTTTCCAAACTCCAAGTTTCTTCTTAGTGTAAAATTCCAGGACCACTTGAAACTAATTGAGTGAAGTTAAAGTTATAATGAAAACAATAACATGATACGAAAAGCTTCCCAGTACAACTTTGTTCTTTCTGTTAATGGAATTACGAATTGTCAAATTGTCCACATCGCACTTATGATATTGATTAGAGAATAACACTAGTTGAGTTTTGGGTGTGTTTCCAACCTAATATTTTATGACCATTTTAGGCAGAGGGCAGTGTAAAGAAAAGACAAAAGGTTGAAGTGATTGCAGGTAGAGAAGAGGAAGAAACAGAATAATTAAATATTGCTCAAAACTGCAGAGATTTATTGAATATGTATTTACATTTATTGGTATATATTTATCCTTTATATGTACCCACATGGGTAAATATATAGGAGTATATGCATATAAGCACACATTTACACATGTGTATAATTTATTTTTGTATGTATAGGCAGTCAATATTTCCATGTTCTTGCCAACTTGCTTTTCCTCCCACATCATTATATACATATCAGTAACCCAACTTTAATGACAGCGAGGTACTTTACTAAATCTGTCACAGTTTATGGAAGAAACTGACTTCAGTTGAATGTTTAAACTATGTCTAATTTTCTATTTTATAAGAAAAGGTGAAAAGGGATTGGCATTTTAAAGATTTCAGTTCGCTCTGTTCTCCTCAGTCAGTGCATGGAATCAAACTGCATTGCCCAGGGATATTATAATGGAGTATTTTTCACATCTTATTAATGCTTTTTACAAAATACATTGTTTGAAAGTTGAAGAATTCTTTGAATGCTATGGAAATGCCAGGCCCTGTAAGATTGTGTCTACAGTTGACTAGGTATGGGAACGTATTCTTCATGACAGGCTGTTTTCATGGTTGGAAACACCAGCCACACATGCAAAAGTCCATGGAGCCTGTTCTTTCCTGTTAAAGTTTGTCTGTGATTTGAGTGTGTTACCCTCAGGCTTCTGTGTCGGCAGCCTGGTCCTCAGTGTGGCAATGTTGGGAGGTGGTTGAACCTTTAAAAAGTAAGTCGGGCAGATACTGAGTAGTTAGATCACTAGAGGGACTGCCTTGGAAGCAATTCATGCTGGTCTGGCAGAGTTGTCTGCTCTCTGAGAGCAAGTTGTTATAATAAGAACCAGCCTGTCTTCTCAGTCTCTCAGGTTCTCTCTCCCCTTCCCAGGGCTTCTCAAATGCAATCTACCCTCAGGCCCTTGCCACAGATAGACCAGATGGGTCATATGATCTTGAAGTTTCACCTTCCAGAAGCATAAGCTAACTTTTTCTTCTTTGTACATGACCCTATTCCAAGTGCGTTGTTATAGCTACAAAAATGGACTCATTAATTTAGGGTTTACAAAAATTACCTTGGGGCTACAAAACAATTTTTAAGCATGAAGGACTTTTTCCCTGCGTTTTCATAAAACCGTATTATTGCCACTGAAAAGAGGATTTCTTACCAGAATACTGATCTCCTGGTTTAATACCAGGGGAACTTTTGTTGATGATTAAAATGCTAAAATGATTACTGTTTGGATTTAATATTTCCCTTGTGCCGATGTGAAGTGTTGGCATTGTATCACATGAATTTGCTTGTATAAATTTTTTTTGTGTGTAAAGTCGATCAGCACAACCAAAACACAACTGAACTGTAGAATCCCACTGACTAATACCATGTTTCAGGGATTCTTGAGAAGGGGCATTTTGGAGATGAAGATTGAGGGAGGCAAAGAAGAGAGTCGAGGTAGAAAGTGCTGGGAGCTGGAGATGATTTTCCATCTGATCCTGCAGAGGATGCTAGAGAACTGATCCAACCTGGATGCAAGAAACCCGTACAAGAATCGCTTTGTTGATAATTACACATACTCCGTATGTGCCCCTTGACCAGCAGGAGGCGACTCTGTCAAGAAAGGGGACCTCCCAGATGCCAGCGCTACATATGTAGAGCATCTCCATACAAACACCACCAGCAGTGACTAGGGTCCAAACGTTGATTCACTTAGATCTACTTTTAACTTTTTACATGAAATTCATTGCATCCAGACGCTTCCAATTACAGATTAAAGTTGATCACATTTCTTGGGGGGAAAAAATAGGAAAATTGCTTGAGAACAAAATGTTAACTCTGACATTTTTCCTGAGGTCATCCTGGGTATATTACTATTGTAAGTTATATTTTTATTGTCTTTAAGTAGTTGCACAAAGAGATTACCATTCAATAAATCAGTTTATAAGTGCAATGCATCTTATCCATGTTATGCCTTCCTTTATTCTCTGCCATTCCTCTTAACCCAACCTCTTCCCTCAGTTTTCTTAACTTCATAGGAGATTCATTGAACATTACGAATACATTCTTCCTCTTCCTCTCCTCATTTGTCTACCCCTTTTTCTAAGACTTTTTCCCACCCCTTTCAAGTGCCTGTTTCCTGGTATAACCATTTTGTTGGAGTGTGAGTTTTTGTAAGGAAATAAACCACTTAAATTCTTGTCTGCAAATACCATAGTTTGGTTAATACATTGTGTGCACTTGCATACAACCCTGTACATATGTAGTTGTACATGATAAGCTATTGCTAGTTTCACATATGACAGAAAACACTTTATCAGACTTTTGCAGACACTCCTGTGTGGCTAGTTGAGTAAGATGTCCTGCTTCATGGGATGAGTCAAATCTTAACTCTTGAGTCTGATCTTTGAGCACCATGTCTTTATTATAGTGTCCTTCTATTCATCCATTTGCAAGTGTGACAGAGTACAAAGGTATAAAAAATTTCCATCATCTCTATTGCTACTGGTGAGTCCTGATTCTGTATCTCCTATCATTACCCTTACCCATAAAACAACCACCACTGAGCATCTCAACAGTGTTGGTGTTCCATTTACTTCCATTTTTATGTGTGGTGCTGTGGATTGCGCCAGGACTCTACCTCTTCAGCCCTTGGTACATAGTGTCTCTGAGAACTGGTGAGAAGATAGATATGATAGAAAGACAGATAGATAGCTAGATGGTAGGTTTTCTGAACTAATATCGTGGATCCTTCAAAGCATGCCAACTTCACAGAACATTTTACTTTCTGCATGACCTGTTACAATTTTCCTATCGTTTAATGTGGGCTAACACTTCCTCTAGACTTCCAAGTGTAATGCCTTTTAGGTGGGGCACTAGCCAGGATGTTGAGTCTTATACCATAGTAGAATAGTCTCATGCTAACACACTTTTACTTACCTAAGTTAATATTCAGCTTCCCTAAACCTACACTTGAAATCACCTTTTGGGCATGACTTCCTACTGCATTCTGGTAACTGTACCCAGATCCTGCAGTACCTTGATGTACAAGACCTTTTCTCTCTTACAAGCAGGGTAATATTTCTTAAGTGGATTTATTGAAGTATACTTGACTTAAAAATTTTGTATAGTTAAAGTGGACAATTTAATGCTTTAACCCACATATAAATCTGAAAAACCTTCACCACAGTCAAGACAGTAGATACACCTGTCACATTTCAAAGTAATTGTTTTAGCCTTTCACTCATCTCATTGCTCATTTATAAACCCTGCTCCCCCTTTCCACTGGCTCCCAGGCATAGGTTGTCTGTGGCTATGGTTCATTATGAATAGAACCATAAAGTACATACATTTTTTGTTTGGCTTCTTTTGCTTAGCCAAATTAATTTACGACTTATACATGTGGCATATATTGACTATATATTTTTATTAAGTAGCAAATATTCCATTGTATAAGAACAGGTGCTTGGGCTGGGAATATAACCTAGTGGTAGAGTCCTTGCCTTGCATACATGAAGCCCTGGGTTCGATTCCACATATATAGAAAAAGCCAGAAGTGGCGCGCTGTGGCTCAAGTGGTAGAGTGCTAGCCTTGAGCAAAAAGAAGCCATGGACAGTCCTCAGGTCCTGAGTTCAAGCCCCAGGACTGGCCAAAAGGAATAACAGAAGAGCAGATGCTCCTTCACTGATTATGGGACTACCCAATAAACCCACCACAAGCAGAAAATATATGAAGTTGAGGGGCTGGGGATATGGCCTAGTGGCAAGAGTGCTTGCCTCGTATACATGAGGCCCTGGGTTCGATTCCCCAGCAACACATATACAGAAAATGGCCAGAAGTGGTGCTGTGGCTCAAGTGGCAGAGTGCTAGCCTTGAGCAAGAAGAAGCCAGGGACAGTGCTCAGGCCCTGAGTCCAAGCCCCAGGACTGGCCAAAAAAAAAAAAAAAGAAAAGAAAAAAAGAAAATATATGAAGTTGAAAATAAATTTAATGTGCATAACCTTCCAAATATCATGCTCAGCAACACAACATGATGTCTCTCCTGGTAAACACATAGTTGCCTAAGAGGCCCAGTCTGCTGCCACTGTCCACGACTATGAGGGGTTATGGTACCATGTTTTTAGCTCTAGAAAAGATCAAAGATCAAATTATTATTTCTATAAAATGTGAATCATTTTTACCTCATCATAAAGTACAGCATATGCTTGTACATTGAATGTGGGCTTGCACAAATGTATTCTAAAATTTGCAAATCCAAGCATAGGTATACACACACACACACACACACACAGAATCAATTTTCTTTGTGGTAAAACTCCATTGTGCCTTTAGTGTCTGTTATTATGTACAGGTTATAAGTTATTTATTTAGATATGATCATCACAGATGGAATTTATAATATAAAGGAGTTCTTTTAAATTTTTTTCATCATTAAGTATTTGCACAAAGCGTTTCAATTCAACATGTCAGTTTATGAGTACAGTGCATCTTGATCAGTTACCCTTTTCATTGTTTTATTCCATCTCTCACAACCCCACCCATCCCCTCAATTTTCAGTAAAGGAATTCTTTATTCTGTGGAAACAAATGATATAAACTTGAAAATAAGAAAGGTTTAAGTTATTTTAAAACATTGCTTCTACGTTATATATGTGCAGAGGCAGATATAGCATGACAAACATGAAGTTTTAATTTTTGAACATCTCTTCAAGTTTCTTTCAAAACCTAGGGGAGACCCTAACAATATGTTTTTGTGAAACTTGTAAAAGTAGTATGTTTTAGCTATAATTGATCAAGGCCTCTGGGTATTCTACTTCAATTCAATTCCTATTACGCTGCACTAACAATTGTAGGGTTTAGAAAAAAGACAGATTCCCCAAGTTCCAGTTCAGGTGGTAAGTTGAGGATGCATTTGTCTTGGTGTCATATCATGAACTTATGTTGTTTGCAATTGTGTAGTTTGCAAGCGTGAGAAGCCAGTGACCCTACTAGTGAGCATGCTCTTCAGGGCTTGAGCTATGTGCAGGAAGTTGAAGTGTATAAAACCGGAAAGAAGCCTGTGGAAGTTCCAGAGCCTCAAACCTGCCAGGAGGTATGTAACCTAATGCTATCTGGTCAACATGGACCAACAATTCCAAGGGTATTTACCATTAATTACTACCTTACAAAATTCCAAATGTCATCTGTGATGTAATAGCAACCCTAAATTCACTCCTAATGATGAGATGCAAGCTGGAAAGTTATTAGTGTAAAAAGTCAAGTCATTCTAGAGGATTAAATGATCTTTTGCTTCTTTTGATCATCAATGAAATTCCATACATAGCATCCTGGAAAAAAGGTAGCCAAAAATGTGCGAAGTACAAAATTTAATATGATTAATTATGGCAAATAGGTGATTGTTGAAATACTGTTGAAATACTGTATTACTGTATTAGGACAATCTTGTGATTTTGATGGCCTTTATCAGCTCCAAAAATGTAATTGGTTGTCATTATCTTTGTTATTCTGAATAAATACTTTCTTACTTAGGATTTATTTAGAAATTTGTATTTTTTTCTTAAGCAGAATAGAAAATGATGTATGCTTCAAGTCACATAATTCTCACATGGTCTTTGAGTAAGATGATGGCAAATGTTTGGAAAGTGGATATTGAAGACATTTATATTCATGGTGCTCAATGTGTCTTTATAAATCTTATTCTCCTTCTCCTTCAGATCTATGGAACTTTGATCAGAGGAACCCTTAGAGAACAGGACTTTTTTATTTTTTTATTTTATTTTTATTTTTATTTTTTTTGGCCAGTCCTGGGGCTTGGACTCAGGGCCTGAGCACTGTCCCTGCTTCTTTTTGCTCAAGGCTAGCACTCTGCCACTTGAGCCACAGCGCCACCTCTGGCCGTTTTCTATATATGTGGTGCTGGAGAATCAAACCCAGGGCTTCATGTATACGAGGCCAGCTCTCTTGCCACTAGGCCATATTCCCAGCCCAGAGAACAGGACTTGACCCAAAAGAAACAATTGGTAAGCAAAAATGATGTCTTTTCAAGAAACAAAATTAGGCTTGTGTAAATTTCCAAGATTACCTGCTTTGACTAATTTTGATTTACTGACCCAACTGATAATTGCCATCACTTTATAAAAGAGTAGCTCTACTACAGTTCAAGTGTATGACTTTCATCATATGATGGATTCTCTTCACATTTGCCACATTTTCCTAGAGCATACTAAAACAGGGAACAGCTTGGACTACCCTCACCTACAGTGCCCATTTATCCCAAGAAAAATCCTAAGTAATCTAAGTATATAATCTAGGCAAACGGAAACAAATGCATACACACACGCACATTGCTTTACAGAAAGTTTTAGGCCATATTGCTTTTCTATAGCTACCACTGTGTAGGAAAAAAATGTAGAACTTCCACTGATTTTATTTCATCTTTATGTAATTCAAAATAATATTGTACATGAGGAAAGAAATCAAGGCAGTAGGTGTACAAAATAACTTGTTCAGACTCATGGTAGGTACATTGTGTGTGAGCTAGAATTCAATACCAAGTGTGTCTGCACCCTGAAGGGAAGGTGAGGCTGATTTTGAACTGAAGCCAATTCTCTAAATTTCCCTTACTCACCTAAAAAACAGGGCATAAATTTACAAAGATGCCGTTTCTTCAGTAGAGACAACTTCAGGCCCTTATCAGCCTCGGGAGGGCACCAGCCTAGTCCATGTACTGACAGTTCTTTGCCACCCATTGCTTTCCTGTAGATTGACCTCTCAGTCGGTGAGCATGTCAATTGATTTTACAAAAGGATTTTATCATGATATTTCCAAATGTACATATAAAATATTTTGATCTAATTTGCCCTCTCTATTTTTCTGTGCTACCCTTCTCTACTTCCCACTTCTGAGAATTTTTAGTGGGGTGCATTATGCATTTTCATAATTAATATAATGTTCGTCTATCATAGTCACTCTTCCCATTCCTTCCCTTCTTCCTTCTCTCTCTGGTTTCCTCCATCACAGGCCCGCTTTATATTCATGTCATATATTATTGTACTTTTTGCATCTAGATTCTGCATGTGAGCAAACACATGATATTTGTTCTTCTGAGCTTGGTTTATCTTGCTCAACATGATGGTCTCCACGTCCATTCATTTTCCTGAAAATGATGTAATTTTATTTTTCTTTATAACTGAGAAGTACACTCCATTGTACACTGCATTTTCTCTATCTGATTCTATAGCTCCTGTAAGCATGCGAGTGCAGGTATCTTTATTGTGTGCAGACTTAAACTCCTCCTACCTGTGCATGGTAAATGTATGCATGGTAGAGGTAAAGCACATGGGAGTCCTTGAGGTTGTTGAGAAACCTCTGTCATCATGTTTTGAATATTTAAACTTTTGAACTGTCCCTTGGGAGAAGGGCTGCACTCAGATGTTGTTGACCTTGAGAACTCTGTTAAATTCAGGAATGTGACTTCATGATTTGACTGACAGCTTCCTGCCTGGCTCACCGGACTTGAATTAAAAGGCTGATTCTTGATAGGAAGAGAGGCAAAATTAAAGAGCTATCTGCTATGTCATTGTTAATAGGCTGACAGTTACTTAATTTGATCTCTGTCAAAATCTAATTGAACTAAAATAGAGGTCCGCACAGTCTTCTTTCAACAACAACAAAAAAAATGATGAAGGTAACTGAGGGGAACAATGGAATGATCATTTAATGTGTTCAAACCATATAAAAATACACTCATTATCTACCAAAAATCAGCCTTTTCTGCGCTAGATAGAGCTACTATCTTTTTCTGGATAATTCCTGATGCTTTTAAGAGTTGCAAAAGTTTTCCTCTTCTGTGTCTTCTCAATTGAACAAAAGAATTGTCTGAGGATTTTTTGGCCCTTACCTTGTCACTGAATGTGAAAGGTTATACCAGATTGAACAGAAGTCATATCTTGAAAAGTTTCTTAATAAAGCAAGTACTCTATGGAATCAGAGTACTTTAATACCTCAAGGCTTCAAGCCAAGAAGAAATAGTGAGATGTATTTTCATGGGTGGTTGGTTTCTTTTTTTTTTTTTAAAGTCAGATGTGCCAATAGGAAATCTAACATTCTCCTATTGATACAAAAGCCTAGACCATTAGGAGCTATTCTAACCTTTGATGAAAACCGTTTCTTTTTCTGAGAAGCCCATAAAAACAGACAAATGCACTAAATGTTGTATTTCAATTGAAATCTCCCCACTTTAAAGTATGTAGTATGCTGGAAACTATTCTTTCCATCCCTGAATTAAATGACAGTCGCTCTCCCTCCCTCTCCATCCCCCCCTCACCTAACAATTCTCAAGTTGGTCCCTAAAATATCCAGCCAGATACCTGTGACTGACTCTCCCCTACAGAGGTGAGAAATGGCTCATTGATCAGTGAACTAGGTGTGAAAATAGCGGTTCAAGGAGGGGAAGAAAATTGGTAGGGCCCAGGAAGGCTTAAGAAGGAGGGAGAGCTGGAACAGTGTGAGAAGATGCCTGGACTCTCCAATATAAACACAATGAAAGAAACCTTTGTTTTGCCTTTCTAGAAAGCACTGGGGCTTTAAAAAAAATTCCTCTTTCATCAGAAGAATCAACAAACTTCTGTCTTTCAAAGGAAAGCTAAAATCACTCAAACATTGCCATATTTGCTGAACAGAGATGGCTTACTTCATTCTCTTTCAAAAGTAGTCTAATACATGCCAATTGATCTTTGTGGGGGAGGGAGAAACCACCTGTGCATGTATGAATACCCTGCTTAAAAGTGTAAATGCCTCCTATTTTCAGTTTCTCTAGTTTGGGTCTTGAATACCTCCCAATGACCTATGTGCTAAGGGCTTGGGGTCCAGTTGGAAGATGGTGTGGCCTTTTAAAAGGTGGAGTCAAGTGAGAGCATTTTAGGTCACATGCTCTTGAAGGTGATATTTGTATCCAATCCCTTGTTCTCCTCTTTCTCTCTCTTGCTTTCTAACTACCATGAGGCAACTGACTTTGCACCCCAATATGTTCTCTGCCACGGTGTGCTCCCTGTCTCCTCACAGGCTCAAAGGCAACGAAAGGCAATGGACCAAACCACCATCCATGGAACCTCTGAAACACTGAGCCAGAATAAGCCTCTCTCCTTTGTAAATGGGTTATCTCAGGTGTTTGTTACAGTAATGGCAGACTGCTTATCGTATTACATACCATTTTCCTAGAGGGGAATATTAATTTGAAGAAACTCTCCATGAAAAGAATGGTACATTAAATAGATAATGATAAAATTCTTGAAGCAAAAAGTGAGAAAATTAGGAGATGGTGATGATCAGTTCCCTACTGCTTGCAGTAAATATGAATATCTGCCTTTATACTTGGTCTTCATCCAAGTTTTGTCACATTGAATTTTACATACTTTTTGTTTTGCATTTAAACACACAGATGTCCTTGGATGTACTTTGCTCCCCGGTTTGGTGCAAAGCAAAGGCCTTTCACTCTGTTTGATTTGATCTCTGCTTTCAGCATGAAATTGCTAACACCTGTGTCTCTAGTGCTCCTTGAATCCATCCCCTGGGGAAAAGAATACATTTTTTTTCTTTCACCACTGATGATTCTAAACTCTCGAAAGCCACTTGGCTTTAGAGAGCAGAAAACAGTGTCTAAAATCTGAGCATTTCCTCCTACTGAGCCATTTAGTATCAACCCACAAATTGGGCTGCCCCTAGTAAGGAGCCATGGCTTTTGTGTGCCTCTTCCCAGCTCTGTGTACATCAATGCTGGAGAGCGATGGTGGTGGGCGCACTTGTACTGCACACAGGAGCAAGGTCAGGTCAGATGTTCTCCTTGCGCCCTAGGCCATGGGCTGCACCCACCTTTCCCTTCGGAGTGGAGGATTCTCTGGCCAACAAGTTTCTACAAATTGTGAAAGGCTCTCACTTTTTGTCATTGCTTTTGGCCAGTTGAATGTCTTTCTTTTCATTTCCTTCAGTCTCCAATCATTTTTTTCTCTTCAGACTTTTGTCAGTCATTTGCATGTAAAAAGAAGCCGAAAATGAGGTTTCCCATAGCTGGGGAAGAAAACAAAAGTGTTCTTCTCAGAGGCTGGGACAGCAGTTGAGCCAGTGTCTTCACAGTTTTGAGGCATTCCTTCATCATTTTAAGCTGCTTCTCCAGCTGATAGATGACTTACTTGCTATGTTGTTACTTGGAACTGTAATGTCTCCAGCAGCCTGTGTGGTACAGGCTTAGTCTTCAGCAAGGCATCATTGGGAGGTATAAAAAATTGGGGGGCGGGGCAGTAGGATATTAAGTCTTTGGGAAGATTTCCTTCTAAGGATATGTAGCAACCTGGTCTCCTCCGTGATAGCACCCAGCCCCAAGATGATTGACTCTCTCTGTCACTGCTCCCTCCGGGCTACACTGCCATAGATCCAGAGAAATAGAGCCAACACTCATGGCCTGAAACCTTCAACACCATGAACCAAAGTATGGTATTTGTTACAGTGATGTAAAGCTGACTGCCATACTGGATGCAGAGAGAGAAAGAGGGAGAGGGAGAGGGAGAGGGGGAGGGAGGGGGGAGAGAGGGGAAAACTAAGCCCTGGTTCATGTGATGTGGAGACTAGTGAATTGAAAATCCAGTAATAATTTTACATCCATATCTGATAATTGACAAAATATCTCTGTAACATACTCAGGCTGATAAATATTATTAACTATCACAATAGCAAATTAATCTTATCATAATTGCTGGGCAAGAAGAATGAAGGATGTTGCTTATTGTCTGTTAAATTAAGGTGCTCTGGGAACCAGAGGCCAAGTTGAAGGGCTTCCAGGTGTGATGTTCCTCTGATTTACTGTTGACTCTCCATGGTTTACTCAACATCCTAGCTTGATCCCCAAAATAGGCTCTGCTAAATGTGGTCTTGGTGACAACTGTATCATAGGGTTAATGGAGATCATTTACATTTCTTCACACTCTTGTGGTGAAATGGGAGACAGGACTATAAATACAATTATTGTCAGAGAGTTAACAGTCACATTTTAAGATAGAAACAGACATTTGAAAATTTCTTCTTTGGGTATTTAAATTAAAGCCTTTCTGAGTTCTTGAAGTGCTATATTGAGAATAATTGCTAAAGTTTCTCTTCACAGAGGCACTTACACACTTTCAAAATTACTGTAAGTATTGTCTTTCTGAATCTGGGTCATAATTTTTAACATGATGATCTCCATCAATTTTCATGAAAAACACACACACACATACACACAGAACATTTTTATCCACCCATTGCTTTACAGAAACCTAGACTGATGTCCTAGCTTGGCTATTGTGAATAGTGCTGCAATATTCATGGGTGTGCAGATGTCTCTTTTGTATGTAGATTTACATTCCTTTCAGTATATGCCCAAGAGTGATAACGCAAGATAAGCAGGGTAGCTCTAACTTTAGTTTTTGAAGAAATGTCCTTACTGATTTCTATGGTGGCTGCACTAATTTCCATTCTATTGTGAGAGAGTTCAAATCATGTTCTTAAACAAGCTTTCATAAAGAGCTTATAAGTATTTGAAAGCACTGCCAGTTTGGTCTGTGGAAAAGATAATGGGAAATTAGCCATTCACTGTCTTTAAGTAACAACATTAATATTGTCTCAATCATACTTAATTTTGTATGGACCTTAAGAGATTTGTTCATTAGTTCACAAAATGAATCTCCTCCTCCTCATCTTCTTCCTTTCAACACTGGGGTTTGAGCCAGAGCACTTGCTAGTGCTCTGCTTGCTAGTGGCTATAGCTGAGCCATTATTTCAGCACTCTTTGTCCTGATTGTCTTAGAGATAGGATCTCACTTTCTGTGTAGCTGCACGGTGAGATGCTGATCCTTCCATTTTTCACTTCATATCTGGAATGACAGACAAATTCCGTCCTGGCCAACTTTGCTCCATATAAATGGCATTTCATGGACTTTTCTGCTCAAGGTGGCTTGTGACTATGGTCTTCCTTATCTCAACCTCTCAAGTAGCTGGGATTGTAAGCATGAACTACCAGGTATTCACACAGCCAGTTCCCAGGGTATTTCTGAAAACAGTAGAGCAATTAGTCAGGGGTCAGTACAGGTGTGCAGCTGAGCGTGGTCAAAAGAAAGAGAAAATTAGCTCTACCAATATCATTGTTTTTACAGGGCTCCTCTGGGAACATGGAAAAAATACATCTCCCTGAGGAGAAACATCATAAGCTTAAAAGTGAGAAGGTTGGAAATAAGATTTCATTAAAAGAATCCAGCCAAAATGAAATAATGAGAATCCCTAGAGCAGGATGTAATACCTAGCGATACAAAACATATTATCTGAAATATCTTATTCCTAATAAGAAATATTAGGTACTTAAAGAAACAAACAGGAAAGTATGTTCCACATGATGGGAACTGAGGACAAAAAGCAGCAATACAAATATGAGCTTAACATATTGTTACGTTGAGGCTTCATCCAATGTAGTGCTATGAAAGAATTCACCAACTATCAGTCAACCGAGGAAAGGGGCCAGATATCACAGGCAGCATAGACCTAGTAGGATACTTAGAATAAAGAGTTAAGGGCTCTTTGTATGGTGGGGGTTGTAGGAAGATGAGTCGGGGGTGGACAGCACAATAGTTGGTTCCTCTGACAGGTAGTAGGTGTGTTTCCTTATTAGACCTACAAGATGGCTAGTGTATATTTTTTCCTGGAGACACATCAGAGTTTCTGGGCACAGAGGTGTCTCAGAAAAGAGCAGAGACATTACTAGCTGGGTTTGAGAAAAATAAACAAGATAAAGTGGGAAAATATACAAAATCAAATTTGAGTACAGAATGAAATTATTTGTTGATTTTACTGATGTTAAATTTAACAGAATAGTATTTAAAAAAAGTGTTATGGAACTAAAGAAATCATACTTAATAAGTTAGACAATGACTATGACAATCCAATGGAGACCACTAATAAAAAGATAGAAAAGACTTAAAAAAACAACAGATGAAGATCCTGAAATTGAAAGTTATGTTTGAAGGCAATCCAGGTCTAAGATTAAATAAGTTCAACTTTGTGACTTTGTGTATAACTCTGACTGTATTTTGTTGCTTTCCCCCCACCCCCCCTTATAAGCTTTCCTGAGTCTTTCATCTCAAAGCTTTGCAAGGCAGATCCTGAGACAATAACCCAAGACAATGATCATCCAGACCTCATCCAGCCTGGGCAACTTGGACTGACTACTACCATGGAACATCTCCAATCTTTGTCTTTGTTTCTCTGAGACTGTTGTGAACACTTGAAGACAGTGTTTAGGTCATTAAACTGCTGGTCTTCCCAGTGTGGTCATTTGGGTGACAAAGCTCCTTTCCCTCCATCACCACTATTCATCTCTTTGATTAACTTTTTTGAGATAGGACAACCAAACTTGGTTTATTACAACTCACTGGAGCTGCAACTTTTGCACTAACTCTGGTATGGCAATCAGTGGAGATATTGAAGAGTAGATTTAAGCGGCCAGATGAAAGTATCAGCTGATGAAACTTGATAAAATTATATAATCTAAACCACACGTGAAGACTAAGTTTTGAATGATGGTCCTGGGGCTTGAGCTCAGGGCCTACGCACTGTCCATGAGCTTTTGTGCTCAAGTCTAGCACTCCATCCCTTGAGCTAAAGCCTCAGTTACAGCTTTTCTTTCCTGTTGTTGTGGGGACAGTTAATTGGAGATCAGAGTATCATGGCTTTCCTGTTTGGGCTGGCATTGAACCACAATCCTCATATCTCAGCCTCCTGAGTAGCTAGGATTACAGGCCCGAATCACTGGTACCCAGCAAGAAAAGTAAAAATATTCCAAAATTCAGAAAAATGTAGGATGCTATCAGGCCAACATATATAGAAGCAACAGACAATAGAAAGCTCAGCATAAACCACACTTGAAAGAGTGGCAGAAAACTACCAACATACATATTCAAGAAGTCTAGGGAACTTTTATGTAAGATAACTAAAAGGTTCACAAATGTTGACATTAAAGACAAAGAGACAATCTTGAAAGCAACAAGAGAGAAACAATCCCAACAAACCACTCTGCGTAGCAAAATCCAGAAAGCAGTGAGTGACATATTTAAGGTGTTCCATATGATAAGCAATAACAAGAAGACTCCATCTACCAAAGCTATCTTTCCAAACAAAGGTAAAATAATGACTTTTCAACCCAAATATTAAGAAATTGGTAGTCCACCTGCCTTGAAATTAGTATTAGAAGAAATTCTCCAACGCAAAACAAGTGAACACAGACTGGGCTCAAATCACGTAAAAATAGAATACCAGTAAGGATAATTATGTAAGTATAATAAAATGCAAATGAGTGATTTTCTTTCTTGTCATAGCTGACTTAAAAATAAATTGCCTAAAATATTATGTATATAATCCAATGTTGCGTCTATAACATTGTATATATTATATTCATTTCTATAATGAATACATGAATACTATATTTGCCAAAAACACCACAAGGGAGGTAGGTGGTAGAAAAATTTGTAATGGGCTATGAAACTGACTATAGATGTGAAGTAGTAATTATAACGGTGTACTGGGTTTGAAACAGAAAGATGTGTATAACATTGTGATGTATGTTACGTATCACCAAACAAGGAGAAAAGGGTATTATGTAAAAGTAATATTTCTCTAAACTAATATAAGAAGCAGAGGTTGATTCTGATATGACATGTATGGAAAGCTCTAGAACAACTGCTAAAATATCAACTTCAAAATGTAATGAAAGGTTATTAATAAAATAAAATTTACATTAGCAAATATTCCCTTAATGTACATCAAAAGGATAAGTGGAGTGACACAAAGTATGAGAGCAGCTGGGTGCCCGTGGCTCACACCTGTCATCCTAGGAACTCAGAAGGTGGATATGTGAGGTTTGCAGTTCAAAGTCAACCCCACTAGGAAAGTCAGTGAGACTCTTTTCTCCAATTAAACACCAAAATTTGGGAAGTGGAGCTGTGGCTCATGTGGTAGAGGACAGCCTTAAGCATGAAAGCTGAAGGAAAGCAACCAGGCCCTGAATTTAAGCCCCAGGACTTGCATTTTAAAGAAAGGAAAAAAAATTACGTGAACATAAATATTCCAAAACAATTATGAATATAACCACATAAAAATAATACAGAGGTAAAATATAATGAAAAGATAGAAATTAATAGATTGGGTTTTTATTTTTTAAGTTTTTAAGGGTTCTTATGTATTATTGGTTGAAAAAACACCCACTTAAAAGATTTAAGCAACTTATATTAGATTTTTAAAATATGATCTGTTTATTGTCCCTAAGACTTATACTATAGATTAAAAAATACAAGTAGATTGAAAATAAAGGAGTTCAACAACTGCTAAATTAATCCTGTGAGCTTCCTTTAGTGATTAAGCCAATTCATCATGAAACTCCATGCGTGTTGGCATATGCTCAACATAAAGATAAATTGGCATTGTTCCCAATGTGCAGAAGCTTATAAATTTTATAAAGAACTGATAAATAACCTAACAACTATATTAGAAGTTAAAATTGTACCAGTACACTAAATTTATACCACAGGGACTTAGAAGAAGAAGAACTGGAATGATCTGGGAAAAATTCTATAGTAGACCAGACATATTTACAAAGAGGATACAAAGACACCACTATGTAGCTATGTAGAGTTTATATTTCTTTCTTTATACTGTAAAGGCTATATACAGAGGGGTTAAAGTTATATAAATCAGGTAATACGTGGATTTCATTTTGAGCAGTGTCATCTCTTCCCTCATTTTTCCTCCAGTGTTTTCCCTCTCGACCTCCTGTTCCCCACAGGTTGTATAGTTCATTTTCAAAAAATGTAATGTCTAGTGAGTGTTACTTCTGCATTTCTTTACCCTTTGTCCTACCATTTCTTTACTGCCCCTTACCCTCCCAAAAACAGATAAAGTTACATACAAGACAAAATACAAGGAAAACAAAAACAGCAACAAAGGAGAAAAACAAACAAAAAAGCAAAATGACAAAAAACGTTTCTTTTCTTGGCATTCATTTTAATAAACATTTTATATAGCCATATGTACATAGTTATTGAGCCTTTGTGATCTTCTCCTAAGAGTATCCTCCTCCAATTTCACTGAGTGAATGTTTAGAGTCTTGTTTAATTTATCATATCCAAGTGTAATATTTTTGTCTTTTACCATGAGGGAAACCATACAATCTATGTTTCTTTGGGTCTGGCTTATTTCAAGACTGAAATCAGGAAAGCAAATCCAAAACAATTACCCAGGAATTAACTTAACCACAGATGTGAAAGACCTCTGTGATTAAAATATAAAAATTTGAAAAATTAAATGAAAGCATATTTAAGGAAATGAAAAAAAAAAACCACGCTCCTGGATAGGGAGGATTAACATTATGAAAATAGCAATAGTGCCCAAAGCTATCTACAAAACCAGTGCAATATCCATCAAAATCCCAACAGCAGTTTTCAATGATATAGAGAAAGCGATCCAAAAATCCATATGGAATAATAAAAGACACCAAATAGCAAAAACAATCCTTGCAGAAAGAATAGTGTTGGAGGAATATCAATACAAAACTTGAAATTCTACTACAAAGCCATAGAAATACAAGCAACACGATACTGTCACAAGAACAGGCCTGAGGACCAATGGAGCAGAATAGAAGACCAGAAATTAACCCACATAGCTATAGCCACCTAATATTTGATAAAGAAGACAAAAACACAGGATGGAAGAAAGACAGCCTCTTCAACAAATGGTGCCAGAAGATTTGGCTATACTCATGTAGGAAACTGAAAATACATCCTTATTTATTACATGGCATCACAGTCAATTTCAAATGATTAAAGACCTCAGTGTAAGGCCAAATCCCATGATAATATTATAGGAAGGGATAGGGGAAACACTTGGACTCCAAGGCATGGGTTGAAGCTTCCTAAGTAAAGATCCAGAATCATAACAGATCAAATAAGACTGGAAAAATGGAATAAAAGACATAGCTAGTACGATAAACAGAAAGCCCACATACTGGGAGAAGTTCTCTTACTTGCTATGCATAAGACAAAGGCCTCATATCTAAAATATTTTTAGAGCTCAAAAACTACCCTTCAAAAAAAACCCTAAAGGAAACAAGTCAAATAATAAATGAGCTGAAGACTTAAAGAGAGACTTCTCAAAAGAAGAAGAATAGGCAGTAGACACATGAAGAAATGTCTAACATCTCTAGTCATAAAAATGTAAATCAAAACAACATCAAGATTTCAGTTCACCCCAGTTAGAATGGCCATTAACAAGAAAACTAATAGTAACAGATGCTGGTGGGGATGTGTGTCCAAAGGGAACACTACTACACTGTTGGTGGGAATGTAAACTTGTTCAACCATTCTGGAAAGCAGTATGGAGGCTCCTCAAAAGATTAAACACAGAGCTTCCCTAAGATCCAACAATCCCACTACTGGGCATCTTTCAAATTGACCACAAACTAGGTTATACTAAAACCATCAGCACGACCATGCTCATTGCAGCATTGTTTACCATAGCCAAAATATGGAAACAACCTAGTTGTCCTTCAGTAGATGAATGGATCAAGAAAACATGGTATATATTCAAAATGGAATTTTATGCTTCCATCAGAAAGAATGATATTGCCTCATTCATAAGGAAATGGAAAGGCTTGGAAAAAATTACACTAAGTGAAGTAAGTCAGACCCAAAGAAACACAGAGTTTTTTTTTTGTTTTTCTTTTTTTAGCCATCAAGAGCCTTAGTGATATCTTGGCAGGAAAGTACCTCTATGTTTATCATTTATGAATATCACTCTATAGTAAAGCATAGCAAACATAAATCTTAATTTTCTGTAAGACAAATGTGCCCTAAAACAGGTTATTTATTGTTGTTATTTTTATTTCCTATAAGAATGACAGCTTTTATAGTTTCTTTGTCTTTTTAGGGATATTGATTGGGTGATGTTCAGGAATGAAAAAAATCTCTGAGGATTTCTTAGAATAAAAATAACTTAGGAGTGACAAAAATTACAGTATGATGGGCACAGTTTTACTTGTAACTAATTTTTTCTTTCTTTTTAAAAATTATTAATTTATTTATTGTCAAAGTGATGTACAGAGGGATTACAGTTTCATAATAAGGCAGTGAGTACATTTCTTGTCAAACTTTTTACCTCCTATCACATTTTCTTCCTCCTTCCCCCTCCCCAATGCTCTCCTCTTCTCCTCATGAGCGGTACAGTTGTTTTATAGCATGTTGTCTTGTAAGCATTGCTGTTGTATTGGTTCACCTTTTACCCTTTGTCTCTCCATTTTAATGTTCCCCTTCCCTTCTCTACTTGCAATCAATGTATATACAATATTCAGAGTACCAAAATCAGTTACAGTGACATCAAGGGTAAAACCATGGGGGGAAAGACAAAAGAAAAAGGCATAATTTCACATGGTACATTGAAAATAACATCAACAATGATAAATCACTTATTTCCATAACTTGAAGTTCATTTCACTTAACATCATCTTATGTGTTCATATGTACTAGCTATTGAGCTAATGCTAGGACTATCCTAGACATGTACTAATTATTACCAATGAGGGAAACCATAGAGTCTATGTTTCTTTGGGTCTGGCTCACTTCACTTAATATGATTTTTTTCCAAGTCTTTCCATTTCCTTACCAATGGGCCAATGCCATTCTTTCTGATAGAAGCATAGAATTCCGTTGTATATATGTACCACATTTTCTTTTCTTGATCTATTCAACTACTGAGGGGCATCTGGGTTGGTTCAATATTTGAGCGATGACAAATTGTGCTGCAATGAACATAGTTGTGCTGGTAGCTTTAGTGTGGTAGAATCTCAATTGAGCACTTCTTCATGTGCCTCTTGGCCATTCTCATTTCCTCTTACAAGAGGTCTCTCTTTATGTCTTTAGCTCATTTGTTAAGGAGGCAATTGTAGAAGCATTTAAAAGTTACATACATCTATACTACCAAAAAACATGTATGTAGTATATTTTGAGGATTTGATCAATGACATTGGTTGTCATTCAGCTGCATATTCTCCCCTGGTAACTTTGTATTCTCCACAGATATTAAAAAGCAGTCAATATAAATCATGTTAAGAAACAGTGGATTTTGAAAAATAAGTACCTTCTCCTACTCAAAAATGTACAGCTTCCCACTTAGTTGTAGAAAAAAAAAGACATGTTGTCACCATGAAAATATGTCAGGCAGGTCAACACAGGGAGAAAGGGCGGTGTCCAGTGCCATGCTGAGGGGCAGGTCTCCTTCTGACAGCCTTCTTCCCTCTCTTCTCTGCAGCAATTGTGTCTTCATGATTGGCAGTGGCACTCTTAGAAGCTAAGTAATGGGGATATACAAGCAAATGATTTCCTTGATGATGAAATGGTAGTATTTTGAAGTCTATGGCACTTACCAAGAGACAGATGGTTCCACAGATGAATTTTATGTTTCCAATTTAAAATTTGGGATTATTGCTTCTAACAGTAGTAGACAAATGGAAATTTGTCATTAGACATGCTCTGCTAATTGATGTGCTCACACACTTCCCAGAATTATTATTATATTTTCTACATTTTGCCTTAAAGGAACATGTTCTATGAATCTTCATACTTCCTGTAGTATTTTTTTCAATCTCTGAACTGGTGAACAAATAGAGTAATAAAACAAGGGAATTAATTGGAATGTTGCTGAACAATACAGACAAAAGCCATTTAACCTCTACTCCATGTCAAATCCAGTAGAAATATAGAAATGCTTCAGCAGAAATGAAGAAAACGACCTCATAGCTCGCTTGAAATTTTTCCCTCTTTCTGCTACCCCTTACCCTTCCTTGCCACATCCTTGCCCTGGTGTGTGTGGGTGATCACATTGGTTCTAGTGGAATGAAGTCACCTTGTGTATTCTCTTTCCCTGTAACATAATCCTGGTCAATAACCTCCAAGTTCTTATGCCAACAGACACTAGAGGTTGATCACATTGCCCATAGTTTCTAGGAGGAAGCTAGACATGGCCTTGGGAGACAACATTTGAAATCATTGTAAACACAGACCAGGGCCAATACATAAAATGCTGTCCTGACAATGTCCGCATGTGAAACACCTCTCAGAAGCCAGGATCTAGTTCCCGAGTTTCTACTACAACCACTTCCATATGTCTCCTGCTCAGGGGCTTTTCAAATATCAACTCATGTCTTCCTCTCAACAACTCCGAAAGGTGGTGTGGTCATCTTCATTGGAAGCATGGCTACTGTTTGTTCTTCATTTTGCTCAGTAAATCCTAAAGGTTAACGAAATGAACTCCAAGTTACAGAATGTTTTATCATTGTTACATTCAATGTGCCATGTGAAATTATGCCATTTTTCTTTTGCCTTTCTTCCCCATGGTTTTATCCCTGGTGTCACTGTAACTGACTTTGGTACCCTGGGTATTGTATCTACTTTCATTGGAAGTAGGGAAGGAAAGGGGAACATCAAAATGGAGTGACAAAGGGTAAAAGGTGAACCAATGCAACAGCAATACTTACAAAACTATGTGCTGTACAACTCTAGGGGTGGGAGGGAATTGAGGAAGGTGGAAGGTGGGAGAAAAATGAGGAGGGAGGTAACAAGTTTGCATAAGAAATGCACTCACTCCCTTATGTATGAAACTGTATACCCTCTGTACAACACCTTGACAAAAAGTCAATCAATTTTAAAATCCACAAGTCTGGTACTGGGTGCTCACACCTGTAATCCTAGCTACTAAGGGACACTAAGATCTAAAGATCCCACTTTGGAGCCAGCCAGGTAAAAAAAGCCTGTGAGATTCTTATCTCCAATGAACCACCGAAAAGCCAAAAGTGGAGCTGTGGCTCAAGTGGTAGAGTGTGAACCTTGAGGAAAAAAACTAGGTGAGAGGCCCTGTATTGGCAAACATGTAGAACCCCCACTCCTACCCCTGCCAGCAACCCCAACACACAGTACAAGAAAGGTTTCTCTTCTAACAGAATGATCAAGTAAATTGATTTCATGGTAACCTGTGCTATGTATGCTCTTTGGTGTGTACTGGGTTACCAAGCTTTTTTCATGTGATTCATACTGACAGGCTTCAAAAGAATAAAGGACTTAAAATGGGTCCTATCTTATAGATCATGGGCCATGATACCTTAAAGTTTAAATGGTCTCTTTAAATCACACTGGTGTTTGTGTGTGTGTGTGTGTGTGTGTGTGTGTGTTACACTGTGTGTTACATTGTGTGGTGTGTGTTTGTGTTACAGTGGTGTGTGTGTATGTGTGTGTGTGTGCACATGCTACCAGTTGGAGCTATACCTCCACTTTCAGCAAAAGGTTTGGCTAATTAGAGATAAATCCAGGCTGGTTTGGAACCTGTGATCTTTAGATCTCAGCCTCTCGAGTAACTAAGATTACATGAGATATCAGCACCTGTCACTCTGTTTTCATCATGTTAGAAGACATTAACACTATTTAGCTCAAGTTTTGAGATAAAAGAATTATTCACTAATTTTTTTTTTTTTGGCCAGTCCTGGGCCTTGAACTCAGGGCCTGAACACTGTCCCCAGCTTCTTTTTGGTCAAGGCTAGCACTCTGCCTCTTGAGCCACAGTGCCACTTCTGGCCATTTTCTACATATGTGGTGCTGAGGAATCGAACCCAGGGCTTCATATATACGAGGCGAGCACTCTTGCCACTAGGCCACATTCCCAGTCCCCTATTCACTAATTTTTAAACAAGGTCTAAGAATGTCTTTCCAATGTCCACAGACATTGTCCCTTCCCTCAGAAGGTTTCAAATTTACCTTTGAGTATTTAGGACATGTGCAGGTGGCGTTTTATTGGTGTATATTATCATCTGTGAAAATGAGCAGAAAATAGAACACCGAAATGGCACAAGTAGAATGGAAGACACTGAACGTTTCTCATACAACACAGGGATATTTTTGCTACTGGTTTCAAAAACAGTATTTTTCTCCAGTTAAAATGAAGGGCATACTCCCAAGGCACTATAAACATTTTCAAACAGAAAAAGAGGAAAGCAGGAAATTCAATAGCTTTGCTTTCTACTTTGGCCTGAGAGAAATGTTTGAGCAGGTCAACTCTGTGGCAGGTGCATTTTCAAATGTGAGATGTCAACTCTTAAATGTCTAAGAAGCATAAGTTTTTATGATAATGGCCATCCTAACTGTGGTGAGGTGGACTTTCACTGTTGTTTTGATTTGCATTTCTTTTATGACCAGAGATGTTGAACATCTCCTAATGTGCCTATTGGCCAGTTTTATTTTTTTATTTTTTTTGATTCTTATCAATTTAATTATTTCAAGCATCAAGATACAGCACAGTATTTAGTGTCTTCCGTCTCTCCAGTTGTCAACCTGGTTAACTGGGTATGAAAATTTATGTGGTTAACTTGAAATGCTTTCTTGTAGAGAAATGAAAAGGAAGAGCAGAGGAGGAAAGAACAGGAAACAGAAAGCAAAATCTAGCTGATTGTCTGGTTCATCTTTGGAGTTAATCTCACCAGCTTGTAGAGGGTTGCATAAAGTGTGTATTTCATCTTGTGGGCCACAGTCATATCAAACTCCATACCTAGTTTAAACATAACAAAATTCTCAAAGATTTAAAAGATCATTTTTCTAAAGTAAAGCTCAGAAGAACCACTAATACAATTGCAATAAGCAATACTATTTTCCACTTTTTTTTTTAAAATATGGAACACTTCACGAATTTGCGTGTCATCCTTGCGCAGGGGCCATGCTAATCTTCTCTGTATCGTTCCAATTTTAGTATATGTGCTGCCGAAGCGAGCACTATAGGCCAGTTTTATTTCTTCTTCAGAGAAGTCTCTTTTTAATTTAAGTCTTTGGCCCACTTATTAATGGGATTAATGTTTCTTTGGGGATTTGTTTTTAGGGAGTTTAATTTTCTGAGCTCTAAGTGTATTTTAGAGTACTATTACAGTGTATGGAAGGTTCTCAAAAGACTAAATCTAGAGCCCCTCCCCCCCATGCCTCAGAAATTCTACTCCTGGGCATTTACCCAAATGACCACAAAAAAGGCCACACCAGAGCTCCCTGCACAACTATGTTCACTGAAGAATTATTTACCCTAGCTTGGATATGGAATCAACCCAGATGCCCCTCAGAAGAGGAATGGGTCAAGAAAACATAGTATATGTACACAATGGATTTCTATGCTTCCATCAGGAAGAATGACATTGTCCCATTTGAAAAGAAATGGAAAGATGGAAAAATTACACTAAGTGAAGTAGTCAGACCCAGAGGCTGCATGGTTTCCCTCATTTGTAATAACTAGAATATTTCCAGGATATTCTGAGAAGATGCTCACAATGGCTCAATAGCTATGTGCATATGACCATATAAAATGATGCTTATCAAAATGAACTCCAAGAAATGGAAACAAGAGGGTTTTAAAAAAGTGTACTGTTAGCATTTGTTTATTTTTCCTTTCTTTTTCTCCCGTTCGTTTATTCTCTGTTGTCACTGTTTTGTTGTGTGTTTTTTTTTAATTTTTGTACCCTTTGCCTTGTATGTAAGTTTGTCTAAAGTGGGGACAAGAAGAGTAATATAAGAAACATTGGGACAAAATGGCGAATCAATTCAGCAATTTCACTCTCTAGACACTACGTTGGAAATGAACTTTAGAATGTGTCTGTGGGGGGTCTGGAGTGGAAAAGTGGGAGAAAATGAGGGTGGGGTAACCCTGTTTAAAAAGAAATGTACTCATGACCTTACCTGTATAACTTTGTACATCAACTTTATGATAATTTTTTTAAGGAAAGCAAAAGTTGTACCATATAGCTAAAGATGTCTGTGTTTCTTTGGTACCTGCTATGTGTCAGGCCAAAGTTTTGGTTGTCTTTTCCATATTCATACATCTTAGTGGTACAATATTCATTAACCAAATGAAGTAAAGGATGTGCAGAGAGGTGACCAGACATTTTCTTTTCTTTTTACATTGTTATTCTTTGTTATTGTTACTATAAAGGTGGTGTACAGAGGGGTTACATTTACATATCAGGTAAAGAGTACTTTTCCTTTTCGACAATGTCACCCTTTCCCTCATTATCTCCCAGTTTTTCCCTCTTGTCTCCACCCATAAGTTATGTAGTTCATTTGTAACATAGTCTAATGAGTATCGCTGCTACATTTGTTCACCCTTTGTCCCATCATTTCTGTGCTCTTCCCATACCCTCCCCCAACCAGATAAACTTACACAAGACAAAAGGTACAGAAAAGAAAAACAGCAATAAAGATGACTTTTTTTTTTAAAGGTCCAAAGCCAAATAACAAAATAACCCCAAACCTCTTGTTTCAATTTTTTGGAGTTCATTTTGATATTACTTTATATGATCATACTCACCTATCTATTGAGTCTTTGTGATCATTTCCTAAGAATATCCTCCTTTTACCAAACATTTTCAAAGGCATACCATGAGGGACCATTGCCTACTATGGCTGGAACTCGGAGCCTGTGATCTTGCTTGGCTTTTACACTCTGCCATTGCATCTTCTCTTCTACTTCTTGTTTTCCAGGTCCTTTTCTGGCTAATTAATTATGGACTTTTCTGCCTGGGCAGGCTTTGAATTGTGATTTTAGGCTTCTGAATAGTTAGGATTACAAGCGTGAGCCACCAGTACCAGGCTATTCATTGCAATTTTTTTTTCTTTTTTGAACAAAGTACTACCACTTTATTTACTTTTACCTTTCTGCTGTTAATTTAAATTTTATTGTAAAGGTGGTGTGTACATTTCTTTTTGAACAGTGTTACTTCCTCCCTCATTTTATTTATTTATTTATTTATTTATTTGTTTATTTATCTTTTCTTTTTTTGATACAGGGGATCAAACCCAGGACATTGCACTTGCTAGACAAGTGCTTTCCCACTGAGCTACATCCCAGCCCTGCTCCCTCATTTTCTCCCACTTCCCTCCCCACCTCCCACAAGTTGTAAAGTTCCTTTCTAGGATAATGTCTAATAAGTGCTGTTGAATTGTTTCACACTTTGTCCCACCATTTCCATCATTATCCTTCCTTTCTCCAAATCACATAAGCTTATATGTAAGATAAAGGGTACAGCAATTTAAAAAACAAACAACAGTGACAACAGGACATAAACCAAAGGAAAATAAAAAGAAAGAAAAAGAAATAGCTGCAAGCTGTACAATAAAAACAACTTGTTTCCATTTTTTGGAGTTCATTTTGATAATCATCATTATATAAGGTCATATGCATACAGCAATTAAGCATTTGTGATCCTTTCCTGAGAATATTCTCCATTGTTTTCATTGTGCCTTACTTAGAGTGCTATTTAATTAATCATGTCCAAATGTAACTTTTACAATCCATTAGATTAACTTGTAGATATATAGGCATATTATAGTTATTACACATTAGGGAAACCATGCAACCTATGTTTTTTGGGGATCTGGCTTACTTTACTTAATATGTTTTTTTCTAAGTCTTTCCATTTCCTTATGAATGGGGCAATGTCATTCTTTCTGATGGAAGCATAGAATTCCAATGTGTATATACACCACAGTTTCTTAATTTATTCATCTAGTGAGGGGCATCTGGGTTGATTCCACATTATAGCTATGGTAAATATTGCTGCAATAAACACATTTGTGCGGGTGGCATTAGTGTGAGCTGGTTTATGGTCCTTTTGGGTAAATGCCCAGGAGTGGGATTGCTGGGTCATAGGGGAGCTCTATGTTTACTCTTTTGAGGAACCTCCATACTGCTTTCCAGAATGGTTGAACAAGTTTATACTCCTACAAACAGTGTAGTAGCATTACCTTTTAGCCATTTCTCTGCCAGCATTTGTTATTATTAGTTTTCTTGATAATTGCCAATCTTTCTGGGGTGAGATGGAATCTCAGTGTTGATTTGATTTATATTTCTTTTATGGCCAGAAATGTTGATATTTCTTTGTGTGTCTATTGGCCATTCTTATTTCTTCTTCAGAGAAGGATCTCTTTAAGTCTTTAGCCCACTTATGGATGGGGCTGTGGTTTCTTTGAGGATTTGTTTAGGAGGGAATTATTTTTTTCAGCTCTGAGAATATTTTAGAAATGAGCCCTTGTCTCGTGTATAGCAAGCAAAGATCTCTCTATTGTGGACTTTCTGTTTACCTGGTACCTATGTTCTTTACCATGCAGAAACTCTTCAGTTTTATGCAATCCCATTTATTCGACCATTCTTTGATTTGTTGTGTTTCTGAATCTTTACTTAAAAAGTTTTGACCTATACAAAGAAGCCCTAGAAAGGACTTTGCATCTATGACATTAGGTATCAGGGAGACAATATATGGCCAAAATGACAGTGCTAGCAGTCTGTTGAAACAACAGTGGGAAGGAAGGACTAAGGCTGAAGAATAAAAGAAAGGGGATGAAAGGAAAGTAGAGAAAAAGGAAGGACTGGCTCAGAGAATGTTACAGAAGTCTGACAATGGGGAGAGGGGGGTGTGGATAGGACAGGAATGGGCCAGTGTCCTTATTGAGGTGGCAGTGGTGCCAGAAAGCACCTTTACAACTTCTAGGATAAGAGTTGCAGTCCCCACACTAGATCTTCCTCCTCCACTGCAGCTCTTTCTTCCATTCACTCCCTTTCCCCTCCCACTCCTGGAGGAACTGGATTTCCTGAGTCCTGGATTAGTATCTTTGAAACAGTCTGTCTTACTCTGTAAAGCAAAGCTGGGTGGCTTGGTGGTGTCTGGGCAATGCTTTGGAACCTGAGAGAAGGGAGTGGCAGTGCTGAGACTGTTCAGATTTGCCAGAGACAAGACTGGGGCAAGAAGAAAGGGAGATGGGCAAAGAGCCACGATACAAGCTGGAAGCAGTGGGACAGTTATCATTGAGGATGCTTTGGGACAAATCACAGGGCAAGCAGGAAATGATGCTTCCAGAAGCAACGTTTGTGTTCTGCCCCTACTGATCTCCAGTATTTTTGTCTCTGAGTGACACAATCTGAACCTACTGAGTGTAGCAATAGGTGATGTTAACATCATGAAGCTCTGGAAGCTTCTGACTAATCCATCGTTTCCAACCACAGGTCCCAATGACCCCAAGCTCATTTGCTGCAAGAGTATGTCTGGAAACACAGGGTTGGGGAGCTGTAGGCTCAGGACACTCTACTGGACTCAGGACAACTAGAGGGCAAACAATCCTTTACAACAGATTGAGGGCCATTGTCACCCCTCAGCATGATGGTAGCAATGGGCAGAAACTTAGCTATGGCTTGGAGATCTAGTCAAGTACTTTTTTTTATACTGAATTAAACTGCATTAAACGGAGTTAAAACAAGAGCATCAAGCCAGATGTCACTTTGGGACTGCAAGGTCACTCTGTGGTGAATCTAGGTACTCATTTTCAATTCCAGTTGAACACACACACACACACACACACACACACACACACACATACACACACCTAAAAAATGAGCAAGAGTGCAAACCTAAAATGACATTTATGGTCTTATCTAGATGAGTCTCCTAGAAAAAAGTGAGAAGAATTTAATTAGTAGAGTTACAGGTCTCAAATCACATGTCTCTCTTTCTCAAACATACACCTGTGTACCTTCCACATGCTCAACCCATCACTAGCGGTCAAATTGTGCATATTTTCCTGTGAACACTTGCCTTCTCTCTTCAGGTCTTTTTGGATAGAAAGGTTTTCCATTTTTTAAATACCATCCATGCATATGTTTTTCTTCTATCCTTCCTGGTTCTAATTACCTGTCATCTGAGAACCAAGCCATCAACCACTTCCCTTTCTTTCGGCGAATAAACGTCATACATAAACACAATTCCTTAACTCAAAGATTTCTTGAGCAATGAAAATTGAGATGGGTATTTTTTTTTTAATGGAATTAGCTACTAATTTTCCAAGAGGGTGGGAGTAATCATACAACAGAGGCTGATCTTGATTACTTCATAAGATTTGAACACTATCTTTCAGAATTTTTTAGCACTTGTTTCTTTTACTTTACTTTTCTTTTTTTTTTTTGCCAGTCCTGGGCTTGGAGTCAGGGCCTGAGCACTGTCCCTGGCTTCTTTTTGCTCAAGGCTAGCACTCTGACCCACAGAGCCACTTCTGGCCATTCTGTATATATGTGGTGCTTGGGATTCAAACCCAGGGCTTCATGTATATGAGGCAAGTACTTTTGCCACTAGGCCATATTCCCAGCCTGTAGCACTTGTTTCTTTAGTGTTGTTTTGAATTCCCCTTGTAAAGAGTTGGGTGCAATTTTTTTGTGCATTTTTGTTATTTTTCTCTATTACAACTGTATACGTATGAATAAAAATTTCTTCGGATATTTATTTTCTCTAGCAGTAGAAAGGTAAATATAACCAATGACTATGACTTTTTTCCTGTCTTATTTACCTTTTTTTTTGTTGTTTCCTTTTCTTTGTACAGAGTGAAAGCAGAAATCGGTGTTTTTTTTTCTGTAATGTTTGACTATTCTCTGTCATAGCATTCCTTTCATATAGCAGGTCATGGAGGAAAACAGCAGGTAGAAGCTTAAAATCCATTTGTAATTGCTTTCAGCTTAGTGGCTCCCCCCTCACCCCCCAGGAAGGGCTCTTTGTTGTTTAGATTTTAATTTTTGATTTCTCAAGCAGGCCCTGGTGCTGAGAGGTGAGCAGGGGAAGTCTGGCTGTCTGCAGCGCATGCTGTTTGAAGCCATCTGTTTGTTGGGATAAAAGATGGCTCTTCAGATGTCACTTTCATCACTGTGGAGAGGCTGCTTGGCCGTCATTCGTTCCCAGTCATCTCCTCTCATTGCTTTTTCCATCACTTCCCCCATTCTGCGCATGATCCAATTAATTTCAGGGACACAGAATCAGACAGCTTGCCAACACAGGTGTGCTGCCTTGCTCTACTTTCCTTTTTAGTTTTTCTTCTGTATGAAGAAAGGATTAAAAGTGCATTTTCGATCAGAGAATGTGACAGCAAATTTCTGGTGTCTTTTTGTTTGGAAAAAAGGAAGCTTGGAAAATTGAATAAAGAAATATAATTTGTTTGGTAAGGCAAATATTGATGCACAACTTTATTATCTTAGCTAAGACTGTAATTACTTGCCAATCCATGGAAAGGTAGACATGTTCTAAGCACATATTATTTTCCAGCAAATGCATTTTGTGCCAAATTTCAAAGACACATCAAGCCTGTCTCCTTACTTCAAAAGGCTCATTGACCAGCAGTGAAGAGGGAATTCTGCAAGTAGCACATAATCAAATACAAATGGAAGCACATATCAAAGACATAACATAAGTAATATAGAAGGAAGAAACTGTGCTATTGATTAAGGTTCATGAGGAAAGCTTTGCTGAGTAATGACATGCACTTTGGCCCCAAAGATGTATACAGATGAAGTGTACAAGTGGAAGAACTGGTCAGTGAAGGTATAAATTGCAGTGTACGCCCAAACTCAAAGATTAAAAAGACATACCCATAGTAAGAAAAGGTTATTTTATTGAATGCAAGACAGGGAAGGAGTAAAAGAATGACTGAATTAGAGGCACACTAAGGAATTTCTGTCTTGTTTTGAAGGTAATGGAAAACAGCTAAGGTTTCTGAGCACAGTGTATGGAATGTCTAATTTAGTAGGGAAGTAAATGCAAATGGAGATGTTGTAATATCTGTGTAGAACACATGGAGTGCCAGTAGGCAATGCACCAATAGACGACATGCAGTTATTTTTACAAACCTAATATTGAGCAAGATGTTGGGGATAACCAGTTGAACAAAATTATTTCCATTTAGAAGCTCAAGGCTAGGGGAGAGCTTTATACACAAGCACACCTGTGACAGGCCAATTTGCCAAACAACTGGGAGTTCTGAGAAAATGCTGAATATAACGCCGCTGATCACCTAAGGAATTTCTGTGAAATGAAGTAAAGGAGACATTTGAGCATGTCTACGTAGGAATTTTCAAATATACAAGCCTGAATTAGGTCATGGAGAAAAAGCAACAACTGCTCAGACAGATGGACAAAAGGAAAAGTAACTTCCAGGGTTTCTGTTTGAGAACTAGGAGTGAAAATGTATGGTGTAAGGAAGTATGATAACAAAATGTCTATACACATTCCGTACAGATTCAATTTTGTTTCAAGTATATTCAATCCCTTTTTAGTTGAATCTGCAGATGTGAAACTCACAAATGTGGAAGCTTTCATAGGAAGATAGGATTAGAAGCATACTAGAGAAGGAGAAGAATACAGAAACTCAAGCTTCAGCCCAGCTGCTAATCAATGGGCAAATGAATAAAAATATGTGGCATATATACACTGTGGAATTTTACTCACGCATTAAGAGAATTCTACTACATCATTTATTTGCTTTGTGACTTAATCTAAGTCAAAGTTTTCCATAAACAAAACGAGCCTAATGAAATAAGACAGTGTACATGATTTCCTGGAACAGAACTAGGCTTTTATTATCTTTTCATTATTTTAGACAATGAACTAGACAGTCCCTGAAGATTAGTCAGAAGACAATAGTGAACACAGGAATTGAGATGATTGGTTGGTCATATAATTAGATTGATTGTCTGGTCTATGTCTGTGGAAGTTTGCAAGTGAACATGACCATGGATTTTCTCCTGTGGCTTAGAAGATACTGCTAAAATTGGGACATGAAATGTTTACCAGTGGTCCATGTATTAAGCATTGGTTTTCAGTTTGATATTACTGGGAGGTGGTGGAAACTTTGAGAGGCATGATACAGTTGGTAGAAACAACTTATACAGGTCATGCTCTAGCATGGGATATTGGCATGTTGGCCTTTTCTTCCTGTCTTTCTAATCTTCTAGCCACAAGGTGAGTAGTTTTGCTCCAGCTGTGATATACTGGGCTGGCATAAGCCCAAATGCAACAAATAGATGAACTTCCATGGACTGAAAGTTCCGAAACTGGAACCCCAAATAACCTTTTCTCCACATAAACTGTTTATTTCTCGTATGTTGTGAGAGTAACATAAAGCTCGCTGAAAGCAAATATGATAAGCAACAATTTTTCATTGCCAGTCAAAAGAATGGAATATAAAGCTTAGTTGTACAGGGGCTGGGTGAATATTGGTGTTGTTAGATATTTAAGAAAAAAAGACTTGAGATAGAAGATATCCTACAAAACCTATAAAATAAATACTAGTTTTTTTATTGTAAATTGAGAATTGGCAGAGGAAAATGGGTTGCAATGTTTACCTATACCCTCAAAAGTTATGTTTTTGGTGTTGAACACCAAAATCGAGAGACACAGGGTAAAAAAAAAAAAGACAAACAACTACAAAAGCAATACTTACAGTTTGGTGAAAATGAACTGAACAACTGAACAACTCATGAGGGGGAGGGGGAAGGGAAAGAGGGAGGGGGGAGGGGGGAATGAAGGACAAGGTAACAAACAGTACAAGAAATGTATCCAATGCCTAATGTATGAAACTGTAACCTCTCTGTAATTCAGTTTGATAATAATATATATATATAAATAAAAAATAAAAGTTATATGATAAGAAACAAAAGTTATGTTTTATGAAGAGAGATTGAAAGTCTAAGGAAGAACTCAGTGACAAGAAATTGTGGATTCTGAACAATTTTAATCAGTCTTGACCAATTGTTATAATGCAAATTGCATTTATCTTTCATTTTTCTTTTCTTTGTTATCTCCTGCTTGCTATGGCAGACACTCTATAAATTGGACTATGCCCTCAGCCCTTTTTACAACAGTTTTTGTTGAGGTTTGGTTTTGCTTTATACCCAGGCCAGCTTGGGCTGTAGTCAGCCATTTGCTTCCCCATATTGCTGAGGATAACAGATGTGTGCCACTGTGCCCAGCCATTGTTCTTCCTTTGTAGCCAGGAAGTTAGGTGCCACTATTCCCAGCTACTGATTCAAAAAATCTCCAGTACTTCTTTAGGACCATGTTGACAAACCCTGATCTGTGCTTCCCAAGGAACTAGAATTAAATGCTTGATCCACCAGGCCTGGGTACAATTCCTTTAGGCAAATATGGTGAATATACTAATGGTCTGAGGGGGCTCAAATAGCTTCCTCCACTGTATTCTATGAAATATTTCTAAATAGGAACTTACTCAGCAAATGAATACTGTCTGCTTTCATATTAAAGTAGACACCTTATAAAAGGTTGTGTTTTGGTTTAGTGCAGTTTAGCCTCCCTTCCATTCGTTTTGCATCAAGTGTGGATTGCTAAGTAGTTAGGGCTAGATTGGTTGCTTGTGTACAAAACTTATATGTTTTGTCACTGTTCCCTAAACAGCATAGTATAACAATTATTTACATAGCATTTCCCTTGCATTATATGTATACCTTCAGCAAGTGCTATGCCATTGAACATAAAGTACTAAAGCACAGGGACAGAACCAGTCTCCCATGAATATTGAAAGGTGAACATACTTGGGTCATGATCTCTGTTACACTTGCATTTGGGTTTGTTTCTTTATTACTTTCAGAATTCTGCCTTCAGGAATTTCAGATGAGATTGGGTGTGTTCAGGGTGGTATGGCCGTAGACTGCCTTCAGGAATTTCAATACCAAATTTTAAACTCTATTACAAAGCTATAGTAATAAAAAAGAAGAGCTTGGTATTGGCACAAGAACAGGCCTGAGGACCAATGGAGTAGAACTGAAGACACAGAAATGAACCCACAGACCTATGGCTACATAATCCTTGATAAAGGAGCCAAAACCTAGGACAGAAGAAAGACAGCCTCTTCAACAAATGGTGCTGGGCAAAACTGGTTCAACACCTGTAATCAACTGAAACTTGATCCTTGCATATCACCCTGCACCAAAATCAATTCCAGATGGACCAAAGACCTCAAGGTAAAATCAGATACCCTGAAAACATTGCAGAAAGAAATAGGAAAGACACTTGGGCTCCTTGGCACAGGACAAAACTTTCTTAATAAAGGCCCAGAAGTGCGACAAATCAAAGAAATGTTGGACAAATGGGACTGTAGTAAGCTACAGAGCTTTTGCATAGCAAAGGACATATCTTGCAAGATAAAAGAAAGTCCACAGACTGGGTGAAGATCTTCACTGGCCATACCACAGACAAAGGCCTCATATCTAAAATATACATAGAATTCAAAAAATTAAATTCCTCCAAAACAAATCCTCAAAGGACCAACTGTCCCCTCAAAAAATGGGCTAAAGACCTAAAAAGAGACTTCTCTGAAGAGAAATGAAAATGGCCAAGAGATACATGAAGTGCTCTACATCATTGACCATAAAAGAAATGCAAATCAAAACAACATTGAGATTCTACCTCACCCCAGTCAGAATGGCCATTATCAAGAAAACTAATAATAAAAGATGTTGGAGGGGATGTGGCCAAAAAGGAACCCTCTACACTGTAGGTGGGAGTATAAACTTGTTCAACCACTCTGAAAAGCAAAAGGCTAAACACAGCGCTCCCCTATGATCCACCAGCACCACTTTGGGCATCTACCCAAAAGATTACAAGGGAGACCACACCAAAGCCACCAGCACAACTAAGTTCATTGCAGCACAATTTGTCATTGCTACAATATGGAACCAACCCAGATGCCCCTCAGATGCCCCTCTTGAGTGGATCAAGAAAATGTGGTACATATACACAATGGAATTCTATGCTTCTGTAAGAATGAATGACATTGCCCCATTCATAAGGAAATGGAAGGACTTGGAAAAAAATCATACTAAGTAAAGTGAGCCAGACCCAAAGAAACATAGACTCTGTGGTTTCCTCATTGGGAATAATTAGTACACATCTAGGATAATCCTAGCAGAAGATCACAATAGCTCAATGGGTATGCATATATGAGTATACAAGATGATACTAAGCAAAATGAACTCCAAGTTATGGAAACTGTGGTTTATCGTTGTTATTTTCAACATACATGTGAAATTATGCCTTTTTCTATTGTCTTTCTTCCCCATGGTTTTACCCTTGATATCACTGTAACTGATTTTGGTACCCTGGATATTTTATATATATGTATTGGAACTTTGGTAGGGATGGGGAATATCAAAATTGAGAGACAAAGGATGAAAGACAAACCAATGAAAAACCAATATTTACAAAACTATATGCTGTAAACCAACTGTATAACTCATGGGGGGTGAGGAAAATGGGGAGGGGGGAAGGTAGGGGGAAAATGATGAAGGCGGTAACAAGTTGGATAAGAAATGTACACATGCATTATTTATGAAACTGTAACCCCTCTGTACATCACTTTGACAAAGAAATTTAAAAAAAAAGAATTCTGCCTTCATCATTGATCAATGGGCTTTAAGAAATGAGAGGTAAAGTTGGGTACTGCTGGCTCAGGCCTGTAATCCTAGCTACTCAGGTGGCTGAAATGTGAGGATCGCACTTCAACTCCAACCCAAGTAGGTAAAGTCTATGAGACTCTCATCTCTAATGACCAGAAAACCAGAAAAAGAAGTGGTTCAATGTGGTAGAGAGCTAGCCTAGAATGAAAGAGCTCATTCTCTACCACCTAGCCTGTTTAATTGTTCTACGGAACACTTACCACCCTTAGCATTCCATCAGGTATTTTTTATGTTGGTTGTCATTCTCTCCCTCTTGTAGGTAAAAACTCTTTTTTGGTAATTGTTTGTGTGTTGAAATAATCTCTCAATAAATATTTATTGGCTGTATAGATGGAGAAATTAATTAAGAAATGCAAATACCATTAAGCAGCGAGATGTGTGTGTGTGTGTGTGTGTGTGTGTACTCTTTCTGCAATATATAAGTACAGATGTAAAAATCAGTAATTCAATAAACCTAAGTTTATTGATGATCCATTAGAAATGATTTCCACCATCACCCACTTCTAGAAACAAAGCACTCAAATTCTCTGGTAGCCCTCAAGATACTTATGGGCAGAAGAGTAGTACAGTATTTCATTATATAAAACTGAAATTAACCAGCTTTCTCCATGTGCCTGTGATTTGCCAATCAGAATGTGAGAAACTGTGTCATTGAAGAAATATACTTAATGAATTATCTCTCTTATTACATTGTATATTACATTGTCTCCTTCAGCTTCTTCAATTAAGTGTTTGAGATCAAATTCTAGTTTGTCAGTAAATAGTATCTAACACCTTGAAAAGGAATTAATGATACTTCATTCAATTTAAAATATACTTCTAGAGAAAAATGGTGCCAAGAAAATTTTAATATTGAGGAACATATTGATAGATTGGACTTGGAACTTACTCATACTAACCTCTGCCAGAGAAAGAATCTAATAGTGCTGCAATCTTGTCTTCCAAGTGTGCATAGCCTGGGTGAAAAACAGCCAGAGAAAATCACCACAAAATTTCCATAATGTCCTGTCTTAATGACTGGATTCTGCCATTAATGGTTTTCATCACATGAAGAAATAAACACAATAATTGCATTTCATATGAATAGCCAACCAACAGCAGAACAGCAGAGTCATTATCTAAATGCATTTTCTATCGACTTGCCAGAAGAACCTCAATGACTATAAGGATCATGAATTCTAACTCAGTTAAGATGCCAGGTAATAAACAGAGGCTCAGAAGGTTGGTCATGTGACTACTGCAGGGAATAATTGAGTTTTGAGAAGAAATGGTATTAGAGGTTTTTGAAGTTCACATGGAAAAAGCAACACAGAGTAAGGATAATAGAACCTTACACACTTTGGGATCTATAAAAGGGAAAGGATTGAATACAATGTTGTTAGGTTTCCCAGGATGAAGTATATTTTCTTTTCTTGACCTATTTTTGTGATGGCACTGGTGCTTGAACTCAGCATCTAGGTGCTCTCTGTTAGCTTTTTCTTTTTCTTTTTCTGCTTTTTTTTTTTTTTTTTTGCTTTTGCCAGTCCTGGGGCTTGGACTCAGGGCCTGAGCACTGTCCCTGGCTTCTTTTTGCTCAAGGATAGCACTCTGCCACTTGAGCCACAGAGCCATCTCTGGCCGTTTTCTATATATGCGGTGCTGAGGAATCGAACCCAGGGCTTCATGTATACAAGGCAAGCACTCTTGCCACTAGGCCATATTCCCAGCCCTTCTGTTAGCTTTTTTACTCTAGGTTGGTGCTCTAACTCTTGAGCCACTTTTAGCCTTTTGGTAGTGAGTCTCACAGCTTTTCTTGCTGGGGTTGGCTTTGAATCTCATCACTCAGATCTCAGCCTTGAACCTAGCTTGGATTATAGCCTCTAGCCACCAATGAACAATATGAAACATATTCTCTACAAAAAGGTTCCTGTTCATCTGCAAAATGATACGGCCATCTAGAGAACACCTAAAACTAAGCTGACTCTGGAAGAAAACTACCAATGTGACACACTGCCTGATTCTGATGTCATTTTTGTCATACATTTCTTGTCGTAATTAGTGACATTTCACACTGTAAAACTTCACTGCATAAATTTATTGGAGTGGATCTTAACTACTATCTCATATGTTTTACGCCTGCTTAGTAAGTGAAAAGTTTACACTTAAAAGTTTAACATACAATAATATGAAAATGTCAGGGTTTACGAGGTTTATGAGATATTTTTCACTATTTGTTCAGCCTCTCTCCATGTGTGACCTGAACTTCAAGCAGCTCCAGTTTAAAGTCACTTCCCAGTATTGCTAAGATTAGATTCTCTTTCACCTAAAAAATGGGTTATTAACACCATTTTCATTTCACATTCCTGATTATTTCAAGCTACTTTCATTTGTTCCCTTGATATGAAATTGCTTTTGATTAAGCCTTAAGTATGTTTACCAAATACTCTACAAAATCACTTTATTTGAATAAGTTAATTTCATGTTGTAGCCAAGTATTATAAATCAGGAAGGAGTGCTTGAGTCAACTTGTCTGCTTTCTTTCCACTTTCTTGATGACACCCACAACTCATCTTGAACCTGTTTCACTATATTTTGTCTTCAGCAAGTCTCAGTGAACAATGGGATAGGTCCATAGTAATACCATGAGTCTACCTTGCATGTAACTCCACTTTTCCTCTATTCCCTAGTTCCCTATTCTTTTTTTTTTTTTTTTTTTGGCCAGTCCTGGGCCTTGGACTCAGGGCCTGAGCACTGTCCCTGGCTTCTTCCCGCTCAAGGCTAGCACTCTGCCACTTGAGCCACGGCGCCGCTTCTGGCCGTTTTCTGTATATGTGGTGCTGGGGAATCGAACCTAGGGCCTCATGTATCTGAGGCAGGCACTCTTGCCACTAGGCTATATCCCCAGCCCCTCTAGTTCCCTATTCTAAAGCTGCACAATTCACCAAAAACACAACTCCAGAAAGGTCAATTTAGAAATGAACAGGAATCGAAGGCAAGTCCACAAGCAGCAAGATAATTTCAGGTTAACAGGATGAAACTGTCTTTTCCATGATAACTCACATTCTTAGGCCAACTTATGAGAAAAAAAAGAAACAGAAAAAATACATATTACATTTAAGTTTCAGTTGAGGATATTGAAAGACCCCGCAAGGAAAGAAGGTGGAGGAAATGCCGATGAAAACGATTCCAATTCAAATGTGGATTAGGGATTTGTCAAAAAAAAAGTTAACATTTGATATTAAGGTAAACAGATAAAATTGAGAATATTCAGTTATATTACTGATTTTTGACAACTGTTGGATATCAAATGTTGCATAGCACACATCGATATTCACCCTTGTGATTTGTTTGAAAGCTAAATTTAATCGAGATTCTGGCAGTTTTATTTGTTAACTCTGGCAGCCCTAATGAACATATTGTGATTTGGGCACAAAAAGGAAATGGTTTGAAGCTGAACTGTAGGATTGAAATGTGTCTTGTGGTCAACTAATATATTCCAAGCAAGCAGGAGAAGCACTGAATTAGAGAGTAAATATGAAGATTATTGAAAGTTCTCAGGCATTTGGCTGGAGAAGTCATTTTCAAGCAGGAAACCCTCCCTGGAAAGGGTTACTAAGAAAAGCTTGACTCAAGGGATTTCTATAATTGGGTCCAGGCTCTTCTCTGCAAGGAATGGCTAAGGGTCACCTTGTCAAAAAACAATGGATGACAAGCATTATAATACCCAGGAAATATATAACAGAAATGAGGCTGGGAGAGGTGAGGGGTGAAATTCATATGTATCATGCTGAGTGGAAGAAATGAAGAAGGAGATTCTGCCAACATAGTTCAAGCTCAATGAAGTGGATGGGATGTGACAACCAATTACCAAGAGAATCTTAAACGTTAGATGCCTTTGAGACTGGTCTTACTGAGACTCAAGTCACAGAGCCAGGCCCAGAGGTGAGCAGAGAGACCAGAGGACACAGGCCTCATGGTCCTGGCTACGAGGCTGCAGACACAGGAGCAAGCAGCTGGGGGAAGTGTGGGGCCTGTCTTTAAGCTTGTCTCACGGAGCACCTGCAATACCTTTGCTTTTCCTTCCTACTTTTTCTTTTCTTTCCTTTTCCTTTATGTATAAACGTCCACTTCCTATGCTGCGTTATGTAGAAATTTAACGTCATCCAGTGTCTGATGGCTACAGGCTTTCATTCGTATGTGTTCTAGCCAGAAAACAGACCCAACTGAAATCATACCCAAAGAGATACAGTTCAAAAGCCAAAAGCAAGGCTGGGAAGGTGGCTTAGTGGTGAGTGCTTGCCCTAGCATGCGTGAAGCCCTGGATTCGATTCCTCAGTACCACATAAGTAGAAAAGGCTGTAAGTGGTGCTGTGGCCCAAGTGGTAGGATTCTAGCCTTGAGTAAAGAAGCTTAGGAACAGTACCCAGGCGCTGAGTTCAAGCCCCAGGACTGGCAAAAAAAAGTAAAATATCATAATCATATCAGAAAAGGATAAAATTATGTTAGGCGTAGAAAAATGGATGGAACTGGAGAGCATCATGTTAGGAAAAGCATGGAAAAGTAAAATAACAGGGATTAAAATTTTGAAAAAAAATATGCTCCTTGGTGGGAAGAGTATTTATGTACTTACTGATTTATTTATTGATTTCAGCACTGGGATTTGAACTCAGGGCCTTTGGGTTGAGTGCTGTTCACTGGAGTCTGTCACCAACTGCTTCCAGAATCTCTTCATAGATTCTCATTTCCTGCTTAGGAAATTGAAGCTCAGTGTAATGGGATACCAGATTCCTCCGCAGGTGAACTTTGAAGGTTTGCACCCTGACTATGTACAGCGGACAATTGTCTCCCTTACCCCCTCATCACGAAGGTGAACGCTGGCTGAAAGATCCTTATTATTACTATGACCACACCCATGGCAAATTAGTGACTGTCTTAAATTTTGAGAGTCGATAGCTAGTTTGTGAAAAAGAAGCCATACTTTGACTCAGAAGGCCTTATGTTATGCAACAATAGACTGACCTAAAAGCTTACTTTGAAACTAACAAACACAAGGCAGTTACAGTCAGCAGTGCCCTGCAATCAATGCATCAGGAAAGTAACACACTGAGCTGAAAGCTCTGACCAGCAGGGGGATGGTGCCCCATACATTCAGAAGGAGCATTCATGAGGAGCGCAGGGTTCTACTGTGGGACCTTGATAGCCACTCACTGTTTTGATTCCGGCCCACTGCAAACATGCAGCAGTTCCTTTAGCAGGAAGCCAATCACCTGAACTTCCTAGAGAGCAAGGAGAAATACTGCCTGCCCAGTGACCTTGACATTGAAATGCCTATCTTGGCTACTTAAAAAAAAATCATTTCCTAGATCAGCATGAATTCTCAGGCTCAGTTCAGTTGCTTGGAAACAAAGATCGAAGGCAGTTTCTTAGACTCTGAACAGTTGTGGTTTCAATGACTTCAAACAACGTTGTTAAGAGTACGTCTTGTTAATGGCCTCTCCCAAAGCATGAGAGGGTCTCTTTTCTGAAATAAGCTTGGTTTTCAGGTAGCTTTCCCTTCCCCTTTGGGGCTCTATGCCTTCTTCACTGTGCAATATCCCCACAGCATGCAATGACCTGAGATTTCCCTGACCTGAAATCTCACTGGCACTGCTCACCTGTCACCTGTCTGTCTCTTCCAATGAACAGTCATGGGAAACTGTCCCTATCTGACTCTGTTGTGTATGCATGTGTGTTCTAGTCCTGGTGCTTGAACTCAGGGCCTCATATTAACACTTGGCTTTGTTTCACTCAAGGCTGATGCTCTACCACTTGAGCCATAGCTCCACTTCTGGCTTTTTGCTGATTAATGAGAAATAAGAGTCTCATAAACTTTCTACCTGGGCTAGTTTTAAACCTCAGTCTTCAGACCTCAGCTACAATTACAGGTGTGAGCCACCAGTGCCTGGCCATATTTGATTCTTGTTGACCCCCACAGAACTGGTGGTTTCTCATGTTTTAGTTTCGCTCTTTGCAGATTCAGATTTCCTCTCTCTTTGGCACTTGCTAACATTGAGAGTGGCTTGCTGTTGCACAGGTCAGGGAGAAAGTCTGTCGTCTTCAAAATCCATTTCTAACCTTCCATGCAGTCCTTCCACATCATCGCCAAGGGCAAACTGCCACATACACACACTCCAGGCTTGTGTGTTAGAGAAGATGTTTATTCCAGCCAGTCATGTGAGTGAGACATTTGGGGACATGGTGCCTTTTCACAAAGTCAAGGATGCCATGCTTTTGTATGGTCGAATGGCAGTATTCCACTGTGGATATCCATTCGATGGGTGATGGACACTGGAAGTAATTCCTTTTCTTGGTTATTGTAGATAGTTGAGTCTTCATGGTTGTTGCACAATTCCAAATTTAAACGCAGGCATTGACTTACGGGTATCTGCATCCTGAGATCATGGAATCAGTGGAAGGAGAGAACAGGAGAACTTGGTCTAGAAGCCGCCCTTTCTGTGGTTCCTTTCCTCGACATCATTCTTATGGCATTACCAGTGACCTTCTGTCCCTTCTTTTTTCTTTTCCATATGTACAGAAACCCACTCAGCCCTTGCCAGAATTACCAACAGAACTATCTCAGGCTTATTGATGCAATAAGAGAAAAACAGAGCTCACCATCACCAACTGATGTGTGTATCTGAGGAAGCAGAGAACATTGAGATGAATGGTTCAAAGTGATGTAAGTGAAGAGATTTTAAAACATGGTAACAAGTACTTTGCCTCCTGGACAGTCTTCAAATGAATGCTAGGTTTAACTTCCATCAGATTAAGATCTGATACCAAACACATTTGTAGTAACAGCTCCCAGGAAGACTCTTTTCTATTGCTAATGACTGAGACATTCTAAAAACCAAACAGCAGTGATGTGAGTATAAAACAATTTCAGAGCAGGGTTGTATGTTATTTGTATTTGGGTATTTTCGTCTAGGTGACAAATCTTATTATCTTAGAAGATACAATGTCCTTGGGATTTATTAAGTGGGCAAAAAATATTTTTAAGCCTAGAGGAAGTAGCATTTGAAAAGTTACCAAATCTCTTTAGAAAATTATTTTCTAACATACTTATTGAAGTTATGCACACAGAATGATTAATCCAGGAGGTTGCTGGCCTTAGTAAAAGCTGATCAGTATTTACCGGTGGACAAGGTTTAAGAGATTAGTCTGTATACATCGTCCTCCATTTCTTCACAATAAAAAACTGAAATAGAGCAACCTTGTGAAATTGCCTTAAGCCAGTACAGTTAAATGTTCATTTTTGGGAGTCTGTGAAAGGGTGTGGTGGCTAACAGGGTACTTAGTATCTAGACGATTGAAGAATTGGTTGTCTGAAAAATGCCATTTTATGCCATTTTGATTTGAGATCAACTAGGCATAGGAACTTTGAGGGACTTGGTCCTTACGAGTGCGAACAATGATCATTGGGGTGCTTCCGGGAGAAGAGGCTCTTCAGTGGTTTGGCATGGGACATCACAGCGTGTTTGGAAAAGTGTCGCTCTGGTGCTTACACCTTAAGGCTGAGGCTCTGCGATGTGGAATCTGTACTGTGAGTTCATCCTTCTTCCTTTAAAACGTAAGAGCTTCCCTTGTACCTCTTTTTCATTTTTACTGGGAATCTTTATTCCATCTTTTCTTTCACCTTGTCCAAAAATAAATACAAGAAGCCTTTCAGGTTCAAACAGTCCATTTAATGGCAACTGAAATGATAACATTTTACCTATAAATACGTTTTACCCTCTATTGTAATTTATTATTATCTTAGAAAATTATCCTTTTATTTTTGAGATCCTTAGTTTTAAGTTTTTATTTGGTTTTTACCTTTTGTGACTCTGGGTGGTGAGTCTTTGCCACATTTGTGTGTTCTGGGCATGAGATTGAGGGAAAGAGCCCCCCCCCCCACCCCCGACCCAGAGCACTCTACATGGAACACTTATAGGTGGTTTGATGACTTTACTATTTTTTTGTGGAGGAAGAACTGCCAGTCCTTTTAACCATCATTAAGTGGAGCAGTTGAAATCCTTTATTTAAAAAAAACCAACCCACTATTCACTAGCTTTCACTTACTGTTACTCACCACTAGTGGCCTGTGACCCTGCCAGAGATCTTTTAAATCAAGCTCTTAGTTAGCCTTCCCCAGGGTCAGTTGTAACCTGAAAGTGGCCAAATGTTCTTGTGTAAGGGCATTGCTTCTCAGTGTTGATTTCTGAGGTAATGTTGCTTATCTTCAGCACAGAGCTTGTACATTAAAAGCTGGAGTGAGAGGCAGAACCCAGAGTGAATTATGGATCTGGGACACATTCAAGAGTGGAGGGGGGGCACTGATAGTGATAGCAAGGGAGGATCCAGTAGAGTCTCGCCTGTGGGGAAAGAACGTGCCCCTGGATGGGAGTCTGACCTTCTCTCTTTCTTTTTTCTTTTTTTTTTGGCCAGTCCTGGGCCTTGAACTCAGGGCCTGAGCACTGTCCCTGGCTTCTTCCCGCTCAAGGCTAGCACTCTGCCACTTGAGCCACAGCGCCGCTTCTGGCCGTTTTCTGTATATGTGGTGCTGGGGAATCGAACCTAGGGCCTCATGTATCCGAGGCAGGCACTCTTGCCACTAGGCTATATCCCCAGCCCTGACCTTCTCTCTTTCACACTCTGGCTTTCGTTGGAGGCTGCAGGTCTTGGGTGTGGAAGGCCATAGCTTGAGTCCTGTAGAGTAGTGCTGGGATTGAGTAGCATGATTCTGCAAGAAACAGCAGTCAGGGATGATAGGAAGGGCTGGTTCAATGTTACAAGGGACTACAGTGAAGGGAGAAGAGGCAAAGACACCCATTGCAGGAGAGTAGGACAGACTCCACACCTTTACTTTGTACACACCTCTAGCTGTTATGTACATCCTCTGTTCTTCTTTCTAACTCTCACAATAATAGAATCGTTATTACTATTGTTATTGTTATTATTATTATTATTATGTGTGTGTGTGTATGTGTGTGTCTGTGTGTGTGTGTTGGTCCTAGGGCTTGAACTCAGGGCCTGGGCACTGTTTCTTGCTTTTTCACTCAAGGCTGATAGTCTACCACCTGAGCCACACCTCACTTCCAGCTGTTTGGCAGTTAAGCGGAGATAAGTGTCTAATAGACTTTTGTCTTTCTGTCATCAGTTCTTAAGATTCCTGAGTAGTTAGGATTACAAGGGTGAACCACTGGTACTCTGTAGAAGAATGTTTCTTTTTTTTTTTAAATGTTATTGTAAAGGTGATGTACAGAGAGGGTACAGTTACATATCAGCTATTGAGTATATTTAATTTTAAGCAGTGTCACCTCTTCCCTAGTTTTTGCCTAGCTTTTCCCCCCTGCTTTCCCCACAACTTGTGTAGTTCATTTTCAACGTCGTGCCTAGTAAGTATTGCGTTGCATTTGTTCACCCTTTGTCCCATCATTTCTGTACTATCACTAACTTTTCTCCCCAACAGATAAACTTACGTACAAGACAAAAGGCACAGAAATCTAAAGCAGCAACAAAGGAGAGGAGAAAACAGACTTGAGATTCTGAGTTGTGGTCTTCTCCACACATGATCTCATCACAGAATCTGTAGAACAGAGCAGCCATCTCCAGGGAAACGTGCTGCATAGAAAAAAGAAAGAGACTGGACAGGGGACTACCATAAATAGTGGTTCTTGGTTTCTTTACCAGGAAGCATGAGAGTAAGTCCACTTCCAAGCAGCATTTGGCAGCCCACACACAAGAATGTGGTTGACAAGGTGTTTTTCTACCTGTGAGCACTGTGGCCACAGGAAGCCCTACATTTGGCTCCTCATTACATTTGTACTGTAGAAGCTGCCTCTGTGCCTGACCACCGTGGCCTTAGACTCTGGATGGAATATCCCATTGTGTTTTCAACATTCCAGCTCTCTGTTCCATTCCCTTTACTTATGGACACTCCATGGAACCTGGACATACTCTAGCCACATGGATACACTCTGCATTGTGGTTATCTAAAGGATGTCATAGAAAGGCCAGCCCTTGTAGGATCTGTGACCACTTGGTGACATGCTCATTCTAGGAAAAGTACCTTTTCTTGATGAGAGTATAAATGGGACAGGTTGTATAGTCAGCTCACCCACAGTCCTCAGGGAGTATTTGATGCTCATTTTCCAGAATGAAGAGTTGCTGCTCTGTTATCATGAAATCTACCGCAGAGTCAATCTGACCTCATGTTCTTTCCAAGGAGATATATTAGCACCTAAATCCATTGCAAAGGCGCTACACAAGTATATAAGCATTATCTGCTGTCAGGGCCTCATTACTGCACTGCTCACCCTGGCAGAGAGCCTGGTGCCCTTAATGAAGATGAAGAATGAGCTCGGACTGCTTCAAAAGAAATAAGCCATGGCACTCAAAGCTGAGGAAACCTAATAACTTGAGGTCTGAGCTAACGAAGATTTGAGTGCTCTCTCTCTTATCCTGACTGAATTGCCAAGGACATTGCAAAGAAGCACACCGTATCAGAGGGATATATATGAAATAAAATGATACCATAGAGTCCCTCTGAACATGTGACCAAAAATGTATGTATATTTAAAGCAACTAGCACCACAGTACATACATAATAATACACCTTAATAATTGTTCAAAGAATGAAAGAATATGCATTGAAAGTTAGGAAGGAAAAGGAAAAATAATGGTCTTATGCCCTCTCTCAGTGACTACTTCTGAAAATTAAAATGGCTGGGTACTTGTGGCTCATGCATGTAATCCTAGCTACACAAGAGGTGGAGGTCTGAGGATTGAAGCCAGCCCAGGCAGGGAAGTTGATCAGACTTTTATTTCCAACTAATCACTAGAAAAAACAGAAGTGGTGCTGTGGCTTAAAGAGGTAGAGCATTAGCCTTGAACGTAAGAGCTGAGGGACAGTGACCAGGCCCTGAGTTCAAGCACCATGATCAACAAACAAAACAAAACAAAACAAAACAAAGAAATTAAAATGGCTTATCTCAGGCCTTATGGTTAGGGCATTATAAGTTAATCATCACTAATATCAACCAAAGCCTTTCCTATTCCCTATAGTATATAGGCTATGTTATCCACTACCAAATTCCCAAACATGGAATCCTCACCTAATTGGTCACAGAGAAAATGTAGGTTATGTATTCTGCACCACTTCTGGCCATTTTCTATATATCTGGTGCTGGGGAATCAAACCCAGGGCTTCATGTATATGAGGCAAGCACTCTTGCCAGTAGGCCATATTCCCAGCCCTTCCTAACTTTCCAACTGAGCTACATGACCCCTTTTTACCTTTCTGGCCTGTCACAGAGAATATTCTATGCCAAGACAAATCATAATATTTGGCTACTACCGAGGAAATACTCTTTTTCTGTACCTTCTATCAGTCCTTGCTTGTAACACAAAATGCCCATTTTGTTTCCTATTTCTACTTTCTAACTCTTCTGGCTTCATACATCCATATCTCACATCTTATAAAAAGCACTATGTTTGCAGTTCTTTTTAACTGAGACCTAGTGTACTGCTTCCTTTAATAGCTAAAATTTCCCAAGGATTGATTTATTGACTGATTCAAATTATTCAACATCTGCTTGTTCCTGAAACTAATGAAATTTGGCTTGTTTTCCATTTTCCAACACAATAAGAACTATATTGGAAAATTTTCCACTAACATCTATGGGACTCATCAACAGAAGCATGTTCGGTCTTTATTGTTGCACATTTGATGCTTTTGATATTCCTGTTTTTTTCTCTTCTTTAGGTTTTGTGACATCATTCCTTCTTGATTTATTTCCTACTTGTTTCCATGAATCTTCACTGGTTACCTTATACATTCTCAGGCTTAAAATCCTGTCCTTAACCTAGTATATTCTAAAGTTGCTTCTCCAGATCCAATCAATCTCTTGAACCCTATCTACAGCTCTAGGACTATTTAGTCTAAAATTGGATACAATATATCTCACATTTCTATGTCTAAGAACAAAAATATTTTACATTCTAGCTCAGTTGGTGATACTGCCATGTACTCAACACTTCTGTTTATTCCCATCTACTTGAGAATAAGTCACTTTTCAACACATACATGTCACTCACATGGTTTCCATTCTTACTTCTGCCTATAGATTTCCCAGCTGCTCTGGCACAGACTGAAGTAAACAACTTCTACCTTATGTCGTAGTATACTTTTCATTGTCTTTTGCCACACTATTGTCATAGGGTTTGGAACAAAATACTTTATGAGTATGCCATCCCTTCTTCTAAATGGCTTTTAAGAAGGCCAAAGACAAAACCTAGCAACCATAACAGCAATTTTCCATGAGCCCGTCTCTCCAGTGGATGTCAAGGAAACTGTTTTTGGATACAAAAGAGTGGTGGGTCTTCTGTCTTTCAGGCAAACTTATTCAAGCGTGAATCTGAGAGTCCTTTCCCCTTTCCCACTCTCAGGTCTCACGCCTCCTGGGCTCCTAACTCCTCACCCCAGTTACAGAAGCTCCAGCAGCTCTTCACTGATCCACACCCTCAAGCCAGTCTGAAAGAACTACCCAATACCACAGCACCAGTTAGTGTTAGAGAAAGTGCTGCAAGTGTAATTAAATTTTTTTTTTTAAATCATTTCACATGGGCTGGGGATATGGCCTAGTGGCAAGAGTGCTTGCCTTGTATACATGAAGCCCTGGGTTCAATTCCCCAGCACCACATATATAGAAAAGGCCAGAAGTGGCACTGTGGCTCAAGTGGCAGAGTGCTATCCTTGAGCAAAAAGAAGCGAGGGACAGTGCTCAGGCCCTGAGTCCAAGGCCCAGGACTGGCCAGAAAAAAAAATCACTTTACAATCATTAGTAATGGAAGTATTTTTTAAAACTTGGAATATATTACAACTCTAAATCAGATTCAGAAAAACAAATATCTCATGTTTTCTCTCAAATGCAAATTCTAGACCTTAATGTGTGGCATGAACGTAAAATGGAAACTATTTAGGAAAGGAACCAATGAAGAGAAGAGAAAGAAAAGGGTGGATGATAAGGGTAAAATGTGCTTGAAGTATGTAATGTGTATGTGTGAAAATGGCATAATTAAGATAATTAAATATTGCAAAAAATGGAGAAAGAAAGAAATAACAAAGAATAATAGAGTGATAAAAGCACCTTACACATATGTATTGAAATACCACAATGAAACACCTTTTGCTATTAATATATACAAAAATATGAAACCTGTATATATACGTGTATATATATATATATATATATATATGTAGAACATAAATCCAATTACGGTCTGAATATACAAAAAAATCCTAAAGAAGAGTAAACTGTGTAGTAGTTGATAAATGAAAGTATTAGTTACTAGAACATTGATAATCCTAATTTTGTAAGACTAACAATGTGTTTACAAGTGATAACTAAAATAATATAAGCAAAAAATTGAAAATAATTATCACTAGGTGATTGGGTTATGGTGATTATATTCCCCCTTTATTGTTTTATTGTTCTAGAGAGCTTTTAGTAATTATTTAGTCTCTAAAAACACAACAAATATAACAGATAACTTATAGGTAATATGGGAACATGTGTTATCGGTAACACAATATTGATAACATGTGTTATTGATAGTGATTATGAGAGGTAAAGTTGTGTATAATTAATATTTTTATCTGTGTAATTTTTTTTTTGTCAGTCCTGGGGCTTAAACTCAGGGCCTGATCACTGTCCCTGGCTTCTTTTTGTTCAAGGCTAGCACTCCACCACTTGAGCCACAGTGCCCCTTCTGGATATTTCTGTATATGTGGTGCTGAGGAATCGTACCCAGGGGTTCATGTATGCGAGACAAGCACTCTACCACGAGGCCATATTTCCAGCCCCTGTGTAATTTTTGAATTTAGCGATTTTATTGTTTACGAAATAGGCAATTTATACTTAGTTAAGATATATTCATAATTTAAAATTAATGACATCAAATGTCATTTCTATGAAAAGTTGTGTGCTCCTGAGTGCCGGGCTAGATTTACCTCCCCTGGTGTGGGGATGCCAAGCTTACTCTCTTATCAGTGCTCCTCTTTTCACCCTCTCCCCTGGGCACCTGACCAGCGGGCAGCCAAGGTGGAGCAAAGGGACACAGGCAAGCCTAAAGTGCACACGGCCGAACGAGATCCCCTTTTCCTCCCTCCTTACCCACCAAGGAAGCCAGGCGCAGAAGGATCTCGGAGACGCTTCGGAGAGCAATCGGGTTTATTTGGGAGGGGCTCACAGTAATATAGTAGTGATGATGAGGATTGAGCAGGAGCCGGCGATAGGCTGGCGAGCTTGTCCATCCAAAGCAGCTCCCAAGGACCTCCCTCATGGGCTAACGTCACTTCCCATAGTACCGCCCTCTGGGTAAAGCCTGGGAAAGGAGAGCTGGTGCAAGGTGGGGGATGGTCTCAAAGTTACCCCTTCTGGTTCCGGACCCAGAAGGAGATAGGTGTGGCTCACTTCCACACTGCCCCAGGGCTGGGGGAAGGGCGGAGTCTCGGGAGCACTCTCCTCTCCCTTCCCCCCTTAAGGCCAAGATGAATCCCCAACACCTGAGTTTCACTGAAAGTTAATTTCTGAGTAAGTAGGAAGATGCAAATTGCTGGGCCATTTAACCATATTTTTAAATTTTCTTTCAAAACCAATTGGTGGGGGGAACAAAGCCCTGGAATGACAATCAAGGGGTGGCATGAGTATCTGGGGAAAGCTGGCAGCCCCGAGACCCCATGAATATATGGTATCCTGTGCTCCTGTTGTGTTTGAGGTTGACTTCTAGACACTGAGACCTGCTCAGCTTGGTAAGCTCAGATGTCATTCACCTGACTCTTACCCCTCGGTATCAGCCTCATAAGGATACAGAAAATAAGTTGGTACCCTCTGCTTCTTACCAAGTTGGAGTTTCACTCTTGTCTTAGTGACATAAGATTGGACAGAGGGGATGAGGAGGTATTCAGGATCACTCCATCTGGGAAGCAAGGGCAGCTTTCTGCCCCAGGGCCACTGATCCAAAACACAAATCATACCCCTTTGGCTCACTGGGTCTTTTCCTGCCCATTCCTTCCAGGAACATCAGAACACATTCAGATTTCACATGTCAATCCGTTTTTGGTCTAAGGCCCAAGGTGGGTTGTGGCCTGTCATCGATGCAGCTGGGCTTCTCTATTCCCTTAGTGCATATACAGGCCATCACCACCAAATCTGAGTTACTGAGTAAAGAACTCAAATTATCCTTAACGTTTAGCTTTAAAACACAACTGGATAGGTAATTCAAATGTGTGACGCATTTGAATTATATATCGAGCGAGTAATATTTCTTAAGCACTATCATCAGAAAATGTACCTTTTCAGCTAGGATTCACTTGTTTACAATGATGATAAAGGCATTATGAACTTGGAATCTTTTCTTCTAAGCAATTTTTATTGATTTATTTCCCTAAATGTAACTAACCCACACAACACAGAAAGATAGCCTGCTAATAGACACAAAGGTATCATTTTTGGCATCTGATGCAGACTAAGTTTTAGCACATCGTACTTCCTTCAGAGAGTACCAAGAAGGAAGCATTGGCACAGGCTGTATGGAGAGTGGATGGTAGATAGGAAACACATGATGTCAAACACTTCTTAGAGAGGATGCTTTACACACTGTCTCCAAACGACACTGATTTTTAATGAGTACTAACCAGCAGGACCACCCATCCTCCTCATCTGCTTGTCTTTGTGGATCCCTGGGCTACAATTCTCTTTTATAAATTTTATTTTATTGTAGAGGTGATGTACAGAGGGGTTACAGTTACATACATAAGGTAGTGAGTATATTTCTTGTCATACTTGTTACCCTCTCCCTCATTCTGCTCCCACCTTCCCTTCCCCACCCCCCTGAGTTGTATAATTAATTTCCCACGTATTGTCTTGTGAGTATTACTGTTGCATTGGTTGGCCCTTTATCCTTTGTCTCACTATTTTGATGTTCCCCTTCCCTTCCTTAATTCAGACAAACGTATATACAATACCTAGGGTACCAAAATCAAATACAGTGACAACAGAGGTTAAACCATAGAAAAACAAGAAAAACAAAAGAAAGTGGAACAATTTCACATAGTACATTGAAAATAACAACAGCAATGACATACCATTTGTTTCCATAACTTGGAGTTCATTTCACTTAGCATCTTCTTATGTGATCATATGTACATAGCTATTGAGCTATTATGATCATCTGCTAGGACTATCCTAGACATGTACTAATTATTACCAATGAAGGAAACCACGGAGTCTATGTTTCTTTGTGTCTAGCTCACTTCACTTAGTATGATTTCTTTTTCCAAATCTTTTCAGTTCCTTACGAATGGAACAATATCATTCTTCTGATAGAAGCATAGAATTCCATGTGTATATAGCTAAAGTATGGAACCAACCCAGATGCCCCTCAGTAGATGAATAGATCAAGAAAATTGTGGTATATATACACAATGGGCTATGATTCTTCCGGTGCTATGACTGAAATGCTCCCAGGGAAACATGGTGAGGTGATAACCTCATTGTTCTCCAGGCTGTCAATGGTGAGCCAGGTAATGATCTTGCAGTGTGGAATTGTGACAGGGGATTGTTTATTGTAAGCAAATTCAGAATTTCTTTTTCTTTTTATAGCCAAGAGCTCATTTCCTCTATTGTGATTTCTTCCCATTTCCAGGACCAAAGCTTTGCTTCCCATCTTCTCTTCCAATCACTGTTCTGTTTGCTGCTCCTCCACCCCAGGATCTTGCTTTGTTGCTCTTTCATCTTCTCTTACTCTGTTTCCTCACATGTTTTGTTCTAATCCATAGTATTTCCCCTACCTGTCTTAGATTTCCTGGAGCTCAGATGATGTTATATCTATAGTCTACCAATGAGATACATTCTTCCTTACTGATATATACATGTATAATATAATATGTATTATATATGTATATATACATATACTATGAACACATAAATTTGTATATATACATATACACACATATGTATATATACACATATACATATGTGTATGTATATATACATATATGTATATACACACATACATGTGTGTATATATGTGTGTGTGTATATGTATATATATATATGTATGTATGTATGACCTTTTATTTGTCTGCTGTTTCTAATACTCCATGTTGGAAAGCTGTCTACTTACTCTCAAAAAGGCCTTGCTCTTCTACTGGTTGAGACTTCCCAAATCAGGAAGTTCTCCAGAGTGTGGTTGATGAAATACAGCTGTTGAAGTCAATTCACTATCAAGTAAGGGGAAAAAAACTAAGCACACTGAAATGAGTGATTTATGAAAAGGTCTTTCAGTCCTGGGGGTGGGGAGGGGCACATCCATCCTGGGTGAGAGACAAGAGTCCTGAAGTTTCTCAATGTCCATTTGAGGAGAGCTGGGTCAAACATCTCCAGGCATCTCTTGCCACATGGGCAAGAGATGTTGCCTTGTTCTTTGTTCTTGAAGATGGCTGAGATGTGAATGAGGAGCTAGTGCTTTTGAGTGACTTAGAGATGGGAGTGCACTCAACGGTTTCCCAATCTCCCTTATCTGAGGAATGTGTTAGGTGAATGGTATTCTAGAGAAAATATTTTGGGAAATAACTTTCTGTTTGTGCATTTCTTGTGGCTATAACCATACACTATTGACTGGACATTCATAAGGAAGACAGGTTAATTAACTCTGGTTAGGGATCTAAGAACATGATGCTAACAACGGTTCTGCACCTGATGAGGTCTTTCTTGCTGTTGGGAACTCTCTCCAGACTCCCAGGTTGGCTGTCTCTTCACATAGAAGCACAGAGCAGCCATGCTGCCTCTGTTTCACTGCTTCTTCTCGTGAAAGCATTAGTGCAATTATGGGCTGTCACCCTCATGAACTTGTCTAGCTGTTCCTAATGGTCCCACCTTTAAGCACCACCACATTTGAATAAAAAGTGCCAAACAAAGGTGCCTGAGTTCAAGCCCCAGTACCCAGCCCCTTCTCCCACCAAAAAAAGAAAGAAAGGAAGGAAGGAAGGAAGGAAGAAAGAAAGAAAGAGAGAGAGAGAGAGAGAAAGAAAGAAAGAAAGAAAGAAAGAAAGAAAGAAAGAAAGAAAGAAAGAAAGAAAGAAAGAAAGAAAGAGAAAGTATTTAGAATGGGTTTTGGAGATTAAGTTCCCAAGAAGCTATAGTGTATTTCCTGACATTGTTTCAGGAAGCTAAAGTGAATTTCAAAGCATATCCAAGCATATTTTCATAGAAACTAAACAAAGGAGACAGAGTGATACCCGTTGCTATGAGTAGCCACAGGCATGAAGAACAATTTTTCAATTGTCCACATTCCATAGTGTTCTCTATTTTTGTCTATTAGTTACTATGTGAATTGAGATGGTCAATTGGCTTTAAATTTAGGCAGTGGCAGCAGCCAATGCTATAGATACTTACCTATTTTTGAGAGTCACCATACCCATATTCTGTACTATAGGTCTGGGAGTTTTGCAAAACATCTCATCTTGCTCCATTTAGTCCTATGTTTCCCAACTTGCATTATACTATCTTGATATATTTGGTATGTAATACTTCACTGTAGTCTGTGGCATTGGTCTTTCTTATAGAAACATGAACATAGTGCATTCAACCTCCCTTGAAATTTACTTCCTTTGTTCCCATTCTGTGCAAAATTCCCTACTTCCTAGTACACAGCAATAATTCAGACACCTCTCATATGTAGAAAAAATTCTGGCTTCTTACTGGAACAGAAAGTCCCTTAAGAGTATTCCTTTCTTTCCAGAATGATTTTGAAACAGCTCTGCTAGGACAGAGACTTGGGTTAGTTTTCATAGCCAGAATTCTCAAATTGGGTGGTTGGGAAGAAATTGCTGAAGACATTTTACTTATAAATGTAGTATGTGCTTATAATTATCCCTGAAGATATGATACCGTCTTAGAACAGAAGAGAAAAATTCTCTTGACTGAATCGAGTTGAAGAGCAGATGGCTTATCAATATTTCATAATATGCTTTCCATAGACAAGGCTTCAAGTCCATTACAAACATAAGTATAACAATATTCACAGCTAGGCAAGGAAGTGACAGGCACACTTCAATAACCCATTCCACAACTTGGGAAGCTGAACCATTTAAGAGAATTATTCTCTGACTCTCTGGTCATGAAATAAATGACCTGGTGTGGTGAACCAGGGTCAGAGAGAGGTGTGTGGGAATGGAAGAGAATGTTGATGGGAGAGCGGAAGAAGGTGACTGGGCTTGCTCACCACAGGCCCAAGAATCTTAATGACATCTGAGTCTTGGTGCTGAATTTTTCATCAGAGCTCCATTCTGCAGATGTAGGGCGGAGCCCAGCAGTATACCTACGAAGCCAGCATTTGTGTGGTGATTCTTTATTACTCTAAAGTCAACAACATTGTGGTGGAGAAAAAAGTCAGTGACTCTGGTAGTTCCATTCTGGATGGGACCAGAAAGATGAGGCTATGGCAGGTCACCCCATTGTAGAGGAATGACTGGGGGGCTTATTTGAATTATCTGAGGTGAAGGATGAATTAAGTTCTTAATGTGGTCATGCAATCCTTCTGTGGAAAAAGATGAGGTTGAGGATGAAGAGAGGTGAGACGTCTGCCTAGGGATATTAATGCAGGAAAGTAAAATGGGCTTCATTTCCACACAAACCTACATACCTAAGGGATGAGGGTATGAACCATGGTCCTGTGAGAAAGGCAGCCCCAGGACAGACTTCCTGCAGGTACTCGTGTACTGAGATAGAGACACACAACCCCGTTCAGTGTTACACTTGTCCCTGACAACTTGTGATTTTTCTCAGTATGAATCTTCCAGGCTTGAGGAATAACAGAGGTTGTGCAGATGGACAAGAAGGTAGGACTCTTTCAGAAGCACCTCAAAGCAGAAAATGCACAAAAGTCCCATCACCTAACATGGAGCAACAGATGCACTACCCAGGCATTGCAAATACAGGATCAAAAACTAGGACTGGGACCCTCGGGCAAACAGGACTTCCCAAATATAAAGGAGCATTTCTCTGTGGATGGTGTTTAGAGTGCTGTTTCAGCCAAGGGGAAAGGGCTTTCTTTATTGGAAGACCTCTTCCTATAATTCTTAATGCCTAGCACCAAGGAGCAAAGGGCAGAAAAGCATCAATACCATATCAGCAGAGCTGTCTCAACCTTCCTTCTAGGATCTGCTATACCACTCAAGGCCTCCCCAAATGTCAGGATTTGATCTATTGCTCATCCCAAGCAGTGCAGACATAGGCTGGTCAGCTGGCCTCGCTGACTCTTGGTTTCTTATATACACTGTGTCTGACATCACATAGCTCAACTTAGGAGTTTGATTCGTGCAAATCTGACACACAACGAGTGGAAAATGTGCTTCCGTTTTTGAAGTGGGATCTTTTTGTTCAGGCTAGCAATATTATGATTTTTTTTTCCTGCTTCTGGGCAGCAGCAGATTCCACAGATCCCACTTAGCCCTGTTATCCCAAGGGGAAGCAGCAGACACTGCAGTGTTCTGTGCTACCAGGAGTTTGGGGATACAGATACACAGTAGTCAAGTGAGAGAGTCAACTCTTCTTTACAAAATAGGCTTCATAGGTAGTTTCATCCACTCAGCGAAGTTCAGTTCTGTGTACATTTAAGCTAAATTAGGCTAAGCTGTGATGCCTAGCAATTTAGATATATTGAATGCACTTTGAATTTAAAAGTATCTTCAAGTCATAAAACATTTATTAGGACATAATCCTATCATAGTCAAAGAGCACCTGTATAGACTTTTGACTCCAAAGCCTATAGGTATAACAATTATGTGAGCACTAGAAGGTGGGAACTATGTCATCACTGATTAGGAACATCTCTGTAGTTGACTTTAGGAATCTTAAAGGCAGAATAGTCTTTAAGGCCAGTGCTCATACTCATATTCCGTCAATTCTGTTATCAATGTATGCCCAATCAACATCTCACAAAGATTCTGGGACTTATATGAGCAAGGCGGCTGGCAGAGGTTGCTTACAGCAGAGCCATGAGCAGTCAGGGTCAGTAGGAGGGTAGGTTTAGAGGGTAGTGGGATTCTAAGTGACCAGCAAAAAAAAATCCCACCTCTGAATCTCTGAAACCAACCTGTTGAACAGTGTTTAAAACAGCAGCAAAATATGAGGATAGCAAACAGGTTAGAAGAAAAAATACCAAGGCTAGTACTCTGCCACTTTGAGTCATACCTCCACTTCTGGTTTTCTGGTGGTTAATTGGAGATAAGAGTCTCATGGACTTTCCTGTCCAGCCTGGTTTTGAACCATGAGCCTCAGAGCTCAGCCTCCGGAGTATCTAGGATTATAGGAGTGAGCCACTGGTGTCCGGCTTCATGTTTGCAATTTTTATGTAATATAAAACTTTCAAGAATGTAATGTTTGAGTAAACAAATAAATAAAGCTGCAAGTGAGAAAATCCTAGTACTTCATTAATTCACCATTTGTCTGTCTTCAATTCCCTGGCCAACATTGATCTGTATTCGATTTCAATTGTTTTGGGTGTTTTGGTTTCAGTATGTCATATAATCATCATCATGTGTAGCCTCTTCATATTTTTTTATCTCACTTAGCAAAGATGAATTTAAATTTCCTCCATTTTGGGGGACTATGTTGATAGCTCATTCTTTTTGATTGCTAGGTAATACTCTTCAGGGCGCATTGTAACCATTTATCACTGACAGACGACTTGGTGCTTCTAGTTTTTGACACAAACCTTTGCAGAAAGGTTCTTATATGTACACAGTCCTATATGCAGTTGGAACAAATGCTTCAGAGCATGTTACTTTTTAGTATTAAGAAACTCTATGGTTTGCTTTATAAGAAATTGCCAAATGGTCTTTCAAAGGGACAGTACCAAGGAGGCATTGCTATCAGTTTTTAAAGACATTAGCCATTCTAGTGGGAGTGTAATAATGCTGTTTTCTTATTAGATCACCAAAATAAAAGAATGTGAAAATTAAATAAATGATTAACATTAAGTTCATTTTTCTTTGTACCATCATGCGTATAATTTTACGTACATTTGCTACATGTTTTAGCATATGGAGTTTCATCCAAAGCCAGCTCATTTCACCATGTAGCTTTTCCTTTCATATAATCTGCTGTCCACCCAGCATCACTAAAGCAAGGTCCTTTCTCAGAGCCAATTCTCATAAGTAACTCTAAGTTATTGACAGACAAGTCTCCAGGCAAATATTGCAGGCATTTGCTGCTCATATAGTACATAGGTCTCTGAAGTCTGTCAGTAAGTGTTCACTGATTAGTTAACAAAGGGTGGAAATGTGTGTGTGTGTGTGTGTGTGTGGTGTGATTTATATTATTGTCATTTCTCAATCCTTTGTTTTGGCTCACTACTTCAAACTTGGCACAGGCACTCAGACTTCTCAAAGCTACTCAGGTGGAGTGGCCATGTGTAACCTGGAGACCACAGTCCCCCCCGGCCTCCCCTGGAGACAGGTGTTGCCACAGCCGTTGAATGTGTGGCCAGTCAGTGCGGAGTTGAGTTGTAGTTAATGCAGTCCCTCAATGGAGCTGCCATCCGTGTAGGTGCTATGTTCTTGGTTTACCCACATAATTACATTCCCCAAATCCTACGAAGCCAAGTTTTAGTAAAGAAAATTTCAGTGCTCATTTGGATTTAAATGTTGTCTGTTTTATAAAGGTGAAAAGTAGCCATGTGAGATCGTCAAACTAAAACAGCAACGTAATCAAGCTTTAAGTACAAACCATTCTAAATACTTTCTCTTTCTGTTGTTTTTTTTTTTTTTTTTTTTTTTTTGTTGTTGTTGTTGGTGGTGGGAGAAGGGGCTGGGTGCTGGGGCTTGAACTCAGGCACTTTTGTTGCACACTTTTTGCTCAAAGCTGATGCTTTAGTAGTTGAACCAGACTGCCACTTTTGACATTTTGCTAATTAGAATTAAGAGTCTAACGGTCTTGTGCTCAGGCTGGCTTTGAACCAAAGCGCTCAGATCACAGCCTCTTGAAGAGCTAGGTTTATAAGCATGAGCCACCAGCATCTAGCTTTAAATATTTTATATAGGTAACTTGAGATGTGGAGGAAGCAGGGCAGCTAAATCTAACTCCTGCTGCCATCATGCTAAGGCAGAGTGTAGGTCATGCTTCCTGACCTCTGAGGAGCAGGACCAATGAACGCATTCCTGATTCACCAAGGCCAAATAGACCTTAGCCTGTTTTGTTTACTCTGCCATTAACGAGAAGGTTAACGCTATATCAAGCAAGGCCTCTAATGTAGAGTAAAGGTTGAATTTAGAGTCAACTAGGATGTGATATCCATAGCAACGGAAACTTTGCCCCATCACCGTGTGATTCACGAGTTCCTGATGCTTCAAATACATGAGGACTTAGAAAGGAACACTGAAAGGGGTCAGGGTATTAGTCAAAGGATCTATTTCAAAATAATGAGATAAGCCTGAGTCCAGGCTGGGCACTAGTGGCTCACTCCTGTAAATCCTAGCTACTGAGGGACCCGAGCTCTGAGGATCAGTGTTGGAAGGCAGCTGTTGAGAAAAGTTTGTGAGATTTTATCGCCAATTAATCAGCCCAAACCAGAAAGTAGAGCTCAAGTGGTAGAACGCCAGTTTCAAGCAAAAAAAAGCTCAGGGATAGAGCCTAGGCCCTAAGTCCAAGACCCAGGACCACTGCGCGCATGCGCACGCACACACACACACACACACACACACACACACACACACAGACTCAGTCCAATCCATTATTTACTCAGATAAAGGAATTATTAGAAAAAAAATCAATCAAGCATCGGTAAATCTGTCATCTTAGTAGAATAGCACCAATTCACATACATAGTTTTAAAAGATAACATATCAAAGGCTGAAAAATCTAGAGTTTGTTTTTTTTATTCCAAGGAATGGAGCAAGCTGAGTTGGAAGAGATCCATCTACTTTGTTTGAAGTAAGATCAAAAAATATTTTTTTTCTACATGCACTTGTGGAATTAACTCTGTTACTTCTGGATTATTAAAAATTTTAGGGAAACCACCAACATTTCTGTCTTTAGTTGAGGTGGCCCACTTTGACCAAATATGCAAGTAGATGTGTGTGCAATGGAGGCAGAATTATGGGTAAGATTTCACATGCAGAAAATCCTAGGAAATCAAATTTATGGTTCCCTTGACAACTGTGACTTTACAATGCACATTATAATAGTCTCTGCAGTGGTCATTATACTTACAATTATAACATATTTGGGGCTGTAACTCTTTATTTTCCACTGACTGTAATGATTTTCAGGAAAAAAAAGCCTCATCTGAGACTCTCATAAAGTTTGTTTCTGTTGTTTGCGAATAACACCGGAATGTGTGAGAAAAACAGCTCAAAGAAGCCAGTGAAATCTAGATTGGAAAGTTCATTTTCTTTTCCCATTATTATTATTTTTTTCATCTGTAACAGAATGACACAAACTGAGTAGTTTCAAAAAAACTTTTCCTTCTCACAAGTTTATGGAGGATGGGAACTCCAATGTTAAAGTAACAGCGTTAGGTGGAGCCTGTTGACTTCTGTCTAATGGTAGAAGGTAGATGTGCAAGAGGACATCTGACAGAGCCAGAAAGAAGGAGCTAAAGCACACCCTGGAGATAAGTAAACAAGTACCTCAGTAATGACATTAGCCTTTTTACAGTGGCTCTGCCGTCATCCTTGCTCATTAGGCTCTGGTCTCCAGCCCTGACACTGAGCTTGACATTAGCTGGAGAGCAAGAAGTGATCCAACACGCTTACACTGAAGATGAAGTTTCTTTTAAAAGTCTTTTCTTATTATGAAAGTGATGTACAGGGGGGTTACAGTTTTATATGTCAGTTAATGAGTACATTTCTTTTGGACAAAGTCTCCTCTTTTTTTACTCTTTCCTGAAAATTAAGTTCTTAATACATGATCTTTGGGAGACCTATTCAAACCATAGTATGTACACACACACACACACACACACACACACACACACACACACACACAGAGAGAGAGAGAGAGAGAGAGAGGGGGGGGGAACCTCCCATAGAATGAAATTGAGAAACAAAGGATAAAAAGACAAACAACTCCAAAAGCAATACTTACAAAACCATTTGGTGTAAACCAACTAAACAACTCATGGGAGGTAGGGAGAGAGGTAGGAGGGGGAATGAGGAAAGAGGTAATAAGTTGAACAAGAAATGTACTCACTGCCTTACGTATGAAACTTTAACCCTTCTGTACATCACTTTGACAATAAATAATTATTTAAAAAAGAATGATATACATTTCTTTTCATATAAGACAGTGTGAAACTGTAAATTTGTTGAAATCAAGTTGCCCCCAGTAACATCATTTATATATGTTCATAACATACACACACACACACACACACACACACACACACACACACACCTCTACACTTATGACCTAGATATAGACTTTATTCCATGAAACATCATTAAACTGAGACAATATCATTCCAACATGTCACAGGAATCTGAAGAACAAAATCATAATTTTTGTTACCATCTTTAGAGAGATGCTAGATGCCGTATTTGGGAAGATGTTACTTCATTATAAAGATAGATTCCAATATCACCATCAATTAGGCTGTGACCACCACCATCTGTCAGTTGCTCATCCCTCTCTTCCCCTCCCTCTACCATATCTTGTTCCCAATCAGAATGTCAAATATGTATGGACATCTACCTCCTTTTGCCAAGGAATCTTAGAACGTGTCACCCCACTACCACCACCATGAATAGTATCTCCGCCAATATATTCTATCCTCTTCCTCTTGCCTTGGCCAAGTCATTACTCACATGATCAATAAGAAATGAAGGCAATTTACAGATGAAAATTCTGGTGAATTCTCATTGAGTGGAAGTCATGGGCCCAGGATGAGATACTTTTGACCTTTGTTTTAGACTTTGTCAAGTCTAGCAGAGCTGCCTGAAACCAGCCTGAAAATTCAGACATCACCAAGAATCCTCCAATGAGGTCAGAAAGGGAAAATCAAGGGCATTGTGTACAACAACAGCTACTCACACAACCCTGAAACCATGTTTTCCTCCACAATCCCATTATGGATGACATTAAATTCCTTATTTGTAAGTCATTTTAAGACTTTCCTACCACTGATTATCAAAGACATCTTTCTGATAACCCTAAGTTATTAAACTCTGAGTTTAATTGTCTCATTTATTAAACAAAAAGATGCAATCTCTTTCAGATAATCTGTACAAACTATTTCGAGCTGAAAGGCACTCTACAAAGATTACGCCAATAAATTGATTTTCATATATCCATTATTTATATTCATAGAATATTAGATTTTTGTCAACTCAGAAAAGACAACATTACATTTTTAAAGAACTTTACAAGCTCACTGACATCACAATTGCATTAAAAGTAGCCATTCTATAGCACAAATGTTTAGCAATCTGTTTAAGTACTCACCTTTGATGGATATTTAGGTTATTTCTAGTTTGAGACTATTATAAAGTTGTCATGCACATTCCAGGAAAAATCTTTAGGTAGTTATATGTTTGTCTTTCTCTGAGTAAAAGCTGAGCAAAACCCAAATTGTTTGTGGCTAGCTTAATAAAAACTAACAAAGTTGATTTCCAAAGTGAGTGTATTATTTTCAGTTTTTTCCATTTACACATCTGAGAGTTTTAATTTCTCTAAATTTTTGTTAACCCTTGGAACTTCTTTTCCATTTTTACCATTTCTCCTAGTCAGTGGCTTCTCTTGCACTATTTTAATACAAAGCTTTCCCAAGAGTAAGTTTTTCATTTTGATAAGATTGGTTTCAGTAAAGCTAATTTTATTACCTTATACGTTTATAAGGTATGATTGCTTTGCATTTTTGTCCATGAAGGATTTGTATATCTTTGCGTTGCAGAGATTGGCTCTTGACTCATATGCTTCCTTCTATAGTTATTATAGTATCAATTCTAATTTGAGATATGCAATTTTAAGTTGATACGGTATGATGTCAAAATCAAGGTTCAGTTTATTATCTGCATGAAAATACAGTAGCTGTGGAAGATTTTGTGGAAAAGGCGAGTCTTTCTTCATTGAATTTTGTTGTTCTCTTTGTTGAGGTGCAGGCAAATGTGGGTCTCACCCTGACCTCTTGTTCATGACCTGTCTTCATCCTTACATGATGAAATTACAGTGGCTTGAAACAAGTTAGCAGTATTTCTCCTTGTAGGTTCTTCAAGATGGATTTGGATGTGTGTAGTCATTTTATTTTTAATGTTAATTTTAGAATCAACTTTTAATTCTTAAAATATAAAAAATCAACTCAGTAAATTGGGCATGGTGGTACATGCCTATAATCCGAGCACTCTAGATTCTGAGACAAAATGACCATGAGCTAGATTAGATATCAGACTTGGGTACATATTGAGACTCTGTATCAAAAAATATTTCTCTTTGATTTTGGCTAGAATTGTGTTTAATTTGTAAATTAGGCTGGAATTGTGTTTGGGTGTGAGGTTTTTAACATTATTATTTCTTCTAACATATGAAACTTGTATATCCTTTAATTTGCCTGAATCTTGTAGTATTTTGTCCAGCAATGTTTTTCTATATATAAAGTTGGGGAATATGTATTAATTTATCCTAAAATATTTTTTACTTCATTCCATTGTAATCTTTTGTTTCAATTCATAATTATCCACTGCTATCATACAGATATAATATACTTTTTCATGTTGTGCTTGTGTCTGATCTTATTTTTAGAATCTAAATGTGTTTTAGTCTTTAATACATTCAATGATATTTTGGACTTTCATTCAGTTATGCTACCTGCCTTTTTAGTGTAGATCAGAAAATTTCCTTCTAGGATCTTTATTGTTGAGGTTGAAGTAGAGCTTTTATTAAGGACTTGTGGTTAATTTAATCTGTTTGATTTTATAATGTATATTTTGTATCTAGATTTCTTTTATCTTAGTTTTGACTATTTGTTTAACTAATAATTTCTTTTCATAACTCTTTCTCTACAGACTATTTTTTTTTGGGGGGGTGCTGATCCTGGAGCTTAAACTCAGGCCCTTTACCCTGTCCCTAGTACTATACCACTTGAACCACGCTCCCCTTCGAACCTTCAGGATTCCTTTTGTTCAGGGGAGAGATAAAAGTCTCATGAACTTCCCTGCCTGGGCTGGTTTTGGACAGTTATCCCCAGATCTCAGTCTCCCAAGTATCTAGGATGACAGGTGTGAGCCTCCTGTGGCCTGGCACCTGGCCAGACTTCTTTTAATCTCTCATTTTTCTCAGTTACTTTCGTTTGTCATGCTTGGGAACCCTTATTTTCTGTGAGTTTTTCTACTGATTATTCTGGCAATTTTAACACTGGGGCTTATTCAGTACGGCATTTTACCCAATTTAGGAACAATACAAACACTTAATTCTACTCCACCTCAATTCACTTGCTATTTCTATCATTTTAGTTGTGACCTGTTTTCTTTCTCCCGGGTTAGACGCTGCCTTAGTTTTCAAAGCCAGCTTCTGCTATCCACCACAGTGTAGCTGTTGGCCATTTAGAATGGGGCTGTGCTTATAGGCCATCTTGGAGGCCCCTTGCCACTGACTTCCTGCGTCCTCTTTGTCAAGTTCAGTTTGATCAATAATAAGGTCTTTCTCACAGTGCAGTAGTAATGCCGTGTTCGCTTTGAAAGACTGCCTGGTGCACAGGAAATGTGTATTAAGCATTCAGCATTGGCTTCTGCCCTCCACTGCTTCCTGTAACTCACACTTTTTGTTTGTGGGGGAAGGGGCCAAGCGGGTGGTCATACAAATTCCCTTAGAAAAAACTGTTAGTGATAGCTCAGTTTTTATTGTCCAAAAGGTCTTTATTCTGCCTTCCTTGAAAGAAAGGTTTGCTGTGAATGGTATTCTAGGTCAACATCTATTTTTCCCCTGAAATATTAAAGATAATGATTCCTCCAGTGTTTTCTTCAATATTTGCCCTTAGAAATGCTAGGGAAAGTGGTGAGCCTTTCTTCTCTGGGCTTGCCCTTCCTCCCTCCCTCCCTCCCTCCTCCCTCCCTCCCTCCCTCCCTCCCTCCCTCCCTCCCTCCCTCCCTCCCTCCCTCCCTCCCTTCCTCCTTCCTTCCTTCCTTCCTTCCTTCCTTCCTTCCTTCCTTCCTTCCTTCCTTCCTTCCTTCCTCCCTTCCTTGCTTTCCTTCTTTATTTCTCTCTCTATTATTCTCTTTCTCTTGCTTCCCATTCTCTGTCTCCCGTTATCATGTAGTAAATCTAAATATGTTTTTGTAAAATTTGGATTCACTAAACTTTTTAGTGTTGAGTTAGACTTTCTCTTGTTTCTGTCTTCTCAAGTCTTCCCTCTCCCTTATCCTTTCAATTTCTTTTTTTCTGAAATTCGAATTAGATATCAATAAAATTTGCACATTTCATTTTTTTTACTTCTCCTCAAGTTTCTCTCTCTCTACAATGCACTACAAGGATGCTCTTTGTTTTTTTTTAATTTTTATTATCAAACTTATGTACAGAGAGGTTACAGTTTCATACGTTAGGCATTGGATGCTCTTTGTAAGTAATCTTTGGCTCCCTACTTTTTCTTTCTTCCCCATCCAGCAATGAGTTCTCATCCACTCTGGCTTTTACTCCATATAAGCAACATTATGTTTGTACAAGTTGTCTTTGAGTCATCATTTTTCAAGTCTGCCTCAAATGTGTGTGTGTGTGTGTGTGTGTGTGTGTGTGTGTGTGTGTGTGTGTGTGTATGCCAGAACTCTTGAAATTAGGGTCTGGGCATTGTACCGTGTCTCTGCCACTTAAGACAGCTTCATCTCTGGCTTTTCAGTGTTAAGGAATCTCATGGATTTTCCATGCAGGGCTGGTATCACACCACGACCCTTGGATTTCATTCTCCTGAGTAGCTGGGATTATAGACGTAACCACCAGCATCCACCAGATTTTTTGTTTCGGATAGTTGTATCTGATAACCTGTTTCACTTTTGCATCCTGGTTTTCTTGTACAACTTCACACAATTGTACTGTGCTTCTTAAGCTCATATAAAGCTTCCTCAGGAAGTTAAAAGTGAAGTACTATAGTATCCAGTAACCCTATTGCTGGGTATATGTGCAAAGGAAATGGAATTCGTCTGTCAAAAAGAGACAATGGCACTCTGGGTTTATGACAGCACAATACAGAGTCTGAGAAGTAAAAGCATACCCAGTGACTACACACAGATGGAGGGTGTACCTGAAGTCCTGCCCATTGCTAAAACACAGAGAACTGTGGCTATGTATATGGAACCGGAGGTCATTAACATCAAGTGGAATAAGCGAAGCATAAAGAAACCAGCAACACATCTCACTCTTCCTCCTTCCATTCCTGTGCACCTCCCCGTTGCCCTCCAAACACATTCCCACTTCCTGTGATTTATTTTCATAAATAGTTTAAAAATGTTTTTTGACAGATTTGGTCAAATAAGTACACAAATAAGATGGGCCTATGGCATATCAGAAAACAAAAATAGATATTTAAAAAATTTAATTATATTGTCAAGGCCATGCACAGAGGGATTACAGTTACATATGTAAGGTACTGAGTACATTCTTGTCATACTTGTTGCTCCCTCCCTCATTTTTCTCCCATCTTCCCGTCTTCCGTCCCCCTCCAAGTTGGTCAGTTAATTTCCAAAATATTGTCTTGTGAGTATCACTGTTACATTGGTTTGCCTTTTTTCCTTTGTCTCCCCATTTTGGTGTTCCCCTTCCCTTCCCTAATTCAAAAAAATGTATATACAATACCCAGGGTACTAAAATAAAATACAGTTGACAACAAGGGCTAAATAATAGGAAAGACAAAAACAAAAGAAAAAAGAAATAAGTTAACATGGTACATTAAAAATAACAATAATGAAAAATCTCTTGTTTCCATATCTTGGAGTTCATTTTGCTTAGCTTCATCTTATATGGTCATATGTACATTGCTCTTGAGCTACTGTAATCCTCTACTAGGTCTATCCTAGACATACAAAACTATATTTCTTTATGCTACTTCATGAGATGTAGGAAGCATCATACTTCAAGGTTTTGTTTTTTTTTTGACGGTAATAGGATTTGAACGCAGGGCCTCACATTTGTTGGGGAAACATGTCAGCCTTTTTTTTTTTTTGCCTTAGGTTACATTTCGGAGAGAGTCTTGTGTTTTTTGCCTGGTTCTTTTCCTTGAACTGAGATTCACCTACCATAATCCTGTGCAGCTGGGATTACAGGCACATACCATGATATCCCCCTTTATTGACTGAGATGAAAGCTTATTAACATTTGTGTAGGCTGACTTCAAACCATACTCCTCTAGATAGCTGCCACTGTGCTTGGTTGATTTTATTTAAACAGCAACAGCAAAATCTTGAGTAAATATTTGAATTTGTCAATTTAAATAAACAAAAACTAAATACACAAGACTTTTTGTTTGTTTGTTTTGGTCTGTGCACAGTTGCATAACTCCAGTGGTGAAATATCTTAGGCAAACCAAAAATCCAATGGCTGCTGCTGTTTCTGTTCATGGTGGAGTGTGTATATATGTGTGCATGTGTATGTGTATGTGTGCATGATACGAGTTTTGACTTGAAGGTACAAGTCTCTACTGAGGTTTTAGGCTCTCCCAGCCAAGGAACGTGCTATGATCAGAGGTCATGTAAGTTCAAAGTCTAACAGAAATGAAAGAAACCTGCGGGTTTCAGGGAATTCGGGCAGCTTTCCCTCTCTGGAGATAGCTCGATGGATGAGGTCTGCTGATGTGCCTGCATTGGGAGGGAGAGGCTTTTCTTGCACGCTTTTTCAATGTCCCCTGTCAAAGCTTCATGCTCTTTCTTCTCGGTTTCAATCCTATGTGTGATTGTACTCCAGCCAGGGCCCTGCATGTCTGAGGAAGCACAGAGGTCTGCAGCACTGAGATCCTCATTCATCAGAAGCAGGCAGAACCTTCTTTATCATTTGGTAGCTTTAGAAACAGACAACATTCTCAGTTGACTATCATCTTCTCAAGACGCGTTGTATTCATAAACTGCTTTGTTAAATGGCAACTCCTTTGTACAACTACTTGAAGATAATTTGTAAACAGTGTGTGGGGGAAACCTCTTCAGATGGCTGTGGAACAACCCAAAGTTCTTGTGTGTCATTTTTCCTAAGAGTCACGAGTGAGCTGGTTAGTGTGACATGTTACTGACTTGCTTGAGTAACTGGTGACCTACTACTTGTGTCAGGCCTCTAGCCTGGCTTTTTGCTGGTTAATTAGGGTGGAGTCTCTTTGGTTTTTATTTGTGATTCTCTGGGTATCAGCTGACTGAGAGTTACATTGTGAGCTTCCAGCACCTGGCTAGTATTTATTTATTTTTCTCATTTAGTAGTAAGGTGTTTCTCACAGGAGTAATGATAAACTCCAGCCCTGCTGTGCTGGGGCTCCATTTAGTTGTGGATATTTACCTTGTGTCTTTTACAAGGTACTTGTTTGTCCTGGAAGATGGCTTAATGCCCAGGGGCCTGATCTGTGGCCTGGTGCCCCTCTCCCTGTCAGCTTCTCTACACTGGCCAACACCACTGTGGCTCATGTCTGAGCTGACGTATGTCCAAAATATGCCTATCAAAATAGCCTCTTTCCAGAAGACCCCCCCAACCAGTAGCCATGTTAGGCACAAGCCTATCCATCAAGGGGAACACAGAGAAAGCAACTCCGAAATGAACAAACCAGTAACAAAAACCACACATGAAATAACAGAATTAGTTTATTACTTACAGACCCCAAGGGAAGAGAACAGCGTAGCATAATCCATGGGGCCGATGGGAAAGGAGAAGCCATCAAGCAGGTACGCTCCACCACAGGGACAAGATGGTGGAGGGACCTTTGAGCCAAAGCCTTCCGCAGGGTCCCGAGCATTGTTCATGCTGACTTCTGATGACAAGGCCTCACTGGGGGGACCGAGCGCACACAGGCACGGATTCTGTGACTGCCAAGTGGCTCAGAGGCGTTCACCGTGTGGCTGTGCCCTCCAGGCCAATGAAGAAGCTGAAGATAACTGGGATGCATCGCACTGCGGCACTGGAAAGAGGTGAAGAACTGGAATCCATGGCAAACATGGCCAAGTCCTGCTTGTGGCACGGAAGGGTTCCATGTAACGTTTGAAATTGATGACAAGACGGCATAAAGTCACAAAACCCCACTACAGCCTGCGGTGACTGTCTAAGCTTCCAGTAATGATGGGAATGACAATAGGAAGAGTGACTTGCTTCTTGACATGAGGAGGTGGCAGGATAAAGAGAAGAAAGAGTAGCCAGGCATTGGTGGCTCGTGCCTGTAAATCCTAGCTGCTTAGGGAACAGAGATCTGAAGACTGTGGTTCACAGCTAGCCTGGGCAGAAAACTCAGAGATACTCCAGCTTCAATTAACTAGCATAAATCAGGGCTCGAGGCATGGGTCATGTAGTACAGCGCAAGCTGAGAGCAAGTAAGTTGAGCAAGTGGGCTACCAGTGTGTTCAAGCCTCGCTGGAAAAGAGAGGAGAGGCATAGGCGGAAGGGATGGCTGAAGGGCAATGAGTCTGGGAAGGCAGAGGGTGAGAGGATAAGAAGGGGTGGTGGATCTCTGCATTCAGCCTTGATTCTAGCAGTGAAACAAGTCCAGAGTTCTGCCCTGGAGTGGTGGGGTGGGAGGAAAGGCATCATCCCATATTGAACTACAAAACTCTCTCAATCTCTATTGAAACACTGAAAAAGCTGTCTTGAAACTAAAGTCTTAAACGAATTGGCTCAGTCAGTCAAAATTATTTCCTATTTCCCCACACTCTGCAAAAGCAGCCAACAAGTGAACAGAGAACACGTTGGAATTCATTTCATTCTGCCAATAATGAATATCAGAGGGTCTCTCTTTTCCTCCACTGTCAGTTCTTCACAAATGGCAGCCTAATAAGAGGCTAATTAACTTCCTACAGTTTAAGTTTCCTTAGCAAACTTCAGGGTCATGCTTGCCCATCTAGTCACTGACCCAGCCACAATTTGTATCAAATTTCCTTTTGTCCTCTTGTCCAGAAAACAGGGTACCAAGGAGATGGAAGATGAAGCCCATTCAGGAGAGGCTCATTTGAATTGCTAGTTTATCTTGAATTGGACTATTCTGAGACCCAATGGTGATAATTTAGGTCAGACTAGAGGCCATTAGAGGGAAAACAGGAGTACCCAAATACCATTTCTATCAGAGTTTTGCTCTTGTTTCCCTTTTGGTAGAACTCCAGGAATATGATATCATGTCTGCCAAGGCTCTCAGAACCAATTTTTGTAAAGAGGAGAGTGAAAGCAAAAAATCCTCCTTTTGTGGTATAAGAAAATGAGTTTGGGTTCTAGGCCATATTTCTGTGTATTTGTTTTGTGCAGGTAATGGGGCCTGTGTGTTGCCTCTTGTTTATTCACTCAAGGTCGGCACACTACTACTTGAGAACAGCTCCATTTCTGGCTTTTTGGTGATTAATAGGAGTCTCACAGGAGCACAGAAATGATAGAACAGCAGTGAAATCCATTAGACACTATATGTGAAAATGAACTATACAACTTGGGGGAGGGGTTGGGAGGGTAAAAACTGGGAGAGAATGAGGGATGGAGAGAAACTGTTCAAAAGGAAACGTACTCATTACCTGACTTATGCAACTGTAAACTCTCTGTACATCATCTTTACAATAAACATTTTAAAGTAAAAAAGAGAAAAAGAGTCTCACTGACTTTTCTTCCAAGGTTGCCGTCCAACTTTGATCCTCAAATCTCAGCTTCTTAAGGAACTAGAATTACAGGCTTGAGACACTGGTGCATAACTCACAAATTTTTGCTGACATCCTACATGGGCCCTGGATCCACTTTAGGTTTTGTTAAAGAATTAAGTTCAAACATACAATCTGGTAGCTCAGCCAGGCAAAAGGAAGAGATCCTGGGATCAGGAATGCTGTTTCAAGGCCATAGCCCAGAACAGTTATGCATCTGCGTTGTTGCTATATGTTTTCCACTTTTATGTATCCAACCAGGCCAAATCAAGTTTTTTTGTGTGTGTGATGGAAAGATAACCCCTACTACGAGAATATATTTCGATCCACCTATTTATGGCAATAGCTATACGTAGTTTAGTGTTCAATATCTTTAATATGGCCTACTTTTTGAGGGCAGTGTAGCTTTTATGATATCCAAGCTTTTGGTCCCCAGTATGAAAGCAAAAAAGAAGCCTGGTTGAGCAGTTGGGCAACATTCCCCATCCATAGAGGTTTATCATCCCTCCCTATAGCTGTGAGAAGTCCCATAGGCAGGCCCCGCCCTTGACATCACCTCACCATGGCCTTGAGCAATAGAGCCTTCAGGCCTCTGGGCATCCTGTCCTGGTCCATCATCCCTGGAACACTTGCATGGGAACAGGGGGCTGAGTGGACCCCAGGAGAGTGTACCAGATGCAGCATCTTGTCAGAGGGGCTAAAGGGTACATGGAGAATGTTCTTGCAAGCTGTATGGAGCCTTGGATTAGGTTTGGGGAATAGAATGGAATGATATGGTATTCAAGCTTTTCAATGATCTCAAGTCACGTAGCTCTCTCCTAGAGACTCTTTCTAAAACCTTGCACACCCCACCACAAGGACACCCTTGCTTGGGACCCCTCCCGTTTAGAGGGATCTCTGCATATTTTTTCATGCATAGATGGTTAGTTTACTTCTACCTCTCTGCACTCATGAACTCAGTCTTTGAGATCATAGAGACAAAAGACCCAATCCAGACAATTTAGATTTTTTTTCAGTGTCAGTGATGTAAAAACAAAAAAAGAAATCACAAATGCACCCCTTTCTGACTGTCCTGGGGAAACATAGAGACAGTTGTTCTTTGGAAATATTTTAAATAGAGCATGCTCTGCTCTGAGGGGGAAGGGGACGTTTTATGTGGTCTTCCTCTCTCCCTAAGGCCTGGGAAATGGTGGACTTTTCCCTGAGCATTTTCACAAGCGGTAATCATCCTTGCAAGGTCTGATTGGTATCTTCTTCCCTCTGTGCTGCGATCATGTGAAAGGTAATAAGTGATGACACCTATGGAGAATCTAGAAATGGAACTGCTTCCTACTGACTGTCGCTTTGGGTCTCTTTGGGAAGCTGAGGCTCTGACTGTGTGACACTTTACTGTAACTTTAATAACTGGAAAGAGACAAAGCCTTATTGGGAATTTTTCCTATCACAGAGCCCTGGCCCTTGACGAGATTATTTTCCCTTGACAGAGATGACATAGAATATTAAAAATTGTGTTATCTCACCATGAAAAGTATGATAAAAATCCTTTCTTATCTGACAGCTGCTGAAACTTTTCATTCTGGCTTCATCAGTAATTTTTTTTAATAGATGGCAGATAAAATTAGAAATGGGTCATCCCAGGTCAGAAAAACGTCTCTTCTTATGAAAAGTGATAGACTTAAAACTAAAGCCAGGCAGAAAACACAGCACTGTCAGCATTGCTTATTAATTTATATCTCTAGCCAAGAGAACTGTAGATGTAATCGCTTATGATGGGTTTTGGCTAGTTGCTGTAGTGTGGATCAGGAATGGCCCCCAGGTCCCTGTGTCAAAAGCATGGGCCCTGGCTAAGTGCTATAAAGAAATGGTGGAACTGGTATGGGGTGGGATCAAGGGGGAGGCTTTACTTCCTTGGGTTGGGCCCTCAAAATGGATTTTGGGAGCTTCTCTCTTCCTCTTTCTCTCTTTTACACTTGTTCCCAAGGTTGAATGGGCCCCCTCTGGCACAGGCTGCCTCTGTGAAGAACTATGACCTGACTAGGCCTGGAAGTGACAGAACTAATGTCGCAGAGACCCTTCCAACTGTGTGCTGGCCAGGCGCTAGTGACTCACGCCTGTTATTCTGGCCATTTGAGCCAGCCTTGGCAGGAAAGTCTGTGAGATGCTTATCTTCAATTAACTACCAAAAAGCCAGGCGTGAAGCCGCGGCTCAGGTTGTAGGGAGCACTAAAGCTCAGGGACAGTACCTAGGCTCCAAGTTCAAGCCCAACAGTCAGCAAAACAAACAATCAGAAAACATGGAGAGGTCCTGAAGGCACTGAATTGGAGTCACTTGGGAAAGTCTACTTCCTGACATATATACAATCACTAGAGGAAAAAATGGTGGTGGTGCTTGCTAGGTGAGTCAGAACATCATTGGGTTAGTGTTGGATATATTGCTCCACAGACACACGTGAGACACATGGAGGACAGACGTCTAGGCTGAAAAAGCCTATGTAGACACAGGATTAAATGATAGTATCTTCCAAGAGAGAATAGTGAAAGAAGAAAGGAAACCTGGGACATGCGGCATTCGAGGTGAAGAAGAATGAGAAGGGACACTGGGTGATGGTGAGTGTGGCAAAGGGAAGGAAGAACCTGAGAATGAAGATGTCATCAACTAGGTCCTTGTTGAGTTTGGGACCAACAGTGAGGCCATGAAACCAAGTCATCATACTGATGAGTAAACATGAACTTAACTGCCAATAAGCAGACAAGGACCATGCACAACTGAATTGGATTCAAGAGATAAGAGAAAAAAAAACCCAGGAAAAAACAATATGTATAAACAAATATTGTGAGGGGTGACATAAGCAGGCATCGGGTAGAGTTGCCAAACAACACTTTTTGGTAGAAAACGGAGCAGTTGGAAGACTGTGTCTTGGGACCCATATTGACTTGAAGTACTACCCATGGGAACAAGGAGGGAAAGCACTGAAAGAGTTCTTCAATATTCTTTCATCTGAGCACCCATGCCAGAGTAAAGCAAGCACAAATCAGAGGGTCCCAGTAAGCAAAACAGAATATTCAAATAGTTGTCAAAAGCCAGAAAACCTGGGTGGAAAGAGGAAATTCAATACAAGGAGAGAAAAGAGGGTGAATTTTCCCTGGGAGGCCTTCTAATAGACCTGAGTTTTAAATTCCAACACCAGTGCTTTGGTTGTAATTCCTTCAGAGCCAATTCTCCAGGTTGTATTCCCTCTACAAGGGTAAGCATTGTGCTTGGCTAGAGAAAGCTTATTAGAGAGCAAGGTCCTACCAACAAAGCGTCCCCAGAGCCTGCCGTCCATGTGGACTTCTGTTTATTTATTTCATTGCACTTTAAAGCATCTCCTGAAAGAGGTAATATCTCAATCTTACAGGTAAAACATTCTCAAAAAATATTTGTGTGATAATTTCTTTTTGGCTTATACATAGTCCCCAGGAAGAGATTCATCCAAAAAGAAGTAGAGAGCGGCACCTGCTTCTTTCTTTTGCGTGCTGCTCTTGACCCTTCCCATCTTGCTTCTGACCTAAATGTTTTAATGTTTAGGAAAGAGCCCAGCAGAGTAGACGGACCCCAGCAGTGATTGAAGGAACCATGGGCTTCAGGGAAAGAACGCAAGAGAAAAGAAATACTACTTGTTGCATCACAACATTTCAGCTTCATCAGCTGAATTTCCCCATGATTTGCAACTAATCAGTTATAGAGATAATTAAGTTTGCATATAATTGAATTTAGTGATGAAGTAATCTTCCAAAAAGAAGAAGAGAAGAAGAATTCTCTTCATCTTTTTGTTTATGCTGTTTTTCAGATTGCAGTGAGATTTATTAAAGTTCAGAATGAAGCCATGAGAGAGAGACAGAGAACATCTTTCTGAGAGAAATCAAATGTTCCAAGACTCAAACAAATATATCTTTCTAGAAACAATACATTGAATTATGTATTAAATCTACAAGGTTTTTTCAGTCATAGGTCAGTTTTTCTTAGATCTTCCACATTTACCAATCATCTGTGACCTTAACTTTACTTTCCTCTACCCTTGGTCTCTCTGACTGCATTGTTCTTGGTGCTTCAATTAATGTAGTTGTCTTTCTGTATCATGTGCTTTCTCCAAGCAGCTCTACACAGCTCCACACACTAGCTGGTAGATTCTCTCTCTTCTCACAATGGAAACTTTGAATGGCAGAGCTAGTGGTGTTTATGCTCATTCTGTCTAGTAGTGAGGGCTTTGATTCCTTTATCTATTGTGTCTTTAGGATTATGTTATTTACCTACCACAAGCTCACAGGGAAATCAAGCTTTCAGGGAAATTTGTATCCACATGTTTCTTTCATTAATATGGGGCCCCTTCATACAACAAAGAGTACATTTCTGCTGAGTATTTTAACAATTGAAGAAAAACAACAGCAAGGCTCTGGTGGCTTACATCTGTAATCTTATCAACCAAAAAGGTTATGCATGGTGATATACACCTGCCATCCCAGCTAAGATAGCAAGCATAAGCAAAAATAGGAGGACCATGGTCCTAGCCAGCCTAGACAAAAATTGAGATCTTATTTCAAAAATAACCAGAGCAAGAATGACCGAGATATGGTTCCAGTTTATACTTCAATATTGCCTAAGAAAAGAATAAAACAGAAATAAGTCCAGAATGTCTCAATCTTATAGGTAGAGGGTCAAATATTACTATATACTACTATAACTTAGGGTTTCTTTCCTACCCAGTCTCCAACGTGCCATCACTCTAACCTTGTCCTTTTTTAACTTTTTGCCCAAGAGCTTATTTAGCTTGAAGCTAGATGAGTTTGTTTGTTTGTGTTTTTGCCAATCCCTGAACTCAGGGTCTGGGAACTGTGAACCTCTCTGTGCTCAAAGCTAGCACTCTACTACTTGGGCTACAGTGCCACTTTTGGCCTTTTCTGTTTATGTGGTACTGAGGAATTGAACCCAGGGCTTCATGCATGCTAGGCAAGCACTCTACCACTAAGCCACATTCCCAGACCTGAAGCTCTGCTTTCTATTAATTAATTTTCTAAAACAATTCTTTCTACATTTCTTTCCTGTGAGTACCCAGTCCTGGGACTTGAACTCAGGGCTTGGGCACTGTTCTTAAGCTTTTTTGCTCAAGTCTTGCATTCTACCATTTGAGCTCCATACCTCTACTTCCAACTTTTGGGAAGTTGGAGATCATCTCCTAGACTTTCCTTCCTGGGCTGGCTTTGAACCATGACCCTCAGATCTCAGGCTTTTGATAGCTAGGCTTATAGGCATGAGCCACTAGCACATGGTTGCTCTCACATTTGTCCTGATTTCTTAGTCTCCCAAATGGTTTTGGTCCTATGCAAGTTTTCTTTTTGGATAGGCCATTTTTCTACTAGACTAGTTGTCCATAGGCTCTATGCCTGTGTGTGGCATGGCATGTTCTCATGTGACACCCAGACTAGTCACTTGTATTGTTTTCCCTTCTACCTGTCAGCAGCCAGGCAGTGAGAAGAGATGGGCCAGCGTCACCATTGCAGCCACTGAGGCACACACAGAAGTGGTGTTTGCACCTAGGATGGAGTGAAACACAGAGTCCTCTGAAGTGGAAGCTCTGACACTCCTGGTGACAAGAGGACCAGGTGACGTAACTCTGGAGAGGAAAGGGACAATCCACTTCAAGTCAAGAAACTCTCTGTGTCTGCAGCTCAATCCTCACTCTACTGGGCTTCTTAAAGCACCATGGCGGTATTGTTAACATGGCGCTTTGTTCCCCTCCAGGGATTCCTGGAGCAAAAAATAATTCCTGAATGAAAAAATACTCTTTGGCTAGTCATGTGTTCAATTTAGGCAGTAATTCACATTCACGGGTTAAACAAGGATGGCAACCCATTAATGAAAACCCAAGTGCAAAGAACAATATATCAAACCCTCAGAAAATAAAATGAACAGTCCGGATCAAGAATTTACACACCTCTAAATCTAGCACACAGGAGGCTGAGGAAGAAGGACAGAAACTTTGAGGCCATCCTCAAATATCGAGACTCTTTACAACACCTCCCACCCACTACAGAGACTTGGGATCTAATTGAATTAGAAAATATGGAAGGAAGAGAGAGATGAGGAAGAGAAGAAGCAGAATATAAAGGAAGAAAAGAAAGAAAAGAGATGTAAAGGAAACATTTAACAGGAAAGTAAGCTTCAAGAGTTATTATTTTAAAATAGTGTTGGGAGTCAGGGGAAGGGAAGACAAAGGAAGGGAAGAGACAACAGATGGGTATTATAAAACATAATTCAAGAAGAATCTAGAAGTTCTAACATTGGTCTAAAGATTGTTCTACAAAGGAACAAAGTGTTCTATGCAAAGAATTAAGCTGTTGAAGAAGTTTTTCAGAAAAGAGTACCTTACGTTCAGAGGAAGTACCCTTACTTTTAGAATGAACAGGTGCAGGGTAGATATTACGTCATGTAGCATCTGCATGTGCGAGGGAGAGCAAGATTATAAAACGGAATCCTAGCTACTCAGCAGGCTGAGTCTGAAGATCACAGTTTGAAACCAGCCTGGCAATAAAGTCCATGAAACTCTTACCTCCAATGAGCCAGCAAAAAGCCAAAAGTGTACTTGTGGCTCAACTAGCAGAGCCCTGACCTTGAAAGCAAAGAGTTAAGCAACAGTGGGAAACCCGGAGTTCAAGCCTTAGTACCAGGATTTAGAAAAAAGACAAAAAATGAGCAGTTGCTAAGAACTTGTTTTCAAATATTTAGAGGCCTACTTGTTTACAGAAGCTAAAATTTGACATTATCTTAGGAAAGCACAGGTGGCAGAGCTGGGAGAAGGAAGGATCAGGACTGAAGTTTTGTTTTGCATATGCCACAGGGAGTTACATGGGAAGGGGACCATATAAACAACGACATTTTAAAAAACTTTGCAAAACAATTATCTAAACAAATATCTCCATAGGAAAAACAGGCAACTAGCATGGACTCAGTTCACAGAAGAAACCCAGAGGGCTAACAAACTAATAATAATTTAAAAAAAAAAGAAAAACGGGAATAATTTAAAAAGCACTACAATAGTAGTTTACATTCCCAAATTGTCAAAGTGCAGAAAAATGATATTTATCCTAATACGTATTCTTACTGCGTGTATGGTAGTGGATTAAAGGCCTAGAAGAGATTATACCCTTAATTCTCATACAAAACCTGTAGAGAGTATGCTCCTAATATCACATGATATTAGATGAGCACTGAGGATTTCTGGAACCTCTTCTACCCTTCTAGAAATCCTCTTGTCCCTGCCCTTGACAGGTAAAAAATGCTGAGAGGTTAAATGGGAACATCCCGAATCTCTTCCTTACAACCTTCTCAGCCATCATTTAAGGCAGTCACTCTCCACGGAATTGCCCCCTAAGATCTGTTAGCTCTGTAGCTTCCTTCCCAGCCTCTAGCTCGTGGTATTATTGACTACTATGTCTTTTTTGACCTTGTCTTCCTCAAGCACAAATTCCTGGTACGCTGTTCCTGTTTGCTGTCCCATAGTCTATCTTTGCTAGAGCAGGTAGAAAACACGGGGTTGGTGCAGAGACAAAAGGAAAAAAGCATCCGAGGCAAGAGGAGTGAGGTGCTAGGTTCTTGAAATCTGGAAAGGTAAATTATTTTTAACAAGATCGAAAGTCCTGTGGTGGCTAGACCAAGAGGCAAGCCAGCAGTACAAAAGGATCCAACAGCACTACTCACGAGTTTCCTTTCACTGTTCAAATTCCAGAGCTACCAAAAATAAATTCACTAATAAAAATGATAGACATTTCACCAGAAAATTGAGGACCAAAAAGAAGGAAAATATAATTAAACAATACTAATAAACAAATGATAGACATCAGTACACATACTAAAAATACAGTAAGAATTATATAAACAAATTTGTGGACACATTCCTTAAAATACATATGATTTTGTAGCTCATAAGATAAACATATAACTTGAAAAACGTACAGTTTACTAAATGTGATGTGGTTAAATGCTTCTGTAGAAAGAATGGCTCAGGATTAGAAATGGTGAAATATTGGTATTCACAGGGAAATGGTCAGAACTTGAACAAATAATGTTGAGCGAGACAAGCCTAGAACACAGAAAACAAAAGGGCATGATCTCCTTGATATATGACTGTTAAGGTGGGGTGAGAGGGAGACAGTAGAGACCAGGTCTGTGAAACCAAAAACTTCTTGTCAAATGGTATTTCCCACAGGTTTGGGTCAGCGACCCTACATTATGTAATTGAAACCAAACAACTACTCAACATATAAAGGTCAAAAATAGACCTCTCAGTGAATCACAATAGCTCAAAAGCTATGTATATATGTTCATATAAGACAAGGATAAGCAAACTCTATTGTTGACGTTACATTTAAAGTCATAGGTGAATTTCCTTTGGTGTAGGCCACGTGGCTACTGTATATGTTTTTGGTACACTGTGTAATGTATATATGTCTACCTGACCTAGGGAAGGGAAAGAAAAACAGGGTGTAAGATATCACAAGAAATGTACACACTGCCCTATTATGTAACTGTACCCCTTTTGTACAACACCTTGTCAAATTTTTTTAAAGTAATAAATAAATTTAAAAAAAAGAAAAAATGGCTCCGATGGCTTTCTGGTGGATTGTACCAAGTATTTAGGAAGAAATAAAATCAGTATATATTTACAGCATTGACATTACAGAAGATAGAAATGGAGAATCATTTATCTTATTAATTAGATAATGTATGGATAATATGAGATGATATCCTATATGAGATGATATGACATATATGGATATTGCCTAAACACTAAATCTAGAAAAAGGGAGGTTGCAATGTGTTAAATAAAGCCTTTTGGAACCCTAGTCTGAGCCCAGCCAAGTTCAAGGGAGCGTGCCCTTGACCCTCAACTGATTGTGGATGTACAAGCCAGCTTGACCACGAACAGAGACACCTAAAAGATAATAGCTTCTGAGATAGCTAATGACCCAGGTTAAACTTTGGTGCATTATAGAACCTCTCTCAATGTCAATTTTCCCATAGGGTTGTGGAGAAGATTAGATCTAATAACTCAAACTCACCTGAAAACTTCGATCAATAAAAACAAATGCATTCTTGTTGAGTACTGTGGATACTTAATAACACTTCCACCCCCTCTCATTTCCAAGAGCTTCCATGAAGACCAATAGAGTTGACTGACAAGTCATTCAGAAATAGCCAGAGAAAGTGTAGACATAGCTTACTAATGTTTGCCAACCCATTACTGTTCTTTTTGGATGCCAATCCAAATTGAGGCTTGTCATACATGGAAACTGGATCTGCAGAGGGAAGAAAAAGCAGATCAAATTTCCAGCTTGGCCATTTCCCTCCTGTTCTGGAAAGCTTAGAGCTTTTTCAAATGGCACCCGGGGAATTACACAATTTTCTATTACTCCATATCATATTACCTTGTGTCTTTCTGAGACTAAAGCTTCCATTCACATTTCATTGAAGAAGCAAGTCACCTACGCTGAACTTAGTCCTTTGCTCTTTCCCTATCTCATACAAACATCTGTTTTGAGAGAAGTTGGTCCCTGCATTCTGCTTTCCAAGACAAATAACTGATCATATGGCTTGGCCCAGGGATGGAACTCCTTGAAATTACAAAAGGACAAAAGCTGCCTTGGCTTCAGTCTGAGGCAGTTGCCAGAAGTTCCCAGACCTAGGCAAAATCTCTACCAATCAAATGAGCAGGCCTCCTCAAACAGAAAATATTGAATACACAAGCAGTTGCCCAAAATAAACAGCACTGTTAAACCTGGCAATAAAGGAGTGCCATTCCCAAGGCTCTACAGAAGCCACTGGCCACAGGACTCAGTGACAGAGAAGAGTACCACTGCAGGATGCCGACACCAGAGCTGGACTGGTGGCCGTTACCACCAGTGGATTATGTCAAGGTTCACAGCAGCCCAAATACTCCTGGTCAAAACACTGCTTGATAGCTAGATAGGTCACTACATGCCTATAATCCTAGCACTGGGGAGGTGGAGTTAGGAAGATGGTTCCTGTGAGGCTTTCTTTCCTCTTTCTTCCTTCCTTTTTACTTTCTCCCTTCCTTAATGGATACAATAAGCCCGAAGGAACTTATTCATTTCTTTAGGTGTACTACTAGGCATTTAATGTGTATTCCATCAATGCTTATAGCAGACTCTTATAAGTGAACTGGAGCTCTGTACTTGATAGAAGACAAGTTTCTTACTTCCATACACTGCAATGTAGAGGGTGATTATTATCCTTGGTGTTATTATCAAAAGTGGAGGATTGAGCAGTCTAAAATTAGATTAACTGTGGGGAATGGCACACAGCCACACAGCTCTTTGATAATGGCTATATTCACAGTAAAGCACAATGAAATCTGTCCAAACACTGCACTTAGTGATAATGAATGCTGTAATAACACAGATTGGTGTTTCAAAATCACCTTCCATTTTGAGACCTCTAAATCTCTATACATACTTCTCAATGGTATCAGTATAATCACACTAAATCATTGCATATAATTTTTTCTTAAATGCATGTAATGGACAATTATTTAGTCATAAAAAGATATGCTATAGCATGGATGACACTTGAAAGACATTGGGCTAATTAGAAAAAGGCAGAGAGAAAGCCAAATATTTTTCTGGCCCCATATACTGAAGTAAATACTCATAACCTAAAGCTCGCTCTAATGATATTTAGTACATGGATACTGTTGAGGATCATAGAACATTTCGTCACTCCAAAGGGTAATTCTGTGCCTTGTACACAGCATTATTTCCCCCAGGGCCTGACAACCACCCATCCATGTCTCTGTGGATTGGTCCATTGAAAGAAGGGTATATATTGATAAGCTGATGAAAATGTGACCAATCAAAGGACTGCTGGAAGCCACCCTTTTGTTTCCTCTAGGAGCTGTCAAATCATTACATATGAGTCTTTACATTGCTGGTGACAAGGTTGTGTTGTCAAATTCTTTTGCTAGTTAACATAAATCTTATTCACATCACAAATAGGACACTGTGTATGGAAGTATGCATAACTTTCAATACATAAACCTTGTGGGTCTGACATTCTGCTTTTGAATGCATTATTTTTCATTTTGTCCAAAAGATTGCCATGGGCATCTAAAGTACTGGTTCAATGTGCTCTTTTCAAGAGGATAGGAGGAATTTATGCCCCAACAGTCCTTGCTAGGCTAGCACAGCCACTCTTGAATGGGGTGTGTTACCTCAAATCCACTTATCTCAAAATAATTAAACTGCCTTCATTCACCTAAGAACTCTATTCTGCGACTAGCCAAAATCATTTGATTCTGTTCTTATCACCTAAGTAGAGGGTCGTGTCTGTGATTAGATGAACGAAGGAGACATGTAATATTATGAGAGGCTTAAAGAATTATATGCCTCTGTAATCAGAAATAGTCCTTGGGTTATAATGATTAAAAAATGGCACACGTTGTATGGCACACAAGGTAATTTGACACCAAATCTAGATTATTTTGGATGAAACCATTAAGCCCTTGAAAGAGATGCACTTAGATCAGATCAATTTGATGTCTACAAGTACCAGTGTCTCCACTGGCCAATAAAGGAGGTCACCTCTCTCAACTTGACAGGATCTTGGAGGGAGAAGGTTCAGGAGAAGCAAGACCTTACTTATGAGTGTTCATGACATAAAGACTGAGATGCCAAGACCCAAAGGAAGAGGGTCTAGATGTGGCTAAACACACCTTATGATCTCATCCCAGTCTTACTTAGGCCCCTCCTTAAGCAGGGGAGAGCTGCTTTGCAGCAGCAGGACAAGCTAGTGACCAGCAGTTGCTATAGCATCATGTGCCTTCCTTCTTTCTATAGGCTCAGCAGCCCTACTATAGCATGCTTTTTAGATGTAAGGTACCCCCAAAGCACTTAAACATCTGCTTCACGTAAGTAACACAGAAGTGAAATAAAAAGCAATCGACCTGATCACAACCTACCCCTATCACATGCATGCACACACACATGCACATGTATACATGCATGCATGCACACATTTATTCCCCATCAATAGTTCATGAGCTTCAGCAGTTGGCCATCTGTCCGTGATAAATGCCAATGTTCATCTACACTCACTGCTAGGCTGGGAGAACATGAATTGCTGGCTCACCACTGCACTCTTGAGCCCAAGGGACACATGAACACTGCAGCATGGATATGGGAAGTTGGCAGAACAACAGCACTGAAGAAAACAACTTATACTTTAATGTAAGGGGCCAGAAAGGATACAGGGAGTTTTAAGAGTCACCAACAAGTTATCTTACAAAAGTCAATTGCTTTCTTACATTCCAGCAATGAATCCTGCGAAATTTAAAATTAGATGCATAATCATTTACATTAAAATAAAATACTGAGGCAAAGCCTAACAAGCTACATGCAAATTTTATCTGAATAAGTCTGCAGAATTCTGATGAAAGAAATCAAGGAGCCCTGAGAGAACCACCTTGCGTGCTCAGAGAGTATTCCCCAAATCTTCAGTGGATCGGTTTTCCCAAAATGCTGGGTAGATTCAGTATAATCCCAGTTAGAATTCCAGGGAGTTTTATTGTGGATGTCAACAGATTGGTTCCGAAGTTTCTGTGGAAAGGACACTTCACGCAAAAGCATGCAGATAGCGAAAAGCATATGAAAAAGTCAGCAGCAAGCACATAGCCTTGAACATTTGCAAATCAAAGCAAGACTAGACTGCCACACCTCTGTCACAACACTTCACCCCAAATTTGACAGCAGTGGGCCTGGGGGTGCGGTGGGGATATGGGTGTTTTTCCTTCTTTGTGGGTAGGGATGCAAATTTTAGAAGCCAAGAAGCTTGGCAATCATACTTTCAGCTGTTTATTCAAATGACTTGAACTCTTCCATCTTAGAGCTACTGCACAGGAATGTTCATAGTATTTCTTTTCATGATTGCCAACTTTTAGATCAAGGGAGATGTCCTTCAATGGGAGAATAAATAAACTCTGGTATAGCTACCCAATGGAATATTAAAAAGCAATGCAGTCATACTATCCAAGGCATATAAATAGAAATGGAAGCTGGAAAACTGAGAGGACGAGTGGGGTTGTGAAAGGTGAGGGAGAGGGATGAAAGAGGTGATGTTGGTCAAAAAGCACTGTGCTTATAAACTGACATGCTCAATTGGAACCCCTCTGTACAACTTATTGAAGATAATTTTAAAAATTAATAAATCATAAAGCAAAAACAAAAATAACGAGAGAGTCAGGCTTCAAAATGAAGTGGAGGGAACTTAAAGGCATCTGAAAGAAAAGAAGCTAAGCAGAAAAGCTCTGTATTCTCTCACCTCCATTACAAGATAGTTTGGAAAAGGCAAAAATAATGAGTATAAAGAACAGTGATTTAAAATATTTTTTCTTCTTTATTGCCAAAGTGAAGTACAGAGGGGTTACGTTTTCATATGTAAGGCAAGTACATTTCTTGTTCAACTTGTTACCTCCTCCCTCATTTTCCCCCTGCCTTCCCGCTCCCCATTTCCCTCCTTTACCAGCCCCCCCCCCCCATCCGTGAGTTGTACAGTTGGTTTACACCAATTGGTTTTGTAATTATTGCTTTTGGAATGGTTTGTCATTTTATCCTTTGTCTCTCGATTTTGGTATTCTCTTTCCCTTCCCTAGCTCCAATACACATATATACAGTATCAGGGTACTAAGATCAGATTCAGTGATAGCAGGGGTAAAACCATGGGAAGGAATATGAGAGAAAAAGAAAAAATAGTGTACAGTTTCACATGGCATGTTGAACAATGATATACCACTTGTTTCCATAATGTGGAGTTCATTTCGCTTAGCTCCATCTTATGTGTTCATATGAGCATAGCTATTGGACTATTGTGATCTTCTGCTATGACTAACCTAAACATGTACTAATCATTCCCTATGAAGGAGACCGTAGAGTCCATGTTTCTTTGGGTCTGGGTCACTTCACTTAATATGATTTTTTCCAAGTCCTTCCATTTCTTTATGAATGGGGCAGCATCATTCTTTCTGATAGAAGCATAAAATTCCATTGTATGTGTGTGTGTATATATCTATATCTATATCTATATATATATCTATACTACATTTTCCTGATCCACTCAATCTACTGAGGGGCATCTAGGTTGGTTCCGTATTTTAGCAAATTGGACAAACTGGAGGGAGCTTAGATAGGGATATGCTGCTCCTTCACCATTTTCCACGTCAAGCTCCTTAAAATATTTTTTAAGTAAGCAAAAATGACAGAAAATATGAAACATTTTTTAAAAGGATCCATGCTTTCAGGGAAGAGGCAGGGCATAAGTGACTCAGGGTGGTAGAACTACACAGTGTGATACTGCAGTGAAGATCCAGGTTACAGGACATCTGTCCAGCTACACAGAATGCTCAAATCAGAGACAATGTGAGCTATAGTCTCGGTAAGGAGGTACACAGACAGAGGCAAAACATTAAAATGGGAAACTGGGTGTGGTAATCTCCCACACACTTTGCAATTTCTAGTCAGCTTTTAATTAGGTCTCCAAGTGGGGGAGAGAGAAACATTCTTGCCTGTGATTGTTGCCTCTGGCTCCTGGAGTTCCTACTAAAACCTCCTAATTCTTGACATTAACTTGGAAGCAAGGACACTTTTTTCCCCCTGTAACAGAAATCTCTTTTTGGAAGTTTTTTTTTCCACATAGCTCTGCCCGCGAGGTAGTGAGAGGAGTTATAGTGCAGGGTGGAAGATTCTGTTACACTGCAGTGGAATTTTTTTTTTCCATTAGCTTGTTTTTGTTTTCAGAGAACATCATTGAAACTGGTGAATAAGACAGCTTTAATTCCTTGATGCCAAACAATGTCTTGCCAAAGAAAATGATGGCATCTGTAAAAAGCCTCTCTCTTTCCTGCACAGAAAAGCCATTGTCACTGAGCCAAGAGATTTTAAATCTCGGCACGGAAAAAAGAAGTAAGAAACATTTAGATATACTAGCTTATTAAATCCAAGTTGAGAATTCCTTCCAAATATTAGAAATTCCTGAAAGACTTTTACTGTGTATAAATGTGCTTGGGAAGACTAATAATCTCCAGTTTTGGAAGCATGCTTCCTGGAACAATTCAAGTAGACATTGAAGGGTTGAAGTGAGAAAACACAGATGTCTGATTTTAAAATACCATAAAATAACAAAAAGGAGGGCTAGAAGTATAGCTCAGCATAGAGCATTTGCCTAGCAATCAAGAGGCTCTCAATTGAAACCTCAGTGTGGCCAAAAAATTAAGTAAAATAAAATCAAAACTTAAATTTTTTTTATTTTCAAAAATTTTTTTATTTTATTGTCAAATTGATGTACAGAGAGGTTACAGTTTCATACGTTAGGCCTTGGGTACATTTCTTGTACTGTTACCTCCTCCCTCATTCCCCCTCTCCCCTCCTCCTCCCCCCCCCAAGAGTTGTTCAGTTGGTTTACACCAAACAGTTTTGCAAGTATTGCTTTTGCAGTCGTTTGTCTTTTTATCCTTTGTCTCTCGATTTTAATGTTCCCTTTCACTTCCCTAGTTCTAATACCAGTATATACAGTAGGCAGTGTATTCAGATGAGATACAGTGATAGCGTGGGGACAACTACAGGAAGGGGATACAAGAGGATCAAAAAAAGAAGCTATGGTTTCTTATGGCATGTTGAAAGTGATTACAACAGTGATATAACAGTCATTTCCATAACATGGAGTTCATTTCACTTAGCATCATCTTACGCCTTCATAGGGGCATAGCTATTAGGCTCTTGTGATCCTCTGCTATGACTAGCCTAAACCTGTACTAATTATTCCCTATGAGGGAGACCATAGAGTCCATGTTTCTTTGGGTCTGGCTCACTTCACTTAGTATAATTTTTTCCAAGTCCTTCCATTTCCTTACGAATGGGACAATGTCATTCTTTCTGATAGAGGCATAAAATTCCATTGTGTATATGTATCACATTTTCCTGATCCATTCGTCTACTGAGGAGCATCTGAGTTGGTTCCATTTTCTAGCTATGACAAATTGTGCTGCGATGAACATTGTTGTGCTGGTGGCTTTAGTGTGTTCTTGTTTGTGGTCTTTTGGGTAGATGCCCAAAAGTGGGGCTGCTGGGTCATAGGGGAACTCTATGTTTAGCCTTCTGAGGAATCTCCATACTGCTTTTCAGAGTGGCTGAACCAGTTTACATTCTCACCAACAATGAAGTAGGGTTCCATTTTGGCCACATCCCCTCCAACATTTATTATTGTTAGTTTTCTTGATAAAGGACATTCTGACTGGGGTGAGGTGGAATCTCAATGTTGTTTTGATTTGCATTTCTTTTATGGCCAGTGATGTAGAGCACTTTTTCATATGTCTCTTGGCCATTCTCATTTCCTCACCAGAGAAGTCTCTTTGTAAGTCTTTAGCCCACTTGATGAGGGGGCTATTGGTTCTTTGCGGTTTTGTTTTGAAGGAAGGTAATTTTTTTAGTTCTTCATATATTTTAGATATGTGGCCTTTGTCTGTTGTATGGTCGGTAAAGATCTAAACATTTTCTTAAAAGAAAAAAATTCTGAAGTTTCTGTTAGGCCCATTTGGGACAATCAATGTCTGTTGATCTTCTCTGCTCAGCGTACTTCTAGCTCTACCTACAGATATGGTAGTTTGTATTTTCTCTTTGCATTATTCTCTTCTTTCTATATTCATTTCATGACAGGCTGGATCATGTCTGGCTAATTGAGAAGTCGTTCTTATAGGACTCTGTGCTGCCAATAATAAGATCTCCCTTTCCCTTTCTTTTTAGTGTCCTGATTCAAGGATGCCTTATCAAATCACGAGGCATTACTTGTGCTCATGAGGCAATCACACCATAGTAGGCTCTTTATCCATTCTCAACACCTAAGATTAATATTATGGAAATGATTGTGATAAAGTCCATCATCCATTCATCTCTGTGATGGCTTGCCATGCAAAGATCTTTTGGAAGGTTTTTCTCTACTCAAGGTCCTGTGACTGTCTGGTCAAGGCAAGGCCCAGCAGGGGCTTGGAATATGGCAATATACCAGCTCGAGACAGTTGTGGCACAGGAAGGGAGACTGGCTCCTCCTCAGCTCCCAGCCCTTCTCTTTCCTTTCTGTGAAACTCCTCAGTCTTCTGAGGTCTCATTTATAAGACAGATAAATTCTGAGTTTCATCATTTATGCAGCTTAGAAGGTAGAACTCTCTGTTTTTGTCTTTGTTTACCCTGAAAGCATATGTGCTCTTGCTAAGAGAATAAAGTTATTTGTGTCAGTGACAGAAGGGAACATGAATAATGCCCCCTGTACACAGAATATCAAAGAATAAATGAATAATGCTGCTGAATTCTATGAAGGGGATGCCATAGCTAAGAGTTGGAGATGGATATTGAAATGATTGAAGACTTAGGGTGTTTTCTACAGGCCCCTGAGATTTTTTTTCATCCAACTTTCTTCTTTCTTTTTCTTCTTCTTCTTTTTTTCTGCTTCGTTTTCTTGTTTGATGGAAGGGAAGGTTGTGAGAGAAGGGTAATAACACCAGAAATCTACATGAACCAGATCAGAATTTGACTGCTTTTCCAGGGAGGGAAAAGATACTTCAGCTAACTTCTGCTTTTCCTTGTGTTTCTGTTTGCTTGTCATTGACTCTTGTTTAGCGGTGTTCATTGAAAATGCATGAAGAGAAGATTCTATTCCCTTATTCCATTCATTAGAGAGACAGCTTTCGGCTTCAAACCTGCTCTACTAGCATTTGGCTGCTTTCATCCCCTGATTTTTTATTTGAGAAAAAAAAAAGTCCTTTTCTCCCTTTACCTTCTATGTGAAATTACATTGAGCGCATACACAAACACACACACACACACACACACACACACACACACACATCAAGATGGATGACATACATTGAATAAGGAAGTCCTCCCACCAGAAAGACAAAAATCAAGATGAATGTTCTAAGCCATGTTGTGTGTAATCCTCTTTCCTCCATCATTTCCTCAAATGTCTATCTGTCTCTCAAAAGGTATCCTGAGAACTATAATTGCCCTGTGCTCTTGTCTGGCCTTTATAGTTTGACAAAGCCAGACTCTATCAATTTGTCTGAATGGATAGAACTGCTTTCTTTTTTTTTTTTTTTTTTTTTTTTTTTTTGCCAGTCCTGGGCCTTGGACTCAGGGCCTGAGCACTGTCCCTGGCTTCTTCCCGCTCAAGGCTAGCACTCTGCCACTTGAGCCACAGCGCCGCTTCTGGCCGTTTTCTGTATATGTGGTGCTGGGGAATTGAACCTAGGGCCTCGTGTATCCGAGGCAGGCACTCTTGCCACTAGGCTATATCCCCAGCCCTAGAACTGCTTTCTTGAAAGTGAAAGTGTCACCATATCTAGCCATTTGTGTGTGTGTGTGTGTGTGTGTGTGTGTGTGTGTGTGTATGTGTCTGTGCACCAGTACGAGGGCTTGAACTCAAGGCCTTGTTGGTGTCCCCAAGCATTTCTGTTCAAAGCCAGTACTCTAAAAATTGAACTATGGCTTCAGTTGCACCATTTTCTGGTTAGAGACAAAACTCTCCTGGACATTGCTGCTGAACCTCAGTCCTCATGGTCAGCTTCCTGAGTAGCTAGGATTACAGGTGTGAGCCACAAGTGGCATTTTCACGCACATTCACAACCCTTTTAGCTACTGCTCCCTCATAATCCAAGGGTTGGGCTCAGAAACCAGTAAAAATAGCCTCAAAGATTGATTTCTGGAGGTTTATTGTTGGACCTGGCTATGGTAGAGATAGACCATTGCTACTTCTTTTCATCATGCAAATAAGGGATGTCAGTCCTTTGTTACCAGCTGTAACTGATGTTGGCAGATGCCTGGAAATGGAAGGACTAGCCCATAGCAAACCAAATGACCATTTAAAATGTTGTTGTTGAGGTAGAGAGTCTACAAATTAGACCATTAATGCTAAATTGGAGTGAAATCAGATCTCATACATAGTAATGAGCTTTGAAGCTTAGCTCCGAGTTGAGTTAAGAGAGACCCATCATTTTATGTTAATGCAGATAGACCAGCCAGGGAGAATGACAATAGGGAGATACACAAAGTAGGTGAGGCAGGGGAGAGGTTTTGCAAGGGAGCCCATGGAACCTGAACAACAGTGGCTGCACCAGGGACTTCTTTAGAAATGCCTGCCTTCTGCAGTACTTCACTAGCTAATGTGATAAGAGAAAGCTACTCTGAAAAGTAGCTCACCCTCCTCTTCATTCTAATCACCTTCTCTGAGAGCAATGGCATCAAAGCTAATGGGAAACAATGAGAGGAATGGAGGCTTTGTGCTTAGTTAGCATGGATAGCAACTTCCAGAACAGAGTGTGTAATAGTCCTTACATTTTCTAGTCATTCTTTCATGTGTGGTAGCTAATGAAAGTCAACCTGCATATAGAATGGTGAGGACAGGGGACTGGAAAGGGAAAAAAATGATGTGTGTGTGTTTGTGTGTGTGTGTGTGTGTGCGCGTGCTGTTACTGGGGCTTGAACTCAGGTTTTTCCAGGTCTTTATTACTCAAAGCTCAAAGGTTTATTACTTATGCCTCAAGGGTTCCAATTATGGCTTTCTGGTGGTTAAGTGGAGATAAGCATCTAATAGTCTTTCTTGCCTGGGCTGGCTTCAGACCAGGATCCTCAATCTCAGCCTTCTGAGCACCAAAGATGACAGATGTGAGGCACCAGCACCTAGCTAAGGATACTTTGTTTTGACAGTGCATGTTGCATTTATGTATGAAAAATCACAGTGAATCCCATTAGTACATATCATCGTTATAGTTGATAAGAATCGATTGTCAAAAGAGACATTTCCTGAGATTGAATTTGGGTGTGTGCAACCTAGACCAGTTTCATACAGGCCCTGTACAACAGTACTTATGTCCTTTGAGATCAAGAGGGCATGCAGAATGACCCAGCTGTGGACTGTGTGCTGACCCTACTGTAGTGTAGGTGTGGCTTGTTCCCACCCAAGCCATGTGAAGCTTTAACAGCAATATAATAGCACCCCCCCTTTTAAGAGGGAGGCATGAGCAAGAGGTTGATAGGTTCATGATCAGCCTGATGCTGGTCTAAAGGAGGGAGGTTAGTCTGGTAGAAATAAATTCATTTCCACTAAAGTAGGTTACTGAAAGAGAGAAAGACTATAAAGTCCTGGTCTCTTTCTTCCTTGCTCATATATGTGTCCCTTCTGCAAGTCCAAGTTGAACTTCCTTGTGTTGCTAAGTTGCAAGCCAGCTAGACAATAGCACCATACTACTTAGACTTTTTAGCCAGCAGAATCATCAGCCGAATAAGTCTCCTTTTTTGGTGTGTATACCTCAGGGAGTCTGCTACAGCAACACAAAACAAAAGACAATCCTTAATTCAAAGTAGTTAATCACTAACATTCTTTGAAGACTTACTAAACCTTAGGCACTATACTAGGTGCCTTATATAGATTTAATATCTGTTTGTATCACTGTAAAACATATTAATGTTATCTTTGTTGTATAAAATAGGAAACTGAGTCATAAGAAGATAAACCATACAGCTAGAAAATGGTGGACCAAAATAATCAAATCCATGCACTTTGACTTTGGAATTCATTCTCCTAACCACAATATTTAATTTCCTATTATTACTTTTCAGACATAAGTGACACTTAAAATAGTTGAAATGTACCTGCCCTGCTGATACACTTCTATATTACCAGCACTTAGGGCTTGGAGACAGGATATTAGTGGTTTCAAAGCTAACCTAGGCTATATAGTGAAACTGTGTCTCAAACAAATTTTTTGAGATGTGTTTCATTTATCAATATCACATCCTGGCTGGATGTATTTTCATGTTGTCTATGCTGCTTACTTTGCTTTAGATATTCAATGATATGCAAATTGAATGCCCCTAACCAAGCTTGTCTCTAGAACATGGCTTCTTGGGAGAATCTAGTTGAGGACCCTTTTTTTAATTTATTGTGTGCATCACCATCATCATTGTCTCACTGTCCACTGAGCTGCAAAGTAAGTCAAGCATTGGACACAAGGTTCCTATATACTACATGACTGTGTGATATTTAATGCCACTTTAAATCTCAAAATGTTACCAAAGCATAGTATCCTATAATGCAAATAGACTAGTTTTACTTCACAGGTAGGGTTGTTTGGGTTGTTTGTAGAGCTCCTGTGAAAATTAACGATGGAACCCAATCCTTTTGAAGGTGTCATGTCTGCTTGGGTATATGCTCACCACTGGTTGTATTCCAGTCAATGGGCAGTCTAACTGGCAAGGAGCATATCCTGAGCAGGGTGGTGTTGTAGGTGGGCAAGTAAGGGTGGCTCCTCACAGGAAAGGAGCTCCAGCTCCTTGGAACTTCCCAGAAGGACTTCCTTAGATACAAAAATTCCATTGTTGATGTCTGTTTTAGGAGAAAGCATTGAGAATATTTAATGTAGCAAATATGTTATCTGGGAAAACGAAAATTAAGCCATTATCACACCTAGTAGTGGTTTATTAGGAAAAGGCTTTTCAGATTGTCTATTTAATCTCCTACATTTGCGCAGGGCTGTTGGGGACTGTTTTGGCCTTGGTGGAGGAAGGGCGCCAAGAGCAGGACGCTGCCCTTCCCCCAGCCCTGGGACAGTGTGGGAGGGAGCCCCTCCCACCTTCTGGCCCCAACCGGAAAAGAAGCCCCCCCGCCCCTCGGGAGGCGAACACACGCATGCCACCATGATAGGGTTGTCCAGCCCACAAAGGAAGTCCCATGACATCACTTGAGGGGCAGCCCAGTCAGCCAATCAGTCAGTCACCCCAAGTCCTTCCCCTCCCGCCTTTGTCATCGTAATAAATTTCTCTGGCCCGCACCTCTGGGGGCTGAGACGCATTCCACCATCGTGGCATTTCCCTGAAGTCTTCTTCCTGAGTCAGTAGGGGCTGGTGATGAAGGGGACTTCAGCATCCCACTCCAGCTTACAGCAGTCTGGTAATGGCTCAGGCATTTCTCTGGGAGATGAAGGGGAAAGGGTCCTCAGAGGCCTGACACATTCTCCCCCAGAAGATTGGGGGAGAAGGGGGTCCGGAATTCCCGGACATAGGGATCCATCAGATCCCTACACAGGGCAGGTTCTGATGAGGCTGGTGGGTTCTGTGAATAGTGAAAGAGAGAAACACAATGAATTGACCTTAGCAGCAACTGATTGTGCATTGTGGACTCAGGGGACATGCCTGTCAATGCAGAACCTGGGCTGCAGCTTGGCCCTCAATCATGGGGTGACTCCTGGAGGAAGGCATGCTATTAGGAGCAGAAATAAGGACAGAGGATGCTCGGTACCATGGGCCTGGTCTCAAGAAACTCTCAAGGCATGCACTTTTATCATCTTTATTTTGTATAGAAATTTAAGTAACTGAGCCAGGGTTGTACATTTTCACGTGTAGAGGAACAGCGAGTACCACTTGGCTTCAAAGCCATATAGCTGCCTTCAAGCTGCAAGGAAGAAATGTGGCCATTGTGTGGAGGTCCATATAGATGAAATATGGGTGTCCTTTCTACTCAAAGGCCTGTCAGTCCTCCGGGAATTTCATAGACCAGTTTGGGGAAGGAGTCAGCCGGTCTTTGCACAGTATGTGATTAGCTCAGCACCTATTTGTAGCTCCTCTTGAATTATGGGCCTTCATGTATGCTAGTATTTTGTCTGTAGAATTAGTCCTTGAACAAGGAAAAATAGTACACCAAACACACAACGAAAAGTCACCAACAGCTTATCATAATGCCAAATGGGAGGTGGATCTTAATCTAGTGTCCTTGTTTATAATCCCTGAGAAAGTTCTGATCCTCAGTAACTGTGGGCCAGGCTCTGTGTTGGTACTGGATACTGTGCCTGCAGGTGCCAGGAGAGCCTCACCATTGCTTCCCCCCCCTTCCCCCCCCCACTGTGGAGGAAACTACTGTGATCTCAGCCTGAGACCTATTCTCACTTTCATAGTCACAGAGCTAGGGAGAACTTTTAGAAACTATCAAACAAAATATGAGCTGATAGCTTTTGGTACCTTGAGAATGTGGGTAAAGACCTCCTAACCTGCCCCACCTGGAAAGCTTACCTCTTGCACTTTCCATGTCAACATTACCTGGGTGCTCCCCCAAGTCTAGTGCAACTTCCCCAACTCCTGTTTCATCTTTATCTGGAATCCTAAACAGTTTCCATGGGAGCCAGCAGCTGAGTATTAGCAACTGAGTTATTTTTGATGTCCACATTTTTGCCAAGCAGGTGTGCAGGCTGTGCAGGCATTCATAGGAACACAAATAATGTTTGCAAGCACTGAACTCAAGAATACAAATTGGAATTCCAGAGCGGATCCCTACCTCACACCTTACACACATACAAACACCCAAAACACACAACACGCAAAAGGATCAATGAGCTCGGTAGGCTAAATAACACGGAGTAAAAAGTCAATAAAACAAGACAAATGCAGTAATGGAAAAGAAAGACAACATCTTTTGAAGTAGGCAAAAGCATTCATGAGCAATTCAGAAAAATAAACTTGTCTCATGATATAAAGAGATTCTTACTCAGCAATGAAGAAGAAGCAATGATTGATACAGGCAACAGTCATATCTTGTGCAATAGTATTGTTAGTAGTTAGGCATGGATTTTTTTTAGGACAAGCTCCTATGCTTGCAGTTAAAGCTATTGTGGCCTGAAGTGACTGATATAGCCCTTGAGTTAACTGATACCATCCTCCTGTGGTTTTGTTTGCTTTAGGTAAGGGACTCTAAGAAAACCACAAGGAACCAGCTCGAATCACTGGGTTACACTGGATTCTAAGAAATCCAGAGTAAAGTTTGCTGATTATAATCTCACGATCAAACTGAAGTCGCGTTCGCTCTCTTTTTTTATTCTATCGTTCATTTTTGCACATGTGCCATGTGAAGAAACATGATCTTGAACTTATCATGCTTCTCCATGTGATGTGTGCCTACGTGTTCCCAACAAATGCCTTTGCTGTCTGCCCTTGAGAGACACTGCTTCGGACGTGACCCTCAGTGATTTCCTTACTTGTACTAGTAGGGCACTTGCATAAGTGTGGGTTTATATATAGGTATATCTGATCCTATGTGTATATGTGCATGCATATAAAGTATGTATTCAAGTAATTGCACACATAGACTTTATTAAGATAACACAAAAATGTAATTCTGATGATTTATCCTGGAAATTGGGAGACATCCAGGCTTCTGTGTCAAAGCTGTATAGCTAATAATGCACTCAAATAGGGCAAACATCTTTTGAGGTCTAGCTTTTGGTTGTGAGGGGCTGAGAATCTTTGCTCTACTTTGACCATGCCCAAACTTAACATGCTTTGTATGATAGCACATATTTTGTAAACAAATGTCTCATTGGCACTTTTTTGGGGGGTTAATACGGAGTAAATAATCATCTCTAATGATGTTAATAAATACTTGCTATTAGCATGCAGGAAAAAAACACATTAGCTTACTACTCTCCCTATCACCAAAATATAGAATACTTAGCAAGTACTTCCCAAAGATGAATGCAAATAAGAGGAATCATATTAAGAAGAAAAACACAGGAATTTGTGAGCTCATTAGTAATAACAAAACCTCATTCCTTACTATTTGGTTTTAACATTTAGTAGCTTGTTAAGGACTAACTTTAATTGAATTGGGCCTTTAGAGACAGTCCTTTGAAAAGGCACATAATAGGTCATTAAATGAATACAACTCAAATTAACTCTGGGAGAGTTACAAGTGGAAAAGAGAGGAGATCACACAGGGCCACCTGCTCAGTGTCAGCATGAGAAAAGAGGCTTGGTGAGGCAGGACAGGTGCTCTTCCCGTATCTGTATCTCCCCTATCCACCTCCCTTCTTCACAAGGCCCTCCTGAGTATTCCTTTTTAACAATGTGTGCCTTGTACTTCAGGACCTCTGGCCAACTGCAAACAGAGCTCTCAAATAGGGCCTGACTGTCTTCCTCTTCCTCATGAACATCTGGAGACTCAGACGGAGATGTCTTTAAACTCCTGTCTCCACTCCAGGGCTCAGAATCATACTGATAATAAGACTGAAAGGCATTACCTAATTATTTTGAAGTTTATTGGCTGCATATCAGTGATTGGCACAATTCATATTCTCACATTTCCTCCTGGTGCCTTCCATCCATCTTTATGTTTACAAAACCTCCTTTTTTTTTTTACACTACTGTATATTAGACTACAGTGAGAATTTATTATTCTTCCCTCTTGACTTTGACATGTTGTATAAAAAATAGAGGGCATTTTATATGCTCCCTTTTGATAAGGTCCTCTAATGGGTTATGTGGTTTACACTTGGTTCTACTTATATGCATTCTCAAACCTATCCCTCCTCCTCCTCCTCCTCCTCCTCCTCCTCCTCCTCCTCCTCCTCCTCCTCCTCTTCCTCCTCCTCCTCCTCCTCCCATTGTCAACAAACCTACAGTAGAAACCTGGGATTTACATAGCAGTTTCTCTGTAACTAACTTCCTTGGACACATCAGAATCCACTCCTCCAGATAAGTAGATTTTATGTGATATTCTTGAGAATCTGCACATCTGACTGTGCTATAAATATATCACAAGCTTGGACTCCATCCTCCTTCCCTATAGCTGTTGATGCATGGGTAGCTCACAGGCATGACTCCAAATGCAGGCTCCTGCCAGAATACCAAGTTCACAGGCACAATTTTCCACTCTTGTTTCTTCTTTTCTTTCCCCGCTGGGGGCTTGTGATGCCTGAGTAGAGGGAAGTAGCCCGGAGGCATCTCACCAGCAGTCTGCTCTGTCTTTCTTCCAATGGCTCAGAGGATCAGGCTATGAGAATCTGAAAGTCAAAACATCAGATTTTTGGCACCATTTCTGTCTTGGCTTGCATACTCGCTCAGTTTGGGATTACTGTAAGAAAGCTTTTCTGGGCTAAAATAGGGAGACTTACTACATAAAATGGTTGTATTAGCTGGTGTGAATGGGAGCTCCCAAATTAAAACGTCGAATTCTTATCCTCCATTATCTGATTACCTATTTACCTCCTTTGATGCTCATTGGTATTTAAGCATCAAGGAGAAACCTGGGGAGACAGCAGGCAGGAATGAGCTTATTTGGGGTGACAGTATTGCTTGTGGGTGTTTTGTTTGTTTGGTTTGGAGGCAGAGTCTCTCTGTAGCCCAGGCTAGCTTCCAACCCATGATCCTCCTGTGTCCCGATTGCTCAGATTATAGGTGTACACCACCATGTGTGGCCAAGAATGGTATTTGTATTAGCTTTTAGTATTTGGGGAGTGGGTCAGATGAAGTAGGAATTCAGGATTACTTAACAATTCCCCTAAAATTAGTATCTGCAGCTATTCTATCTTATAAAAAATAAAAACCTGTGAATCTTCCCAATTTAATTGTAGGCTAAATGGCATTATAAAGATATTCTGAGGGAGTTGATTATATTTAAGGTTGATTGGCATGAGAAGTTACAAGGGCTGGTCTCATGCAAGAGGCCCAAGAGACTTATCGATCCAAGGCCTCAGACATCAATGCTGAGAGAAGGGCTCACTGATACTGAGGGAGGCATATAAAGAAAGAATTCAGTGTAGCACTCTGCCTGTCAATGATTTTACTAGCGCTTTACAGAAAGGTAATTTGAATCATAAGTTTATTTACTACATTGATTTTTTTACAATCTAAAATTCAGATAGCTTTAGAGCAAAGCACGTATTCATTTTTCGGGACTCAAAGCATTTTTGTGGTCTTTCCTGGTAGGCTTCTGAGGCCTATTGGAATCTCTCTTTGCACATCTATGTATTTCTATGCATCCCTCTGTCTGGGAACATAACTAACTCAGCTGTAATTTTCCATTCAGGAGTCTGTCTCCAGTGTGGATTGTGCAATGAGGCTATGATGTTGCCATCCTAGTATCAAATGCAAGGCTCAATGTATAATCACTGCAAAAGATATTTGTAGGACCGATAAAGAAACACCTAGCATCGTGTGCCTTAGTCTACTTTCTTTTGTAAGAAAACACCAGAAATCAGGTAACATAAAAATGGAAATGTATTTGGCTCCTAGTTCTAGAAGCTGAAAAGTCCAAGATCATGGTGCCTTAAGGCACCTGCTCAGTGGCTAGTGAGAGCCTTGTGCTCTGCAGTAACACAGTGGAAGGCAGCACCTGGAGAGATCAATCTCTCTGGTAAAGCCTCCAGTATCATCCCAGGGACCCTAAGTTTATGACTCCCTCGAAGCCTAATCACTTCCCCAAGGTCTCATCTCCAATTACTACTAACACATGAATTCCAAAATTATATTTCCCACACCTGAACTTCTGGAGGACACACTCAAACCACAGTGGCATGCAAGTCGCTAACACCATAATGTTTTTCTAATTGTAGGAATCCAAAATAAAGGAAGTTCCTATTTTATCAACCATAGAGTCACAACCATTTAGATTAAGATCATGTTTCTCCTTCTAGGTGGCAAGGGCTATAAGCAAGGTAAGGGACACAGTGGCCCAGAAAGGCTGTGCTGGGAGCCAGACCAGTTGAGAGGTCTGCGAAGGAAAAGCATGACAGAAAAGCCCTGGGTTTGTCCTTCCTCCCTCTCTTCCTTGCTCCCTTCCTCCCTCCCTCTCTTCCTTGCTCCCTCTTTCCCTCTCTTCCTTGCTCCCTCTCTCCCTTCCTTCCTTCTTTTCCTTCTTTCTTTCTACCAGAACTACAGCTTGAATTCATAGCTTTGGCCTCTTGTTTAGGACTTTATATTGAAGGCTCAGTGTCTTCCACTTGAACCACACCTGTACTTCTAGCTAGTTTGCTGGTCAATTGGAGCTAAGAGTTTCAGGAACTTTTCCTTCCAGGCTGGCTTTGAACCAAGGTCCTCAGATATCAGCCTCTTGAGTAGCTAGGTTTCCAGGAGTGAGCTGATGAGGCTCAGCAAAGGCCTGCTTTTAAATCTTTGCAGAGGCATTCAGTAAGTGTAGAACCTGGCAAGTTGTTTAACTATGCAGAGCTCTAGTGTCTGTATTTGCTAAAAAGAAAACAAAGCAGGTGTACATTGTTGCTACTAAAAATATAATTTGTAACCAGCAGTAAAGATTGATTTTCATAAAATATGTAAAAATGTCTAGCCTACTGCCAGGCCTCTTTTCAGTGTTCAACAAATAAATCTCTGAAATTTGAACCTGAGTGCCATCTTCTCTGGAGGATTCATTGTTTCCTTATAGGAACACGGCTTGGATTGTCTCACTAGAGTTAATAACACGGTGCTATTTGTTTTGAGGAAATATGTATCATAAATAACTGAACTGAAGTGCACACGCTTCTGCACCAGCGCATAGTTCTGCAGTTCCCAAGCTCCACAAAAGAGGTGCAGCTACAGAATCGCCAACTGTGCCCCCACATCAGACCCCAGTCTCCTAAAGGACTTGTACAATACTCACTCATTTCTACGTTAGAGCATTCAATACAATGACCAGAAAGGGAAGCAAGACTCCCTACTTGTGTGAATGTGGTGTGCGTGCGTCTGCGCGTGCGCACGCTGCTTGCTGGTCCTAGAGTTTGAACTCAGGAGCTCTCAGTAAGCTTTCTCGCTCATGGTTGTTTCTCTGCCACTGGAGTCATGCATCTTGTCTGCCTTTTTGCTGGTTATTTAGTCTCCAGGACTTTGGTGCTCAGACTGGCTTCGAATCGCATCCCTCAAATCTCAGTTTCCTGAATACTTGGGATTACACGTAGAAGCCACTAGTGAGCCAATCAGAAGGGTCAACGGCGTTTGGCCTCCTGGACTGAGTCCCTTCCGTCCATGAGGTGAAGTTGTTATGTAATGGTTGGTTCTCTGTATTTATTTAATTATTTCTTTTAGCAATGGAAGCGAATGCCCCGGAGGTGAGATGCAGAATATTCATGTTCTATGCTCATATAACCTTTTCTCACTGTGTCTCTTGGAAAGATTTTTTTTTTTTAGCTTGTTATTGTAACATAAATGAAAGTTATTTTGTCTCTTTTTCTGCCCATTTATTTGGTGATGAAAAACACATAAAAGCCAGCAATTGTGATAAAGACTAGAAGTTGGTAGTGGATATTCGGTTGATGCAATGACTCCAAGGCAAATTATTAACCATCATCTTCTTGGTGATGTTATTCAACTCTAAGCAGGAAGAGCACTCATTTGCATATAGAAAATTAATTGTGTCATGCTGTTATCTACTACAAGGGTATAGATCCAGGAAAGACGAAATCACAGAGAAGATATAGACACCATATTCTATCATTATAACTGGGCACTACACATTTACAAATTAAAAAAACACTTTATTAGCAAGTAATTTATTCCAACTCAATGCGTTCTGAAAAGTCCGTCAATTGCTTTTGTTCTTTCATTTCTAAGTTTAGCATTTAAATGTTTCTCTTCTGTTGTTTTTCATTTTCACTGGAGTTCATGTTGTGTTTCTTTTCTTATCAACAGGAGCTGCAAATATTTATTTCCAATATTCTAGATTCAGAATAAGAAATGGTATTCGGCACTGTGGCAAACATACTTACTTAGCATAAGAATGTGTTCTATTTTAAAAGCAATTGCATGGGTAGCAGTAGCAGCTAGGGAGCTAGAATTCTTTGCTAGGGGAAAGTTGGCTGTATGATAAAAAAAATTGGCTGCTGAATTATTTGTATAATCTTAGGATTGGGGAGGTGCCTGCTATGTTTATTTTCTCTCTTCCTCTTTCTGTCAAACTCACCTTGTTGATGGAATCTTCAGCATTCTAATGTATTTGCATTTCTCCTGTTTTGAGGGAAACAATGGTTCTGTGTTATAAACATGTTACAATGTTAATGGTCTGGGAGAAGTGATTCCTCCTTTGGTTTTTGACAAGGTTCGTGTCTTAATAAGTACAGGACATACAAGACACAGCTGAGGTACATCTTATACAAGGAGAAATTATGATTTTGTGTTTTTTTCTATATTTTTGAGATAATCTAAATTAAAAAATTAAATTCTAATTTTCTTTTTTCTACTTTCTCTTATTTTTCTAGTGAAGACCACAATTTCTAAAAAGAAATCAGAGCTGAAAAGTAGCATCTTTAGTTACCATTTGCTTAATGTTTTTTTTTTTTTTTCAAAACAGGATTGTGGAGACAGGGAAAAGGGCTCTGAAATATATATATTGTAGTCTTAAAAAGCTGAGTTAAGCTGTTCAGTAGAATTTTATTTTTATTTTTTTAGTTTTTTTTTTCAAATTTTTATTATCAAACTGATGTACAGAGAGGTTACAGTTTCATACATTAGGCATTGGATACATTACTTAAAATGTAAGAAAAGAAAGATAAATAAATAAATAAATAAATAAATAAATAAATAAATGCTGCTCCCTAGAAGTGTGACGTCATCACCTTAAGCCAGATCATCTGGTGACACTGCTCCTGAACTTCCCACTGGATGCAATTCGCACAATACAAATAAGCATGTTTGTGAATCCAGCCCTCAGCTCAAGAAGCAAACCATAACCCCTTTCGCAGAAATCCTCTTCGCAGTACCCACTTCTGTGACTTGTGTCCACCTAGATTACGTTAGATTAGGTTAGGCCTATTTACGGTGGAGGTGGACTATGAGTCTATAGACCAAACCCAAATCACTTATCCCTGTGTCCCCTCTGACACACAAGGTGGAAATTGGTTGGTAAAAAGAGCCTGAGGGAGAGTGAGGGAAGGTGCAAGTCTGATCAAGGTGCATTGTATGCATACACGGACATGTCAAAATGAACTGCCCTAATGAACTAACTGACACTAGTGAAAGGTGGGAAAACAGTTACTCTAATGGAGCTTCAAGAGATGAGAATAGTGACATGGTTAAGAGCAGATTTAACCACACAGAATAGATGATCAGTAGACTTGAAGATAGGGGACTGCTGGCATAGAAACTGACTATTCTTTTTTAAAGTGATGGGGGAAAAAAAGCCCTGAATACCCTTACTCCCTGGTTATTGGGGCTCTACAGAGCAGCATCCTACAGACTGCATAAATGAACCTGAAGTTCCCAATAGAGAAGAAAAATGATCAGGGACAGCATATTTTTTTGAATTAGTAATGGCCAAAAGTTTTCAAAATTTCGTTGAAACTATAAACCTACAGATGAAAGAATCTCAATGATCTTAGACCAAAACAAAACAAAACATAAAAGCTGCCACACAGAAGTGCACAAAGCCTCAAATGAAATAAAAGGAGAAAGAGGAAAAAGAGAAACACAGGCAAAGATATACTATGTACATAAAAGATCAGGTTTCTTATTAGAAAACTATGAAAGCTTCCTGGTACGGTGGTGCCTGTCATCTCTGCACTAAGGTGGCAGAAGTAGGAGTCTAGTGAGTTTGAGGCCAACTTTGGGTACGTTGGGAGATTCTATCATAAACAAAGTACAAAAGCCAAAATGGTGGAGAAACATGTCTGAATTACTGATGCTAGAACAAAGAACCCATGAATCTAGAATTCCTTTTCAGCAAGAATAGCTTTGAATAATAGAAGACAAAGTAAAGGCCCTTTATTCCCAGAGCTGGGAACCAGAGCTTGCTGTATGCTAGGCGAGCACTCTGTACTAAGCTCATCCCTGGCTTACAGGCTTTTTCAGGCTCCTGCAATGGAAAGCACTTTATGTCCTGAAAACCTACACCATAAGAAAGATAAAGATACATTTATCCAGGAGAAGAAATTTGATGGAAATTTTAGGCCTGTGTGAAAGACTAAGGCATCCTGCAATTGAAAGGGAAGCAGAAAGATTTTCTTATCCTTCAACGTCTTTGATGGATAATTGTCGATTTAGATGTTTACATTATTTATATTTATAACACAGTACATTTATATGATGGTAGTAAATACTTACTACACGTATATGCATGAATATATTTGTATAACATGTAAAAATGGAAGATAAAACATTATTACAAAGAATTTCTTTATTCATGTATCAGTTGTGAAGCCAGTTTTGCAGCCCTTGCATGATTGTACAGTTTGGCTATTGTGAACAGAATTGTAATAAATATGGATGTGCAGGTATCTTTCTTCTATATTTAATTATATTCCTTTGGATATATTTTTATGAGTGGGATGAAAGAGTTAAAAGAGGTCTAGGTTTAGTTTGCTGAGAAACTTCCAAAATGATTTCCACAGTGGGGCCCTAATTGGCATTCCTCCCATCAGTTTAAGAGGTGTCTTTCCCTCACAGCCTCACTAGCATTTGTTGTGAGGTTTATTTATGTGTTTGTTTTGATGTTTGCCATTCTGACTCAGGTAGGATGGAAACAGGTTCATTTTATTTGCATTCTCTTTGTGATGTTAAATATTTTTCATGTATCTTTTAGCTATTTGCATTTATTCTTCTGAATAAATTGTCCTTTATCCATTATTCCTCTATTTTTAAAGTCGGAGGATTGTCATTCAACAAATCAGTTTGGATGTACAATGCGTATTGACTGACATCACCACTTTCGTGGTGTTTCTCAGCCTTTCCCCTCGCCTACTGAGAAATGGTTTGCCCATTTCTTTTTGGTTGGGCTATTTGTTCTTTTGCTTTTCTGAGGTCTTGCATATTCTGGATAGACATTCTTTGTCTATCAATAGCTGGTAAACATTTTCTCCCATTTTTTAGGTTGCTTCTTGATTCTGATAATTATCTATCTTGATGAGCAGAAACTTTGATACAGTCCCATTTGTCTGTTCTTGCTCATATTTGCTGGGCAACTGTCGTCCTATCCAGGAAATCATTACCTGTTCCTACTTCTACTACAGTTTTTTTTTTCTTTCCTGTAGTAGTTTCCTGCCCCTTACTTTAAGTTATTTGATTCATTTGTAGTTGAGTTTTTTGTTTTGTTTTGTTTTTGCCAGTCCTGGGGCTTGGACTCAGGGCCTGAGCATTGTCTCTGGTTTCTTTTTGTTCAAGGCTAACACTCTACCATTTGAGCCACAGCGCCATTTTCTGTATGTATGGTGCTGAGGAATGAAACCCAGGGCTTCATGCATGCTAGGCAAGTAAGTACTCTACCACAGTGCCACATTCCCAGTCCTGTAGTTGATTTTTACAGGGGCAAGAGGTAAGGGTTTTCATAAAATTTCTTACATGTGCAGTGTCATAGCTCTTAAAACAATGCAATGTATTAACATAAAATGGACTATAACAAGTAATAAATATAATTGAATAGAATATACTTTTCTTTTTATAAAAAGGATATAGCCCCGGCTGGTCTCGAACTCGTGATCTTCCTGCCTCATCCTCCTCATTGATTACTGGCATGAAGTACCACAGGCTGGCAATTGAATAGGGTATAATTCCTTACTTTCTGCCTACTCTTCAAAATTTACTGATGATACTTGTTTTTCTTTTCCTGTTTTGTTGTTTTATTTATTTATGTAGAAACATTCCTTAATTCCCTCTGTAAAACCTGAGTCCTTTGATGTCTGTGACTGCCAATACTGTTTGGTTAGTGTAGTGATCATATAGTAAATAGGGATTTCTTTCAGTTTCAGGAAAAAGTTAGTCTCCTAGTTGGTGCCATGGGACTCTGTGTACATGCTTGAGCATGACTGTAACACCCCACCAGGAACTTTATACCTCTTCATTCCCTTCAATTCTTATTTCAAGGTCAGCCAGAGGTGAAAGCTCAAGTCCCTGTCAGCCTGTGTTGGAGGTGTGGACTTTTCAAAGCCGTATGCTGGCATTCATTCCCAAGCATTTTCTTTAATATTTTGAGGAGGGGGGGGGCGGATGGGCAGCTTGCAATCATCCGCAGCATCTGATGTGTCAAACCAATTTTGTTTTCTAGAGGAAATGGCTATCTGCACAATTGAATTCCGTGTCAGACCAAGTCAAGATAAATCCTGGGAGTTTGGTTTTCCTGGAAACTGACAGGTTCGATAATGCTAATTTCCTGAGAATGTAATTAGGAAGGAGCTCCAGCACATGCCTCCCCCCTTCCCGCCCCCCTCCCCCCGTTCTATTTGTCCTCACTGTCGTTGTGGGACGCATGTCATTTCAGGGTCAGGACGCAGCTGCAGGGGACTGAGAACAGGGAAAGATAACTTAGCACACAGCTTTCCTTTCTTACTGACACGGAACTATTTATCTTAAGAGTTTTCAAGATCATTGCAAAGCTTTAGTTAATACCCAGGAAAAAGTTTTGCCCAGGATAAACTTTGTCTTGACCATTTTGGGTAGGATTCTCCCTAATGAGAAGGGTATTTGGGGAAATTCATATCTGCCATGATCGGTACCACAACTTGGAGCTGTCAACCATTAATTAGCTAGAGCACAGTAGGAAATATATATATATATATATATATATATATACATACATACATACAAAATGGGAAAATAATAAAATAGAAACAGTTCTATTTTTTTTAAGTCACGATTTAAACTCAAGTAAAGTAATAGTCAAGCCACACGTTTGGAGAGTAGCTAGATCTATCAGAGGACTTCTATTCACTACATTTTAAAAACTCAAGAAATGTGTCTGAGAAATCAACATTAGGTACTCACACCTGCAATATGAGTTAGTCACGGGGCTGAGACTTGGTGGGTTATATTCAGAGTCAACCCAAGCAGAAAAGTCCCTGAGATTCCACCTCTGATTAGCCAGCTGCAGGTGTGGCTCAAGTGTTAGGCTGCCAGTGGTGAGCATGGGTGCTGAGGAAAAGCATGAGGCTCTAAGTTCAAACTCTGGTAACTGGAAAGAAAATAGAGAGCAGACTGGAACAAATACTACACAAAGCGATGCAAACAATTGCTAAACTTCAAGTTCTTTTTTCTAAATATAGTTTATCTTTACCAGAATGAAAGAAGTTCCTAGGAAAAACAACGGATAGCAAACTTGCAACAGGAAACTTCCACAGTGACCCTAGAACACTAATGGACCAGAAAATGCTGAAAGGGCACTGGGAATTCCTCACAAGGGTCATGGGAGCTAATGTGTATGGAATGCATGGCCAATTTTAGGTCCATTTGTGTGTAAGAATTATAGTAATGGGGAGTGGGAATGTGGCTTGGTCGTAGAGTGCTTGCCTAGCATGCATAAGGCCTTGGGTTCGACTCCTTGGTACCACATTAATAAATTTTTTAAAAAAAGAATTATAGTAATGGGATTACCACTCACTAGAAAACATATTCATACATAATGATACATATGAGCAAAATAAGCTGTCCAATAATAAATAATGAGCAATGGTAAGCAATTCCTTGTAAGAGGCTGTCAGTTTTCCATTTCAAAAAGATGAGTGGAAGCCTTAATCAGGATTGAAGCCCAGCTACATGTCTGAAGTGAGCGACGGTGGTAAATGACATTCTAGTGACAACTGACAATTATTTGTTTTATTGTTATTGTAAAGGTGATGCACAGAAGGATTGCAGTTTTATAAGTCAGTTAAAGTGTACATTTCTTTTTGGACAATGTCACCCCTTCCCTTGTTTTCTCCATTTTTTTTCCTTTCCCTCCCACAAGTTGTGTAATTCATTGTCAACACAGTGTCTAGGGAGTATCACTGCTGCATTAGTTCATTCTTTGCCCCACCATTTCTGTGCTTCCCCACTTACCCTTCCAAAGACAGATAAACTTACACACAAAACAGAAAACAAAACATGCAGAAATCAAAAATAGCAACAAAGGAGAAATAAAACAAAAACAAGAAAACCTATGGTTTCCATTTCTTGGAGTTCATTTTGATAAATACCATTTTATATGATCATATACACATAGCTATTGAGTCTTTGTGATCCTATCCTAAGAATATTCTTCTTTGATCTTACTGTGTGAAATGTCTAGAGTCTTGTATAATTTATCATGTCAAAGTGTATTTTTCTGTCCTTTACAGTCCAGCATGTTGTAGATTTATAGGCACATTCTAGTTACAACAAATGAGGAAACCATGCAACCAATGTTTCTTTGGGTCTGGCTTACTTAGCTTAGTTTAATTTTTTCCAAGACATGGAATCAAACCCGATGCCCCTCAATGAATGAACTGATTATGAAAATGTGATATATATATATATACACACACATATATACACACATATGTATCTATATATTATGAAATTCTATGCTTCCATCAGAAATAATAATACTGATAAAAATTTAATGAGAACAATGGATTAGAGCCCTAGATTCTAATTTTCAATTATCTGCAAACACATTTTATTACAAAAGACAATGGAGGGGCTGGGCATATGGCCTAGTGGCAAGAGCCGCTTGCCTTGTATGCATGAAGCCCTCAGTTCGATTCCCCAGCACCACGTATACAGAAAATGGCCAGAAGTGGCGCTGCGGCTCAAGTGGCAGAGTGCTAGCCTTGAGCAAAAAGAAGCCAGGGACAGTGCTCAGGCCCTGAGTCCAAGGCCCAGAACTGGCAAAAAAAAAAAAAAAAAGACAATGGAAAGTGTTATCATTGTTTTTTCAAAAGCATCATAAATAAACTCTCATGATGTTTCCAGAAAACAGCATGGAAAAATCTCTCTCTTTCTCTCTCTCTCTCTCTCTCTCTCTCTCTCTCTCTCTCTCTCTCTCTCTCTCTCTCTCTCTCTCTCTCTCTCCTCCTTATATAGACATACAGTGAGAATTATAATACAACACTGGCTTATGTGAGTTCTCAGTGAATATGAAAATGTGAGAAATATAACTCCAGGCTTAACTAACATAATGAGGTAATCCTAGCTACTCAGGTCTGAGAATCATGGTTTGATGCCAGCTCAGGCAGGAAAAAGTCTGTTAGGCTCTTATCTCCAATAAATTACTAAAAAAAAAAAAAAAAAAAAAAAAAACAAAAGCCAGGAATAGTGCTGTAGCTCACGTGATAGAGAGCTTGCCTTGAGCAAAAGAAGCTCAGAAACAGTGCCCAGGCCCAGAGTTCAAACCCTAGGACCAGCCAAAACAAAAAAGAACACACTTGCTTCATTAAGCTTTAATATTTAAGCACACGGTCATCTTTTAAACCTTTCCTCAGTTGGCATCCATAAACCTCCCATCACCATGAGCTTCTCAAATACCCACATCCAAGCTGAGTTGCTGATGTTTTACCTTGCTCCTATGCTTGAATTTTTAAAAATACACTTCACTATCTCAGCCCATAGCAAATCTGTCCTTCCTGTTGCTTATAATAAAACACTGAAGTCATCATCGACTTTTTATTTTGTTCTTTCCATACTTTTTTTTTTTTCACTTTTCACATAGCACCATGGAATCCTGTTGATTGTGCCTTCAAAATGCATTTGGAAAGAGATTACTTCCTCTCATTTCTACTACCAACATTTAATAAATTACCACCTACTCCCCTAAGCTATTTCTCAAGCACTCTTTCTTTTCATTTTTTTTTCAAGTGTATTTAGTACCTGTGGTGATTCCTCTTGCTTGTCAGCTTGCCTGGACCATGACTCATTGCGAATGTTGGTAAGGCACAGTCCTGGCTTGCCTGTGGGATGACTGGTATGTGAACCAGTGGATGAAGGGGACACCTGCCCAGAAAGGCTGGCACTGCCCACTGGGCAAGGGTTTAGATGGAGCCTAAAGTAGAAGAAAGGAAAAGCTGGCATGTTACAGAAGCTCCGTCCTTCTAGGGCGGGTCATGCTGCTGCAGCCATTGCCTGTGGAGTTTTGACTCCAGATTCTTCGGGCTTTGAATGTCAACGTGCACTAGCGACTCCCCAGGGGCCTTCCAGGCCTTCAGCCAGGGACTGAGGCGACATTCCTGGCCCCTCTTATTCTGAGGCGCACAGCCTCTTGGACTGAGCACTCATGAATTTCCCTAGCCATCCATAGTGCAGATGGTGGTTGTGGGCCTATCTGGCCTCTGCTTATGAATCCATCTAACAAATCCTCTTTTACAATGATATTCATAGTTTACTGGTTCTGTGCCTCTAGAGAAGCCAAACATTTTCTTCCATTTTCAGCACAGAAGGTAAGGGTGAGCCTGCTGAAATACAAGTAACAACACCCCACTGCTTCGCTTCATCCCTCCATATCTTACTCAGCACATTAACACCCTAACTGCCACCCGAAAAGCTCTTCATGACCTTCATACGGGGAAACTGCAACACCCAGGGGAGATCTTCTGTCTTTATGGAATGAGCTCACAGGCACAAAGGGAGAAGTAAAAGGACAGAGAGTTATTGACAAGGAAGATAAGCAGGCCTTCCACTAAATGCGTCTCAAGGTAGGCCACCCCCTGGAGTGCATGGGGTAGAGGTTGAGCTCCGTGACTCACAAGACCATTGCACAGCCAGTGGTCCATAGACATCCACAGGTCTTATCAGAGACTGCATGCAGACTGCGTGAGCTCACTATGTGCTTGCTAGCTGTTTCAGGTCCATTCAGTCACAAACCTCTGTGGCCCAGTCAGCCCACTGTTCTGGGCCTATGGGCCATAATGATGTGAGGTCTAGGGTCCCACATGCCCAAGTGCATAAGACCATGGTGACGATGTAGAACGTTTACGAGAGGCGCCTTTGCCCTGCTTGTCTGCTCTCAATCTAGCTTATAATCTTACCTTGCTTCTCTCTTGACCTACTGTGCTATAATTATCTCACCAATATAAGGGCAAGTTCTTCTCTCGCCCTTTGCATCAGAGTATTCTTGTTCCCTCTCCCCCATACTTCCTTAGGGCACGGGCTGACTCAGGAAGGTGTTGAAGACCACCCAAACTAAAAGTTAATGCCTCACACTGCTCCTGGCACTTTGTGGCCACCTCTCCCTGCCTTATTTTCCTTAAGTGATGTCAGTTGAGATTGCAAGCACACAACACACACACACACACACACACACACACACACACACACACGTACACACACAAGAACTGATTTACAATGGCTTGATTTAAGATTTTCCATCTATTGGGATATAAGTCAACATACTTGAGGAATTATCCATCAGCGCTTCTCTGTAATTTTTTTCCTCACATGGCTATAGTAGGGGCCTTTGCTTTTTATTCCCTGTATTCTTTAGAGCATGTAATCAGCATACTCAAATTTGCCTTTACCTTTTAAATGTCATGGACCTGAACTGTGAAAGCAGAATTGATTTCCACTTCCTTATTTTTCTCCAATTCCTTTATTATATACCCCTACCTTTCATAGATTCCTCCCCAATGACCTTTTTGAAAATAATTCACCGGTGATATGTTCCTGTGAAGTGATGTGGTCAATGCTTGCCACAAACAAGAAAACATGACTGAGTCTGTCATTGTTTGTAAACTTCATGCTCTAGAAGAGCCAAGCCTGGTGAAGGGCAGCCAGACAGCAATGAAAAGTTCTCTGATGCAATAGAAGAAGAAGACACCCTGATCTTCTATGCCAGTGGCTATTGTGTCTATGTTCTTGCAGTTGATGATGAAAAAAACTACTAGATTTCAATTTGTGCTCTTACTTTCCAAAAGGATGGTGTTGTTCTGTGGGAGATAGTCAAGTCAGGAGGGGTCAGCAGGGGCTTGCTCCATCTGAAACCAACAGAACTTCTAAGGCAGGAAAAAGGCAAGCTGTGCTTAAGCACAGCTAAAACCTTTCGTGAGAATCATTGCAGTAGTGTTATTGCAATAGTGTTATCTCTGTAGTAGTGTTCAAAGACAAACTGTCAAAATTTTTTCCCATCTCTCATCCACCTTCATGCCTCTCTTGCTTGGCAGAAATTCCTGATGGAAGGTCACAGGCAACTGAACTCTCTAGTAGACATCTTACTAAATAAATTGGAACTCTGATTCCTTTTTGTGGAGATTTTGTTATCTTAGCTTTCCAAAGGAGCAAAGTTGAAATGATCTAACCAGCTGATTCTATGATGTGGGTGTTATTATGGGAAATGAACACATGAATATATATGAGTGTACACACAGTATATTGAAAAGGCTCTCTGTGCTACACATAGGGACTGTGGAGTAGCTGAAGCTGTCTATATGGAAATCCCAAGATAAACCCAGCATTAAAAACTATATTCACAGCCATATGCTGCACATTTCCAGTTAACTTAATAAAAATGACCCTGACAAAAAAAGAAATACGGGAAGGCCAAAAGTGCATAAACATAAGGAATGCTGGTCAGAAGGCCAGAAAAGCACAGCCCTTTGGTAATTAGTGTAAGTTATGTGAGGTGCATTTGCACACTTGCTTCATGCTAAATACCCAGCAGTATGCTAATTGAATGCTCGATTATTCCCTGGTAATGATTTCTCCTGTTCCAGAGTATTTGCAGTTTCTTTGTGGTATCCACCAGCCTCATAAACCTACATTTCCATGGGGAGCTGCTTTACCAAGTTGCACAGTTCTTCAAGGTCTTCAGTTCGGCAAGAGCAGACCCACACTCCCTGTTCCTGAATAGGCTTGATTTCATCTTGTCACAAATGGAGCTGACTATAGGAGATGACCAAAACTGCACCACTGGCTGACCAGTAAAATCTGAAATGCAAACCCCATCTGTAACATGCCTAATGTCTTCTTATTTCCCTCCTGCTTTTCTGACCTTCTGCTTTCCAATATCTGGAACACTGAACTACTGCACAGGAGACAATTGGCTCATATCCATTGATTCCCATAGTATATTGAACCAATGGGCCATTGTATGCTCATTATCTTCTGGGCACCTAATACCTTGTGCTTGGCCTGCTTGAATACTCCCTTTTGCTCTCTCAGACAGGAAGAATGCTCACATCCAGAGTTAACATTGCCCCTGGCAAGTAGCTTCATGGAAGCCAGCAAATGGTTTCTTCCTTATTTCTGGATGCTCCGCAGAGCAGACTGAGGACAGGGTCTATCTCTATTTGGCAATTAATTCAATTTTGAAAGCAAAATCCTGATTGAAATGGGCATGATGAGTTTTCTTTGTCCAAAATCAATAGGCAATTATTTGCAAGCCAAATAGGACATTGCTTTGTGTCCAAGCTTTCAGACTGGTTCATTTCACATGCATCATTATACCAAAGGGATCTGAATGTTCAGGGATGCAGGTCCACCTACTCACAGCTAGAGTCAAGAGGCATTATAAATAGAAAGGCAGGAGAATAAAAGGAAGAAGCTCAACTCAGTAAGAACTGTGATATTAAACCTATGTGAAAATGGAACCAGAGACTTTGGGGGGAGGGCTGGAGTTAGGAGAGAATGATAGAAGAGGTGACACTGATCAAGATGTATTGTAGCCATAAATTGACAAGTTGAAATCAATCTTTTTACAAAAACAAGACTAAAATATTCAAAAGAGAAAGAAGAAAAACAGAAAAAAAAGAGAACTGTGGTAGTATGACCAAATACTCTGACAGGGGAATCACCCCTTGGCTAAAGTAAAGCCAAGAGTGCAACTGGGAGGTAAGAAGGAACAAAGGTTTAGTACTTATAGCAAGCAAGGAACCTGCTAGAGATAATTCTCAAAGCACTACTTTCCTAGGCAAGGAAAGTTAGGGCTTTAATTAGTGACATTGACACATATTCATGTTGGAAAGATTCATCACACATGGAGAGGTGGGCACATCACTGAGCATGCGCTGTTCAAGATCCTTCATCCATGTTCAAAAAATGGATGCAATCATCACTGAGCAAGGAATTAATTGTTATAGTGAGAATACAGTAGATCACTGATCCATATTACATTCTTGTTACAACCTAGAAAGAAAACCTCTGGTACCTGGAGACCAAGACTGTCAAGCAAACTAGTAAGCCAGAGGAGGCACCAGTGTCACTACAGAGCTGAGAGAAAATCATAAATTACTAAACTTTAGATCTACCAAAATAGTGAAAGTGAGATCTTTGCTTGGACAGGTCAATGAGCCATCTTGAGGAAGCAAGACTGGAATAAACTCACTACTATTTCATCCCCATTGTATTGATTCATTTGGCTCTATTTTCCTTTTTTTGTAAAAGCCACCTGTGTACAACTATGCAATATAAACAACCAACCGTGAAAAGGATAAGTACCAGGCAGAAATCTTAGCTCTTGATCTGCCCAGTGTAAAAGGTAGGACTGAGAGTCAATGAAAGTGGAGATTTGCCTTTTACTCTCCACTACCCTAAAGGCACTTCCCAGCTTAGCTTGTATAAATGAATGTGAGAGACAGCAGGTCTCACACAATCTCTACTCCTGAGGGCAAATGAAGCCACTCTGGAACTGGATTCCAGGACCAGCGACAGAAGTAAGAACAAGGCTCTGGGCAAGAGCCAGCACATGTGGGAGTTCGAATACGTAGGACAGATACATGAGCGCGCTGACACAGGGAACTTTGCTCACCAGCTATTGCACAAAAACCACCTACCAGCCCAGCATGTATATTTGAATATTGCTGTCCATGGGAGACAGCGGCTCTCACACCAGGTCCACTTCAGGGAAAGGGTGAATACCCCTGAGGACTAGGGCCTGAGTAGGAGACAAGGCAGATGTAGGAGGAATATTAATCTGGAGATGTGAGCAGAAAAGGGGAACACTCACCGCATTCAAACCCGAGCTGCAACTGGGGCCCCCATTCAGGGAAAAGCACAGGCATTAAGCGTGGCAGAGTGCCTCCTGGCTTACTAATTGTGCTCAGGCACATATCCACACACCTCTTTCATACATCTGGTACTAGCCCATCAAATCTCAGTACTCCTGGAGTGTGTTGCTACTCCACCAGACTTCCTTGATCTCACTACCTCATTGCTCCTTTTCAGAGCATCAATCAACCATGAACCATTATACTCAGGTAGTAGCCAGAGGGGAATCACAGGCATTGTGGGTTTAGACGGGATACAGGAGCAAGCTATTCCCATAGTGCCTAGCAGACACACACTCTTATCAACACAGAAGAAATACCAAGTTTTAGCTTTACCACTTTCCTTTTACAAATTGATTAGTGTCCTATTTTGCCTCTTGTTTTTATGTTTTATTATTCCTATTTATTCTATTCCCTTGCAAGACTTGGCTACAACAGCCTTTACCACAATAACTGAATCATATACTTGCACATTACTTATATTTACTTCTGCACACACACTCTGCATCCCTTCTCTACATTTTCTTTCTTTGTTATTTTTCTCTCACCTCTACTTCTCATTTCTAGTATTTTTTTTCAGTACTCAAATTTGAATTCAGCCTAAGCTTGGTACACATGGCTACAATGAGAACATAGCGCCAGCCTTTTTTGTATGTTATTTTTGAGATAGCATTTTACTTCATATATCTGGACAGTGATCTGCTGGTCTGCTTATTTTAGGCTTTATAGCTATGCCAAGCTTCTTCTTATGAAGGGAACAAGTTTTCAGGATGGTTTAAGTACTGTATTTCATACAATAAACACAACTAGATATGAAAGTTCAGGTAGAACCCAAAGCCATAATAGTGTGTGACTACTGTCACCAGTTGATCTAGATAAAAACAAACAAGAAATATCAGAAGTAACTGACATAATAGTAGAAATGGACATACTAGACATCTACAAAATATTTATTCAAGAATTGCAGAATGTACATTCTTCTCACCAATCCATGGAACTTTCTCCATATAGAGCATATTTTAGGGTATAAAGCAGACTGTTACAAATACAGGACATTTTAAACAACTTCCTATGTTTTTCAAGCTACAGTGGTACAAAACAAGAATAAATAATAATAAAAACCACAGAAAACATTCTAATACATGGAGATTGAAAAACACATTTAAGTTGGCAGAGGGTCATTGAAGAAATAAGAGAGAAAATTGAAAAGAAGGAGAAAATAGAAATAAATAAAAATGAAAATACAACTTACCAGAATCTTTGAGACACAGTAAAAGCAGTAATAAGAAGAAAATCTAGTCAGTAGCTAGCTGGTGGCCCAGGTCTCTAATTTTAGCTTTTTAGGAGACTGAAATGTGATGATTGCAATTTGAAGCCAGCCCAAGCAGAAAAAATTCCCATGAGACGCTTATCTCCAATTAGCCACTCAAAAAAAAATAAAAAAAGAAAGAAAGAAAGAAAAGAAAGAAAGGAAGAAAGAAAGAAAAAAGAAAATCCAAAGTGGTGCTGTGGCTCAAAATGGTAGAGTGCTAAAGCAAAATTACTTAAAAAAAGGACCTGAGTTCAAGTTCCATGACCAAAAAAAAAAGAAAAAAATTATACTCACAAGTACTTATATTAAAAAGAATTCATAAGTATACAACCTAAAGCTGTTTCTCAAACTCAGGGAAATATTGAACAAACCAAACCTAAAAGAAGTAGATGAAAAGAAATAAGAAAATCAGAGAAAGCAATAGAAAACAACTCAAAAAGTAAATGAAATAAAAAAGTTCAAAATATAACCCTCTATAAAAAGATTAATGTATCCTAACAATCTAATAAACTTAACAATGTAGTACTATAATAAAGAGCTACACTGATTTAAAAAAATGGTAGTAACTCAAAAAAGAAAAAGAAATATAAACCAATGGAATAAAAGATCTAGAAATAAGTCCACAGTTAAAAGCAGCATCATTTTTTGCCCCAAGTACCAAAAACATACATTGGAGAAAAGAGACTTTCTTCAGCAACTGGGGGTAAGAAAACTGGATAACCACAAAAGAAGTAGAAGACTGAATTCATTTGTCTCTCACCTTTTGCCAATATAACTTTGCAATGGGCCAGAGATCTTAATGTAAAATGGAACTTTGAAACAACTACCGCAGGAGAACATTGGGGAAACACTGTAAGCATGAGCGCAGGCCAAAACTCTGAGTAGAACTACAGTAGTTCAGCAAATAAAAGCGAGTATTGAGCAATGGAATCATACCAAACTGAAAGGAGTGTGTACCGCAAAGGTCAACAGAATAAAGAGACAACCTACAGAATGGAAGGTAATCCTTGTCAGTTATATTGGACAAGGGATTATGAAACAGAATATATTAGGAGTTCAAGAAAACGAAACTCCCAAAGAACCAACAGCCCAGTTAATAAACGAACAAATGAACTGAACAGACAATTCCGGAAACAAGAAGTACCAGTGACCAACAAACAGAAGAAGTGCTCAAATACCTTGCCATAAAGGAAAAACAAATGAAAATGCCATTAAGTTTTCATTTCACTTTATCCAGAATGGCTCGCCTCAAGAACAAAAGCAACAACATATATTGACAAGGACATGGGGAAATGGAATCTTTTTTTCTTGAAATTAAGACTTTATTAAAAGACTTTAAACAAATAATGCATTTTGTAGTATTCATATGTGGAAGGTTTTTGTTTCTTCTCTTGGCAGAAAATCAGCTGGCCTGGTAGAGAAAGACACAGTAGGACCTTTCATCAGAGGGTTTGCCACACAGTAAGTACTAAGTGAGTCAGAATCCTGGGATTTGAATAAGAAAAGGAATCGTTAGACATTTTTGGTAGGGATGTAAACTAGTACAACCCCTTTTCAAAGCAGTATGGATGTTTCCCCCAAAACTACGACTACTGTATGGTCCAATGATACTAGTTTTGGGAATATATATGAAGTTTGTCAAGATAGAATAGGTATGTTTGTATATCTATAAATATTGCTACACTATTCACAATGATCAAGCTATGGAAGCAACTTAGATGCCCAAATCTAAAGAAAATGTGACTATACACATAAAAGAATGCTATTTGATCTCAAGGAAGAATGAAATTATGTCATTTGCAGGAAAATGGATAGAGTTGGAGATTATTATGCTAAAAAAGTAAGCCAGGCTCAGAAGGACAAAAGTTGTGTATTTTACTTCAATGACTTTCATGCTGAAAACTCTGAATAAATTAGGAATAGAAGGAATAGCATAATAAAATCTGTATATGATTAACCTGTAGTCAAAATCATACTAAGTGTGAAAAAATGGAAACCATTTCCTCTAAAAACAGAAACAAGAAAAAGGTGTTCCCTTTCTCCACTCTTATCCAATATATTACTAGCATATCTAGCCACAGCAATAACATAAGAGTAATCAATAAATAAAAGGGATCAAATAGGAAATGAATAAATCAGATCCTTATTTTCAGATATGATCCTTTTCCTAAAAGATCCTTAGAACTTCAGTAAATCAGCAATATATGAAATTACACACACACACACACACACACACACACACACACACGGAAATCAGGAAAAATACTTCACAAAATTAATTTTAAAAACCCTGCAAAAATAATAAGATAAAATAAATAAAATTCAATGTTTAGGAATAAACTTTCCTAAGGAGCTGAAGGACCTCTACAATAAAACAATCAAATGGTGAAATCTTGAAGAAAGAAATGTAAGAAGACATGAGAAGATGGAATAATTTCCCATGTTCTTGAATTTTCAATATTATGAAAATATCCATTTTCCCAAAAGGCAATCTTCAAATTTAATGCAATACCCAGCAAAACCAAAATGATATTGTTCACAGAGAAGGAAAAGCAATCATGAAATTCATATGGAAATAACAACATCCACAACCAAAAGGCCTCAACTAGCCAAAACAATTTTGAGGAAAATAACACTGATGGTGATATCACAATACCAGACTTTGAATTATACTATAAAGCCATAATAACTAAATCAGCTTGGTAGTAGGACAAAAACAGAGGAATGTGAACATGAAGAAGCTATACCTTGTCTTAAATTGGGAGGGCAGCAGCTGGGATGGATGAGTGGAAAAAGGATCTGTACAAATACAGTCATAATACTCAATGAACTTATGTGAAAAAGAAAACATAACAGGTGGGAGGAGTAGGTGGAAGGGGGAAATGGACAAAGTGACTCTGATCGGGATAATGCATGTGTAGAAATGAACATGTTAAACTGTAAACAATTTGGAGTTAAAAATAAAATTTAAAAATTAGGAAGATATGTGTGGGAGGCCAAGTGGAGGATGATAGACAAATGAAGAGAAGAAGGAGAAGAATACAGTCATAATATTCCATACAAACTTTATGAAATTAAGAAAAATTGAGAGGAGGGCTTGAGAGTTATGGAGAACGATGAAATGGGTTGTATCAATCAAAATGCATTATACTTATAAATGGATTTGTTGAAGGGCAAGTCCTTTGTCCAGCTACTTAAAAGTAATCAAACAATAATAGACAAGGAAAAATCCTAGAGAAGAAAAAAAAAGGAAAATAAGAAAATAATTAAACTATATAACATGTCACCCCACCAAAAAGCTGTATCTTTTTTCATAGGCAGAATGTAGTTCTAACAGATACACATAGCCATAGATATAAATACATAACAATATGTATGTGTGTGTATAGAGGGAACATGATTTACGGGGGGTCCATTTAGAAGGATGAGGGAAAGGGGAAGACAGGAATGATGGAGGGTGAATAATCTTGAAATATATTGCATCAACCTATGAAGCTGGCTTAAACAATTTGATTGCTTGTGAATAATGAGGATAAGGAGAATGTGGGAAAAGAGCAATGAAGCAGATAAATCTAGTTAAAATGTATGTGTTTGCGTGAAATACAATGGTGAAAGCCCTTTGTATACTTACTCTACCCTAAAAATGAATGGTAGGAATGTAAACAGATCTGTTGTGGATGTGTACCAATGACAGGGTGAAGGGGAATGAAGAAAGTTGAAGTACTTTATATACATGCATGAAAGCAGAACAATGGAACTATGTTGAAATTGTTTAAAGAGAGTGGCATGAAGGGGAAGATAGAAGGGGTAAATTTGCTCATGGTACATTGCGTGCATGTATGGAAATGTCACAATGAAACTCCTTATACACCTACCATTTGCTAATAGAAATGTTATTTAAAAATACACAATCATTGGGGCTGGGGGTATGGCCTAGTGGCAAGAGTGCTTGTCTCGTATACATGAGGCCCTGGGTTCAATTCCCCAGCACCACATATACAGAAAACAGCCAGAAGTGGCGCTGTGGCTCAAGTGGCAGAGTGCTAGCCTTGAGCGGGAAGAAGCCAGGGACAGTGCTCAGGCCCTGAGTCCAAGACCCAGGACTGGCCAAAAAAAACAAAACACAAAACAAAAAAAACACACAATCATGAGAAATCAGAAGTCACTTGGGGCTTTCTTCCTATTTTTTCTTAGTGCAGCTAACTGCCAAAAAAATATAGCATGTTGTAGTCTGCATGCCAGTATGTGATTTAAAAAATATGGTACATTAGCTAACTCTATGTCATCATCTTGTCTAACATAATACCGTTCCTCAATCTCCTCAGTTTTGCTAACCCAAATTTAAAATCCTAGTTGTCAAATGAAAACAAAAGTACAGTTATCAGTGCACTAGGTTTTCTGAAAGAGTGGATCATAATGACTTGGAATTGTCCCTGGTTCCTTGTAAGTTTCTCTGGAGAGCCTTATCAGACACAAACACAGATTTTGAAGACGTATGAGTAGTCATTTAAAAGGACAGTAGCTCTCCACCACTCTAATTGCAATCACTTCAGTTGTTCTTCTGCTGAGAATATCCCATTTTGGTCTCCTCACACCTCAAATGACTCTCCTTCTCCCTTCTCTCAATCTCTTAAAAGCATTTGCTGCTATTCTGTTTTGTAGTCTGTGTCCACTCCAAATCAAAGATCTGCACGTTTTCTTCTCAGGTCTGAAGTTTAGGGTGCGTGTACCATTGACATTTTGTTTAGGTGCATGCATGTAAACATGTTGACTATTACATAAAGAAAACATGAAACTTAATGATATAGTAGGAATTGGGTGATGGTAGACATTTAAAAGGTTCTAGATATATATTCAGGAAACATCTAATTGATAACGCTGCTAAATTTAGTCTGAGATCTGAAGGAGGAATTGGAGGGATATCTTTTTAAGGTTGGATATCAAAATTTGAGCATGCTACCCATAAATGTACTTTGGTTGACATCTCTTTTCTCTTCTTTTTTCTTTCCTTTTCTTTTTCCATCTTTTATTTCTCTTCAATTTTCCTCCCCCCTCTCTCTTTCTCTTCTTCCTTCCCACCCTCTCTCCCTTCCTTTCTTTCTTTCCTTCCTCTTTCTCTGTCCTTGTGTTCGTACCTAAACTCAGAGCCTGTACTCTTGACTTTTTCATTCACAGTTGGCACTCTACGACATGAGATACACTTCCAATCTAGTTTTTTTTTTTTTCTGGTTATTTGGAAACAGTCATTTTATTGACTTTTCTACCCAAGCTAGCCTTGAATGATGAGCCTCAGATTTCAGCCACCTGAGTAGCTAGGATTATAGGTTTCTTACAGGGACAGATATGGGACAAAAGAAGAGGAGTTAACTCAGAGTAAGCCAGAAATATTTAGAAATAGAGCGGGGGAGAAGACAGCTAAATAAGCAGAGGGAGGTCATCCAAACTTATACAAAATCACAAGTGTGGGCTGTCCTGGGAGTCCGAGGAGAAGACCCAGATGTGCTGACGAATATGCTCTGTGCTTAAGACTGCTTTGCTCTGGGATCAGGAAGCTGGATGCAGCGAGATGGGAAAGCATGGAACGCAGTGATGGAGAGGTGTGGGAGCAGTTATAGATAATATTTAATTGGATATAAGGTGAACTGAAGAATGTGGCAATAACTGGAGAGCTGTAAGGATCAGGAAGGCTTTTTAACTTACATGGGTGACTCTGCCTTATAATCTGAGCAAACCAATAAAGAGAAACTGATTGCATAAAAATCAATAGTCACAATGGAGGAACAAGAGCCATGGGAAGGTAGGAAGAGATAGTCTCTACTGTGTAGTGAAAAATAATCTGAACATGGACCCTGTCCGTTTTGCAGGAGGGGCCGAAGATGTAACCCCTTGGATTGGCTTCTGTTTCATGAGAGAGCAAAAACATCATTGGATAGGAAACCTGTGGTGCTTACGGCAAGAAGTCATTAATTAGTTTGATTGGAGTGTGGGGAGAGCAAATGCAATACATGGCAAAAGTCGCAAACCATGAGATGATCCCACAGGAACTGCTTTTCCTATAAAGTCACACCAGCCATTTCAATCACTAACCCCCCTCCTTCTCCCAGCCGAATTCTCCCACCATTCCCACCACTGCAACGCCGAGAAGCACAACACCAGAAAAAGGGGGAGAGACTGCGTGGAAACACAGTTCAGCAGACTGTTTCCTTTCTAAGGTGCACGATACCATCCTAAAACCACCAGCAGAACGCAGCCAGAAATGAATGCTGCTCATCACTACCTTACATGCGGGCCTTAAGTTCTGTTAAGCTAGCTGTTGCATACAGGGCATGTTCCAAACAAAAGGCTGTAAATTTTCCTCTTGATTAACACAACAAGTTTGTCAGATGGATATCTGAAATGAAGTTTCTTCCTATTGGCTTTATCCATACACCCAATCATTTCCTGACTGCAACTGGCCACAGCACTGTTAGTCACAGGGACCTACCACAGGACACAGTGTGTGTTTTCCAAGTGACTACCATGGCAAAGACCTGGGCAATGCCAATGTCATGGGAGAATGGCTGGCAAGGATAAATGTAAACGAGGCTGGCAGTGGGAGACAGTGAGAAGGCACTGCACTGACAAGGGCACCCAACCTGACAGAGAGGGACAACTTGATTGCTCACCTGGGTTTGACTGATGAGGGGGAGTGAGCCAGCCCAGCAGTGGGAGAAGGCTCTGCCGGGCACACAGTCAAATGACTACCAATCTTGGGAACAGATGGGAACGTAGCAGGGGTGGGGATGCCATCAGTTCCATATGTTTTAGATGCACCACGATGGAGAGACAGCCTTGAAGCTAAGACTCAGCCTCAGCTGGAAAACAAAGGCCCTTCTGGAACTCACCAAGGAAGCTGGCATTCATCATCAGGACCATGGGTTGCTGTTCAGGAGATGCAAGCCTAAACATATTGACAGCTTTAACAACATGAAGCGAACAGGAGTACTCAGATTTGCATTTTGGATATTTAAAGGCCATTCTTCAAGGCAAAATATTTTTTTTATCTATTTACAGATTTTGAAAATGACTACAGAACCTATCTATCCAACCTGCTATTAGCATTATATTTCAATTTAAGCTCTCTGAGATCATCTGAAGAGAAAAGACATGCACAGTGATTGTGGCATTGAAGTCGTTGCCCAGATTTATCAGCTGAGGAGAGCACTTAATGTGTCACGCAGGGATGAGCTAAGTGAGATGAAGCTCACATCATTAGAAAATATTTGCATGGTGAAAATGCTTCTGCCATAAAAATGCCCAGGGATTATCATTAGGTTTTGCAATTTCTTCTCTTCTAAGTGTGATCTAAGGCACCCCATGAAGGCTGGAATGCCATTTCCTACATAGCCATGGTATGAAGATGTCTCTGCCACCTGCTATAATTGCCCTAGATCGAGACCTTATGTCTCATGCAAGCCACGTGGTCTGTGGGGTCTGTGGTATCATTGACTGCTGTCAGCAAGTCTAACTTAAGTTTATCCTCAGTAGAAATTGTTTCTTATGACTGTCCACATCTCCAGACTAACCACCCCACACACGTGCACATACACATATGCATACAGGCATGCACGCGCACACACGCACACACACACACACACTCCTCCATTTGTCATTTCAAGCTAACCTTGGCTCTGCTGGCTGAAGGAGGATGCTGTTAACAACTTAACCAAGAGATTATCAAGCCTTTGCCCATTTCCTGCCTAATGAACTTTACTGATCTTTCTCTCCTCTCCCTCCCTCCCTCCTCCCCTTCGATCTGCCTTCCTCTCTCAGCGTTGCTACTGGTTTTGTAGCCAGCATTTTCTCTTGCAACCATGATAATGGTGGGCATAGGTTTTGTTAAGCATTACAGCTCATAGAGGAAGGAAACAGAAGCTTCGTGGGAGGAAAATTTGAATAATGATTTTAATAAACTGCAACAAACAGCATTCCAACAACTTGTACAAGGGATTCTGTAATCCAATTTATAAGGAGAATGGCTTGTATTACCCAATTATTTTGGGACCTGTGCTTGTCCCTTGCAGCCAGTCAGGTTTCTGTGATTTTGACATCCAAATATGTCATCCTGTGATAAATCAGAGACCTCCTACAGTCCCAGGGCGGTGATGAAGAGGGCGCTGCTGAATTTGCCAATGAGGCTTGAAATGTGTACCTGGGAACCTGCTGGGGTTTGTCTTTTGGATTAATCAACTTAACTTCATAAGCTTTACTTCAATTATTCTAAAGTCAGGTGATAATGACTTGCCTACATGAGCTGTTTGAAGTCACAAAACTTCTAACACCAAATAATATGAGATTATTTTTTCAATTTTCTAGACACCACCGATGCCCTTCAGTTCTCTGTAAAGTTGGCAATAATCACTGAACATAAGAGAAGACTCCATAAACAAGGCTCAGCTCCACAGATCTGCTTGATTTCAGAGGTCACCACAAGTTCAATGTGGCCACCTGTAGCTTTGGTTGTTGTTGTTAGTACTGGGATATGAATGCAGTTTTGCACATGGTAGCCAGGCACTGTCACACTTGAGCCCCATCCCCAGCTTGATTTTACTTTAGTCATTCTGCAAGTAGGACCTTCTGTTTTACCCTTGCAACTTTATCCTCCAGTCTATGCCTCCCACACAGCTAGGATAATAGTGGCATACCCCATACCTGGCGTATTTGTGGAAATAGGATCTTGCAAAAGTTTTGCCGTAGCTGGCCATGAATCTTGATCTTGACATCTGGCTTCTAGGTATCTTGGAGTACAGATATGAACTACCACACCTAGCCTTGCCATCTAGATTTCTGACTATGAATTATAAATTAGGAAATTAGCTGAGTGGTGTGTGTGTGTGTGTGTGTGTGTGTGTGTCTGTGTGTCTGTGTGTCTGTGTCTGTGTGTCTGTGTCTGTGTACATGATTGTGTGCCAGTACTAGGGCTTGAACTCAGGGCCTGAATACTGTCCTTTATCTTTTCCACTCAAGGCTAAGGCAGTACCACTTGAACCACAACTTCACTTCTGGCTTTTTGGTGGGGGAATTGGAGGTAAGAATCTCCTAGACTTACTTGCCTGGGCCTCCTGAGTATCTAGCATTACAGGTGTAAGCCATTGGTACCTGGCCAAATCAGGGGTTTTCATGACTCCTTGCTTATGTCTGAGAATTTGCTACAGTGTTTCACAGAACTGGGGCAAACAGTTTGCATGTATCATTAGGTTGACTAAAGCTCAGTATCAGATAACTTAAGAGAGGCAGAGGTGGAGAGGTGGTTCTCCTATGCTACTGGCCTCCATGCTCTCTCCAGGAGTGTCCCCTCTCCTCCTACATTCCCAATAATGTGTTCACCAACTGCAAGCTTATTGTGCCTTTCCATGCATGAGTTTATAAGTTGTTTCGATCTAGTTCTCCAGCCCTCCTTTAGGGATCGGGACTGAAGCTACAATGTCAGTTCTCTCAAACCTCTTGGTGTTTCTGGTGACTAGCCTAACTGAAACTTCTTAGATGTCTCCCCTAACTTTTTTCATCAGTATAAATCCAAATGCGATTAAAAAAAAAAAAAAGAGCTGTTAGGAATAACAACACATTGCTACCACTCAGATAACACCAAGCAAGGGGTTTAGGAGTTCGGAGCCAGCAATCTGGAACAAGTAACAAATTTATTTTTATAAGGTAACATACTATACTATACAGGATTATAGGAAGTATTAAATAGGTATTTTACTGGAGAGTGTTTTATAAATTGCAAGTCGACAGATGATGTGAGTATTTAGAGCATTTTCAATAATGACAGTGTTTACGCGACACTAGAACAGCAGGCTTGTTCCATTATGAAGTTTACTGACTCTAATGAGAAGGATTTGATTTTAATGGCTTTAATTTTTCTGATCTGACATTTATTCTCCCTTCATCATTTGGGAGAATGAGTATTACTGATGAAATCTGAACATAGTGATGTTTAAGAAACTTAGAATAGCCAAATAAATACCAGATAAATAATTATCTGTAACAACCAATGGCCTGCCAAAGACCAATGACTTTCATTACCCTGATACTGGAGACTGATGATCCAATCACAGTGGGTGAGTGATATGCCGTGTCATGAATACAATAAAGACATACACAAGTCTGTGCCTGTGCCACCATAGTAGAGAAAATGTATCCAAAAACCCACACATTTATTGGTTATACTACTTATCATATATTATTTGTTATATTATTCATTTGTTCATCTATTTATAAACATTATGGACATTGGTATCCACATGATATTAGTTAATTTGGTATATATAGAAGCTTCAACAGATCCACAATTTTATGGAACCAAATCGCAGGTCATTTCCTTTTTGCCTCATCTCAAAGCTCTCAGCACTTTTAGCTATGGTTCTGTGTTGGTTTCCTTTTTATTTTGTCGAAAATCACCATTCTTGAATAGTTTTGTTTAGAACACAACTTAAATCTCAGCTGAGGATTATAAACAAAAGTCTTCAATAGAGTTGTTATTTGTTATGATCAACTCTAGTTTTACCATAGGTTTTGGGGGAATTCGCTGTTTCTTTTGGAATCACTTTTTCTTCTTCCATTTCCATCAGACCTACTTAAGCCTTAATGTGTCTTGAAACAGACAACTTGAGTTTGCTTACAGTCATCCATTGCATAGATTTTCTGTCTGAATCGGTACTTTTTTTTTCTGTTTCTTAAGGTTACGGATGATTTGAGATCACCATGGAACTGTACATTCCACCTGCTTCTTCCTTCCGGCGATCCCAGCAGACAGGGAGTCCAAACCGACTGTTTTGTCTTTCACTTGCCATGTTTATCTTCCTCTTTTCTCAGTCCTGATCCAGAGAAGGTAGCATTTCCCACCAGAGGATTGCCCAATTCACCTAAAGCTCAGGGGACCGAGGGGAGTCTGGCCTTCTTGGCTCTGATGGAGAGCAATGTGGCCCTTTCTAGCTTGACGGAGGGCTTTCTGGTCATCTCTAACACTGTGGGGAGATCGTGGCCTTGCCTGGCTTAGTGGAGACCATGCAGGCTCCTGTAGCTCTGTGAAGATCACTATTGCCTTCTCTACGTGTGTGGAGTTCCCTTCATTCCCCCTCTTGCTCCATGGGGAGCTAGCTGTGTAATCTTCTCAAGCCAGTTGGAGAGGTCTGTGGCTATAACTAGCTCCCTGGAGAGCTCCATGGCCTTCTTCTGGGTTTCTCCATTGGAGGAACCAGGCCTTGATTCCAGTTCCTCTGACTCTCAAAGGGCTGCACAGTTAGTCCCGTCCTCATCTGCTATGGCAAGATGCACTGGAAAGAGACTTGGACCCAGAGCAGGACACACAAATTCTGACCTGTTGCTTACAACTATGAGACTATGACTAAGTCATATGCTCAGCTTTCACCAACTTGTGTTTGCAATAAAAGCTGATCCTGAGGGCCTTTTAGATTCTTCCCTCATAAGGACTAACTGCTTAGAAAAACTTTATGTTCCAGGAGAGTGTTCGCTAAGGGCTCCTCTGAGATTTCTAGTTGCTGCCTTTCCTTGTCACACAAGGATTGTTTGAGTCGTAAAGTTCACAAAGTTAAGGGTCTGAATATTAACCTCCTGATCCAATTTAGCCTCAAGCTTCACTAATTTCCATAGACTGACAACTGGGAGATCAAGAGAAACTGTTTTGTGATTCACAGCACTGTCTACCTCACCCTGGATCAGATTCTTAAAAGAATATTTCTGCCAATTATGACTGAGGGATAGAGGAACTCCAGAACAGATGCAGGCTAGCACTTCTCTCTCAAATGCAAAATATATGAAACTCTCTCCATCACTGAAGAGCTAAGCTCTAACTTTTAACTAGAGGAAGTTTGTTTGCTTGTTTATGTATTTATTTATAATCAGTTGTAGAGCTTGAACTCTGGGTCTGGGCCCTGTCCCTGAGCTCTTTTGCTCAAAGTTAGCACTTACCACTTTGAACCATAGCTACACTTCTGGTTTCCTGGTAGTTAATGGGAAATAGGAGTCTCTTGGACTTTACTGCCTAGGCTGGCTTTGAACCATGATTCTCAGATCTCAGCCTCTGGAGTAGCTACAGTTATGGGCATGAGCCACAGGCACCCAGCTAAGGAAGTGATTTTTAAAATATTTTATTAGCATAAAATAATTGTGATTCATCGTGATATTTCCATTCATGTATATTTCATATTTTGAAAAATCTGTCCCCTCTACTACGCTTTCTTAATTGCTGTTTCTTCCCTCTTTTAAACTAGGTGACTCCTTTAAAGTGAGTGGATTTAATTGTGCTATTTTCATATGTATGTACTAAGAATTTCCATACCGACTACCACGGTGGCTACAATAATTAACATTTCCACTCACAGCATACAAGGTTCCTTATCCTCATCTTGCAATCTCACCAGCATTTATTTTTTGGTTTTCTTGATGATAGTCATTCTGACTAAAGGGAAATAGAATCTCAGCAATGATTTTATTGCCATTTCCATTAGAGTTCAAGATGTTGAACATTTCTTCAGGTACTTGTCAGTTTTTTATGTTTTCCCTTGAGACTCACTGATCAATTAATTTGCCAATTTATTAGTAGAATTTTTCTTGTGGAGCTTGATTTTTCAAGCTCTTTGTATATTTAGGATATTAATTCTTCCCTCAGTTTGTTCACTGTTGATATGTGGAAAAGCTACTGATTTTCTTATGTACATTTAATATGCTGCTACTTTGCCAAGTGTTTCTCAGTTGTACTTTTCTTAAAAAAAATATCTAGGGTCTCCTAAGTATAGGATCATAACAGCTACAAATAAGGACATTTTTCCTTTTTAAATTTTTTTCCTCTTTCCCAATATCCCAGTTAGGAGTGTAAGCACTTTTGTTAAATAAGAGTGGAGAGAATGGATATCCATTGGATATCTCAGTCCAGACCTTAGAGGAAATAGGTTTCAGTTTTTGCCCTATTTAACTGGTTATAGATTTTTTGTATATAGCCTTTATTATGAGTAGGTACATTCTCTACATAGTCCTAGTTTTTCATAGCTTTTGTCATGAAACAATTTAGAATTTTATTGAAGATATTTTCTGCACCTGTTGACATTTTTGTAATTCATGTTGCTTATGGGCCATATTTTTGCACATACTGAACATGATTTGCATATGTTGAAGCATCCTTGTATCCTGGAATGAAACCAACTTGAGCATGGTGAGTTGAAACTGGAATTTTTGTTTCATTGTTTGTCATTTTTGATCCACCTTTCAGTAATTTCTTCCTTGATTGTTATTCTTTCCACCTGCACTGTAGTAAATGAGAGATACTTTATTATGGATAACAGAAAATTACAAGTTTGAGAAAATTAGTTATTCAAGGTATTGCTTGTAATGAACAAATGTTAGATTTTTTAAAATAGAAATCCTTTTCGAATTTGGGATATAAAATCCCTCCCTGAACTTCTAACCCCTAATCTCTTGTTGTTATTGTTGGACACACCTGGATTGAATCTATTTTCCCCAAGTGAATATATGTAACATCGATAAGTCTACTGAGTTCCAATTTTACAAGGTACTTTTGAAATCAGCCATTGTAAATATAATCGGAGCCCTTGTATCTCACAGAAACAAGGAATTACCAGAGAGCTCAACTGAAAATAGTGGATCTGGAAACTGAAAGATGAGTCTTTTTCCAATCAACAACACAGGCATTTTTCACTTAAGCAAAGAAAATTCTAGTAGTTCCAGTTTTGTCAGGTGTGGGCCTTTTGTTTGAGTTGTTACCTGTGGGGTTTGGTCAGCAGGTGGCGCTATCATCTTCTGTAAGGTAGAGGCAGACACCTACCTTTGCCATCCACAGGAATGCTGGCAGTAACCCCTGGCAACACGGTGTGGAAGGTGAACTGCTGGGGAATGCTGATCTTCAGCTGTTTTAGGTGACTGATGACATTTCCAGGTGTCTGGCAAGTGATTGGAAGCTGGAGGTGGGGATGAGTTGGGGGGGGGGGGGGAGTAGAGGGGAATGTCCTTGTGTTTGGGTGGGAAAGTGTAATCTTGGCCATGTGGTGAATTGTAGGGTCTGTTTTGCTGTTTTCATGGTGGAGGAAGGAAAGCCCCACCCTCAGGTGATGGGTGTTCCTGAATCCCTGGAGACAGCGCTGGGTACTTGGCCTATAGGTAACTGAACCTGTCATCCCACTGTCTGGGACTGGGAGCTTCCTGTGACCCTGCCCTCTGACCTGACCCTATTTAGGCATAGACCAGCTCAGATGCTGTGATGTCATGCCACGTGTCTCCATGTTCACACCCTGTGTCCTGTCTCCTGGCTTGTCTCCCATCACCATGGCGTCCACTTCAGTTCTCCATTGGAGCTGAATTGGTTTGTTGGTATTGTTTTTGTTCATTCTTCCCTCTCTGGCTTGTTTCCTTACAGTGTTAAGTGTATTTGGGGACTGCAGGTCTTTGTAACAACTGACTGCCTGTAGACTTCTAATGCTCCAATAAAGACTCCAAGATTCAATCCTTCAAAAGGTGGCTTCTCTGATAGCTTACCTTACAGCATAAGGTGTTGTGATGGGCTGCCTACACAAATCTTAGAGATGTAGTTCACTATGTTTCTTTTCATTTTCCTGATACAGCTCTGCAATAATTCACTCCTATCTCTCTCCCCAAGATTCAACTGCAACAGCAAACATACTAGATGATGGATGAGAACTTTAAGAGGGGTGGGAAATTCAAAGGGCCAGTGAGTGGAAAGGTGCTGGATGAGACAGCAAGACATAATTAAAATACCAGATAAAGTGAAAGAAACGACAATGTCAGGTGTGGACGAGAACACACAACACTATCAATGCCACATGCATGGCTAGATGACTAAAGAAATAAGTAAAATCACTTGAAAAGCTATTCATGATATCAAATAAATAAACTGATGGCCCAATAATTATTTCATTCTTAAATATGTAGCTGAATTCTATCTATCTATCTATCTATCTATCTATCTATCTATCTATCTATCTATCTATACTGATTTGTATACCTGTAATAGTCTAATGATAGAAATATCTAAATGTGAATTCACCATAGGAACTATTCACAACTATGTAAATGACGGTTATTAAAATGTGGAATACTATAAAGCAACAAAAAATGAGAATGAACTCCTACAGATACCAATGTGGAGTTTTATATGAGCAATACTGAGTAACAGGAGCTAGAAAGAACATAATTGGAACTCTGATTAATCAAATTGGCAACATCTAGTGCAAGCAAACTCATGACTGAGTTTACCTTTGGGGAAATGTAGGGATGTATCATGGGAGGGAAAAGGGTTTTCCTGAGGTGTTGGATTGATTCTTCCTCTTTGATTACACAGTTTAATTTGTGTGCATTCATTGCACGTATACTTAGGATTTGTGAATTATTTGAACATGCATTATGTGACAAAGGGTAAGTAAAATTGTTTACATAAAGTGATACCTTCGGGTACCTTACAGCTTCCAGTCGGCTAGGCAAATTCTCTATCACTTGAACCACTTCCCCAGATCATTTTTTCCCTTTACTTAAAGCAAAAAGGACTGTGAATACCCAGCTTCTTCCTAACACACAGATGGAATTACAGGTGTGTACCACCTCACCTGACTTGCTTGTTGAGATATGATCTTATTAAATTTTTGTTCCAGGCTAGCCTCAAACCTGAGCCTCCTCCAGATTCCCGGTGTGCACCCCACCCCGAGCCATTTTTATGGTTTTGATAAGTCCTTCTTTTTGCTTGTCATTTGGCTTAGTTGATCATTTGAATGCGCAGATGCTATTGCTGAGACATTTGCTGTAAAACCCTGAGGGTGAGGGAGAAAATTTACTTTGCCTTTGCAAAGTAACACTTTCTTTTAAATAAGGGGCTTCACTTGTTCAATGTAGAAGAGTCATCTATTAGGGAAATAAAAAAATAGAGAAACCAAAACACTAGTGATCATGAGGGGAAGAAAAAGAAGACAACTAGGGAGATAGCACGTGAGTTCCCTTCTTACTTTATTAGTTTTTATTTTTTGCCAGTCCTGGGGCTTGGACTCAGGGCCTGAGCCCTGTCCCTGGCTTCTTTGTGCTCATGGCTAGCACTCTACCACTTGAGCCACAGCGCCACTTCCAGTTTTTTCTATTTATGTGGTACTGAGGAATTGAACCCAGGGCTTCATACGTGCTAGGCAAGCACTCTACCACTAAGCCACATTCCTAGCCCCCTCCTTACTTTATAATGTGTGAAACTAAACTCAACTGCCATTTCTAAATCTAGAAAATCCATTTGGCTTGGCGTATCTGTGGATCTTCAGGGATGCGGCTACTGCATTGGGTTTAGAAAGCAAGCACGAGTGAAGTGTCCCGTAGCTATAGGATGCTGTCTTCATGCTTGTCTTTTCACCCTGGAAGGAAGTGAAAGCATCTCCCAGGAAAGCTTATCTTATTATGGAGTTACAACTCTTTCCCTTTTCTTACTTAGTCCACTTTATAACTATGGTAATCTGGCCAATATTTAAAATAATCCCCTTGTTCAAAATTACATCATGGTAATATTATTTAACTTTGATACCTATCACCTATCCTAGTTAGGCATTAGAGCTATTCCTAGACAAGGAAACATTTGATACAGAGAACAGAGAAAATTCATCCTTCTTGAGACTGGGAATATGGCCTTCGTGGTAAAGTGCTTGCCTCGTATACATGAAAGCCCTGGGTTCGACTCCTCCGCACCACATCTATAGAAAAAAGCCAGAAATGGCACTGTGGCTCAAGTGGTAGAGTTCTACCTTGAGCAAAAAGAAGCCAGGGACAGTGCTCAGGCCCGGCAAAAAACAAAACAAAACACCAAAGAAACATAATTGAGATTACACCGAAGGATTTAGCTAAAATAAAGCCTCTAGTTTATCCATTGACTGATGAAATAGAGAAGTGGATTCTTTTGACAAAATAGTGAAGAAAATTTTCAAACTCCCTATATCTAGAGGTTTCTAAAGAAGTCACTGCTTCATTGTTTCCTTGCTGAGGAAAATGAATCTGAGCTACAGTGTTCGCAAAGCCCGTGATACCTTTTCTAGTACATTGAAATCCATCTGCTCTCAAGCCTGGTTTCAAATATAGCAATGCTTAAAGTGCTAGTTAATGTGTTTATACTATCCCAAGGAAACATGACAGAATAACAGAATTACTCTGGAAATTGTATGTCTGTTCCAGAGATTGTTGCTCTCCAAGGAATACTTACCAGATGCTGGAGCAGGTGTCCCTCTAGGGCTTCTGTGGGTCACAGAAGTTGACAGAAAAAAATTACACAACAGTTTACCAATGAACAGCATGGATGAAGACACAGATTTTCTTGGGAAAGGGAAAAACTTAGCAGGCCATCTCAGCAAAGCAGAAGGACAAGCTCAGTGGGCCTGTTATGTCTATAGATTTTGTATATGTAAACTCACCCATTTGCAAATCAACAATAATTAAGAAAAGATACAGGGGTTCCTGAGGAAGATGGCGGAGGACAAGCAGAGCCCTAGCAGAGCTCCCTCCAATATCGTAATTTTCTCACCCCATAGAAACTTTTACTCCTAGAAAGACAGCCAAAGTAAGTTCTAACAGTACAGAGATTCTGACCAGGTAGGAAAAATCGACTTTGCTCGTCTGAAAACACAGATTTGAGCTCCGGGCGGCGTCCCGCCGCCGCGCCAGTGCCGGCTCCAGCACAGTGCCCGGCACAGCCCCCCGCACTCTGCACAGCTAAAGCACTCAGTGTAGACCTGCGAGAAATACTCCTGACAGCGGCTGAGCACGGACGACCTGACATCGCAGAGACAGCGTGAGTACCCCACAAAAGATATTCTCACTCGTGCCCACAGAGCAGCTTCTAGAAGGCATCCCTGTCCCCACCGCCAGAGCAAAGCGCCATCTTTGCCACTGGCATAGGGTCAGACCAGATTGGAACTGAAGTGGGCTTGGGGAAAGCGAGGTCAAAAAAGCCATCTTTGAAAAGGGCAGGAGGGACGGAATCAGTGAGAACCAGCTCCGCCCAGAAGAACGCCCCCTGCCTTGGTGGGAGGCGAGACCGGCGCCGCAGCTTAGCCAGAGATGCCCCGCCCTGCCCGCCGGAATTTCTAAATTCAAAGCAAAAGCTGCGAGCAGCTACCGGGGCACAGAAACAACAGACGGAGGAACAAACAGTTCCTGGGACAGCTAAAGGGGCCCGTCACAGAGGAAGCTAATTCCCAGCCCAAAACGGAGCTGCATTCCATACCCACCTATGCCAAGGAGGCCGCCTCCCTCAGGCAAGCAACTCTCAGTGAAGCAAAACAGGCCAGAGGCACCCCGCCCTGCTGAGTTCACAGCCTAGTCAAGTCCAGGCATCAAAGGCAGCGGCCCCACAGCAGACAGAGGAGCCACAGTTCCTGAGACTGCTCACGTCCCCATCTACAGAGGACGCCCAAGGCCTGCCTGCAAGCTGTGCGAACCTCAGAGACCCACGATTGCACCAACAGGGGAGAAGGGTCAGAACAGATCCACCCCTTGCCAACTGAAATCAAGTCAAACCAGCCAATCAGGAAAATAGTCTGCAGACCATTGCAGGGAAACCAGAGACTGGGAAGAATCCACCCAAACAAGGAGGACTCCTTTTTTTTTTTTTTTTTCTTTTCTTTTCTTTTTTTTTTCAAACATTTTTTTTAACTTTTTTTAAATTTTCTTTTTAATTTTTTCACATCTGAAACATCATTGGTTGTTTTTTGTTTGTTTTTTTATTTGTTTGTTTGTTTTCCATTTTTACCGGTTTGTTTTATCAAGTTGTTTTGTGTTTGTTTATTTGTTTGGGTTGTTCCTTTTCTGTTATTTTCCTTTTTATTTACTTTTTCTTCTTTTTAAAATAATTTTTCTCTGTTTTGTGTATCTGTCTTCCAGTATTTTTACTTTATTCCTCTCGTTGCATTCTCTTCCTTTAAAAATTACTTTCCTATGAATAACACCTCCACTCTTTTCTGCTAACTCTCCAGTGTCGGTCATTTTAACCTTGTTCTTTCTACTGATTCTACTCTTCTCCACATTTCCACGTCACTGAAACTAAACCAAAATCACCACCAGCCCCCCAATACATTTTACTCTATTCTCTTTACTACCTCCAACTTACCATCCAGACTTACTGCCTGGACCTCCAGGTACCATTGACTCCTGGTTATTGGATAGAGGGTATCCCAGCTTAATACGAGTGAATCAAATGGGTTCATAGAGAAAGCCAGTCCTAAAAGAACTTAATATAAAAACAAGAATTGTGTATAGGGTTGTAACAGTAAATAAGTAACTACTGAATACAAGGCCTAGGATCAGTTGTTATATTGAAATTGTATTCTTTAGGAACACCAAATCTAACTTTATAGACAGGTATGCAAATTATCTGTATATAATTGTGAAATTGTAAGATTTACACAACAGTGCTTGGCAAGGGCTGCTTTGGGTCTTAAACCGTGCTTACAGGTGCTGGTAGACTGGCATTCCCAATTCAAATGGGCAGAAGAAACACAAGAAAGATGGCAAACAATGAAGTCTTATCCCCCACTCAAAACAAGCAGGAAGCAGAACAATCAAAAACATAGAAGAGAACCCCCCAAATGCTCTACAAAGTCTACTGATAAACATGATAAATGAAAAGTTTGAATCTCTTCAGTCAATTATGTTAGAGTGTGAGGAGGCAAAGCAAAAATTAATGGAGAATTTCATGGCATCCACAAATAGAAAGATAAATGAGCTTCAAGAGTCAAATGAAAAGATAGCTACCCAGCTTAAAGATTTGAGAGACAACACTCAACACCAAAGTAATGAAGTTAATGAAGTAAAGAAGTCCATACAGGACCTAAGAAATGACATGGAAATCATCAGGAAAGACCAGTCAGAAGGAAAAGAGATTTGAAATCAAGTAGCTAGCCTACAGTCCTGACTAACTGAAGCAGAGGATCGAATCTCAGGAGCTGAAGATTCCTTACATTCTATGGAGAAAGATAAAAAATCAATACAAATCCAGTCCAAGCAACAAAACAGATCGCTACAGGAGATTCAAGACACGATCAGGAAGCCCAATTTAAGGATAATAGGTATTGAGGAAAACTTGGAGAAAGAGGTTAATGGGATAGGCAACCTATTTAACAGAATATTAGCTGAGAACTTCCCAAACATCCAGAAGGAAAGGCCTATACAGGTACAAGAAGCATTTAGAACCCCAAATCGACCAGACCAGAATAGGACTTCCCACCGACACATTGTGATCAAAACAGCTTCAGCAGAGTGCAAGGAAAAAATACTCAAAGCTGTTAGGGCAAAGAAAACAATCACATATAAAGGAAAAGCAATCAGAATTACTCCAGACTTCTCAGCAGAGACCATGAAAGCAAGGAGAGCCTGGAATGAAGTATACCAAACTCTAAATAAAAATAACTACCAACCAAGAATTCTGTACCCAGCCAAACTCTCCTTCATAGCCGAAGGTCAAATAAAAGTCTTTCACAATAAGGAAAAACTGAAACAATATATCTTCACCAAACCAGCCTTACACAAAATCCTTAAAGATGTACTATACAGGGAAAATAATCAAGATCCCAACACAGACAGAGAAATGAACCCTAATTAGTAAACACTAGATCAAGAAATGGGAAGACACAGCTTTAAACAAGATAGTGATAATGAAAGGAACAAATGATCGTCTCTCAATCCTAACTGTCAACATTAATGGACTTAATTCTCCAATCAAACGACATAGGCTCATAAGTTGGATCAAAAATCAAGATCCATCTTTCTGCTGCCTCCAAGAGACACATCTATCCAGCAAAAGTAAACATCTTCTAAAAGTGAAAGGCTGGAAACAAATCTATCAAGCAAATGGCCCCCATAAGCAGGTTGGAGTTGCAATCCTAGTATCAGACAACATTGACTTCAAATTAAAAAAGGTAAGAAGAGACAAAGAAGGTTACTACATACTAGTAAAAGGATCTCTCCAACAGGAAGATATAACCATCCTAAATATCTACACACCAAATGCAGGAGCACCCAACTTCATCAAACACTACTGGCTCTAAAAACATTCATAGACCCAAACACATTGATAGTTGGGGACTTTAACACTCCACTATCACCTCTGGACAGATCAACACGCCAAAAACTGAAAAAAGAAACCACAGAACTAAACAATTGCATAGAACAACTAGACTTAATCGACATCTACAGAATATTCCACCCAGCAAGGACAGAATACACGTTCTTTTCGGCAGCACATGGAACATTCTCCAAAATAGATCACATCTTAGGGCACAAAGAAAATCTGTACAAATTCAGAAGTATCAAAACCATTCCCTGCATTCTCTCAGACCACAATGGAATAAAATTAGAGCTCAACTCAGTCAGCCACCACAGAAAATCCCACAATTCATGGAGACTAAAGAACACACTGCTGAACCATCAGTGGGTCATTGAAGAAATTAAAATGGAAATTCAAATGTTTATGGACTTCAACCAAGTTGAGGACACAAAGTACCAGCTCCTTTGGGACACAGCAAAGGCAGTACTCAGAGGAAAATTTATATCTCTGAGTGCATACATCAACAAACTGGAGAAACAGCAACTCAGTAATTTAAGGAAGCACCTTAATTTTCTGGAGAGAGAACAGCAAGCCAAACCCCAAGTCAATAAACGGAAGCAAATAATTAAAATCAAATCAGAATTAAATCAATTAGAGACGAAAAAAACATCGAAAGAATCAACAAAACAAAGAGTTGGTTCTTTGAAAAAATCAACAAGATAGACAGACCCCTGGCAAACCTGACCAAAAAACGAAGGCAGCACACTCAAATAAACAAGATAAGAGATGAAACAGGTAGCATCACCACAGAAATAACTGAAATTCAGAAAATAATAAGGGACTATTTTTGCAAACCTTTATGCCAACAAATTCGAGAACTTGGAAGAAATGGATGATTTCCTAGAAAAATTTGATACCCCCAAACTCAACCATGAAGATTTAAACCTTCTAAACCGACCCATATCCACTATTGAAATAGAAACGGCAATAAATGATCTCCCATCCAAGAAAAGCCCAGGTCCAGACGGATTCACTGCAGAATTCTACAAGGCCTTCAAAACAGAACTCACTCCAATATTTCTCAAACTCTTCAATGAAATTGAAAGAGAACATTCACTACCAGACTCATTTTATGAAGCCAGTATAACCCTCATCCCAAAACCAGGCAGAGACTCATCATGGAAAGAGGACTACAGACCAATCTCCCTGATGAACATAGATGCAAAAATTCTCAACAAAATTTTGGCCAATCGACTTCAACAGGTCATCAAAAAAATCATACACCACGATCAAACTGGATTCATCCCAGGGATGCAAAGTTGGTTTAATATACGCAAGTCAATTAATGTAATCCACCACATCAACCAGAGCAAGGTAAAGAACCACATGGTTTTATCTCTGGATGCGGAAAAAGCGTTCGATAAAATCCAGCACCCATTTATACTAAAAGCCCTGGAAAAACTGGGATTCCAGGGAACATTCCTGAATATAATCAAGGCAGTTTATGACAAACCAACAGCAAGCATAACTCTAAATGGTGAAAAACTAAAGGCATTCCCTTTAAAATCAGGAACAAGGCAGGGATGTCCACTCTCTCCCCTGCTCTTCAACATAGTACTAGAATTCCTAGCCAGAGCAATTAGGCAAGAAGAAAATATAAAGGGGATCCAAATAGGAAAAGATGAAGTTAAACTTTCTCTCTTCGCAGATGACATGATCCTATACCTAAAGAATCCCATAGACTCTTCCCCCAAGCTACTAGAGCTGATCCAAAACTTTGGCAAAGTTGCAGGATATAAAATAAACCTTCAAAAATCAATGGCATATTTATATGCTAATGACCTGAACACCGAGGCTGAAATCAGAAAAGCAACTCATTTTGCAATAGCCCCCAAAAACATAAAATACCTAGGAATAACCTTAACCAAAGAAGTGAAAGACCTCTTTGATGAGAACTTTAAAAGCTTGAAAAATGAAATTAAGTCAGAACTAAGAAAATGGAAAAACTTCCCATGCTCCTGGATTGGGAGGATTAATATAATCAAAATGGCAATATTGCCAAAGGCTATCTACAAATTCAATGCAATACCCATTAATATCCCAACACCATTTTTTAATGAAATAGAGGAAGCAATCCAGAAATTCATCTGGAACAATAAAAGACCTAGAATAGCAAAAATAATTCTAAGCAGAAAGAACAGTGCTGGAGGAATTACAATACCCAACTTGAAGCTGTATTATAAAGCTATAGTAATAAAAACAGCTTGGTATTGGCACCGGAACAGGCCTGAAGACCAATGGAACAGAATTGAAGACCCAGAAATGAACCCACAGAACTACGCCTACTTAATCTTTGATAAAGGAGCTAAAACAATAGTATGGAAGAAAGATAGCCTCTTTAACAAGTGGTGCTGGCAAAACTGGCTCAACACATGCAACAAACTAAAACTAGATCCTTATATATCACCCTGCACCAAAATCAATTCCAAATGGATTAAAGACCTTGAAATCAAAACAGACACCCTGAAAACACTAAAGGAAGGAGTAGGAGAAACACTTGGGCTCCTTGGCGCAGGACAGAACTTCCTTAACAAAGACAGAGAAAGGCTACAAATCAAAGAAAGGTTGGACAAATGGGACTGCATCAAACTGCAGAGCTTCTGCACGGCAAAGGACATAGCTCGCAAGATAAACAGAAAGCCCACAGACTGGGAGAAGATCTTTACCGGACATTCAACAGACAAAGGCCTCATCTCTAAAATATATGCAGAACTAAAAAAACTACCTTCTTCCAAAATGAAACCGCAAAGAACCAATAGCCCCCTCATCAAGTGGGCTAAAGACTTACAAAGAGACTTCTCTGATGATAAAATGAGAATGGCCAAGAGACATATGAAAAAATGCTCTACATCACTGGCCATAAAGGAAATGCAAATCAAAACAACATTGAGATTCCATCTCACCCCAGCAAGAATGTCATATATCAAGAAAACTAATAATAACAATTGTTGGAGGGGATGTGGCCAAAAGGGAACCCTACTTCATTGTTGGTGGGAATGTAAACTGGTTCAGCCACTCTGGCAAGCAGTATGGAGATTCCTCAGAAGGCTAAATATAGAACTCCCCTATGACCCATCAGCCCCACTTTTGGGTATCTATCCAAAAGACCACAAACAAAATCACAGTAATGCCACCAGCACAACAATGTTCATCGCAGCACAATTTGTCATAGCTAGAATCTGGAACCAACCCAGATGCCCCTCAGTAGACGAATGGATCAGGAAAATGTGGTACATATACACAATGGAATTTTATGCCTCTATCAGAAAGAATGAGATTGCTCCATTTGTAAGGAAATGGAAGGACTTGGATGTTATACTAAGTGAAGTGAGCCAGACCCAAAGAAACATGGACTCTATGGTCTCCCTTATTGGGAATAATTAGTACAGGTTTAGGCAACTCATAACAGAGCATCACAAGGCCCAATAGCTATACCCTTATGAACACATAAGATGATGCTAAGAGAAATGAAATCCATGTTGTGGAAACAATTGTTATATCACAGTTGTAACTACTTTCAACGTCCTATGTTTATCTGTAGCTTCTATTATTGATGATGTTCTTGTATCACCTTCCTGTGGTTGTACCTACACTATCGCTGTAATCTTATCTGAGTATATTGGAAACAGTGTTTATGGGTATTGGAAGTAGGAAATTCAAAGGGAATACCAAATTTGAGAGACACAGGGTAAAAAAAGAGAAACAACTACAAAAGCAATACTTGCAAAAATGTTTGGTGTAAGTGAACTGAACACCTCCGGGGAGGGGGGGAAGGGAAAGGGGGGGAGGGAAGGGGGTATGAGGGACAAGGTAACAAACAGTACAAGAAATGTATCCAATGCCTAACGTATGAAATTGTAACCTCTATATACATCAGTTTTATAATAAAATCTTAAAAAAAAAAAGAAAAGATACATCCTTGCTACACAGGTTCAGATTTGATTGCCTTGTTAGGACTTTCTAAACAACAGAGAGGATGACTGTTAGGAGTGTGTGGGTTTTGTGCAGAAACTAGGCCATTGTGTGATTAGACTTGTGCATCTGCACAAGTTATCTGTGGGGCTCTTGGAATTAGTCCTTGGACCAACATCAAGAAACAACCTCCCTCCGTGTTCCTTGCTTACTTTATCTTACCATCCCACATCCACCCAATGGACACAACGTGTGTTTTTTCTTTTTTTTTTCAGTGTAGTGCTCCTTCCCCATCTGTGGGGAATATGGATCTACTATGTAGGGAAGACTTGGATGTAGAGCAACAGAGCTTCTGGAGCCTGGCTATCCAGGCTATTCCAGGGCCAGCTGTTTCTGGGATCAACAGAAAGGCTAGATGCCCAAATCCTGGGGACATGGAATTTAGGAATATGACTACATTTCCAGGGGAAGAAAACCACTCACCAATATCCCCACCTCACACTTGTTGTCAAGTAAATCCATGGGTTCCCAGGTTTGCTGAGTCCCTGGGGTTATAGGTGGCAATTCACATTTACCACAACGAAGAGATTTCTACTTTGGTGTTTGTTTATTGCTCATGGGGCTTGAACTCAGGGCCAGGGTGCTGTCGTTGAGCTCTTTTGCTCAAGGCTAGTGCTCTGCCACTTGAGCTACAGTGCCACTTCTGGTTTTTGAGTGGTTAATTGGAGATAAGAGTCTCACAGGGACTTTTTTGCCCTGGCTGGCTTTGAACCATGATAGTCAGATCTCAGCCTCCTGGGTAGCTAGGATTACAGACAGAGCCACTGGTGCCCAGCTGTACTTTAGCTTTTTTACATGGGTCTTTTGTCATGAGGCCAGAATCCCTTATGCTGTTGAGCAATTTCTCAGTCCTTAATTTAATTATACTTGTTTCCATCCAGCCATCAGCAAAGCACCTGCAGCTTTTGATGATCGTGGGCTCCAAAAGTGAGGCAGAAAATAGAATCCAACTTTGAAATCCCACCGAGGTCACTGAAAATTCTATTACCTCAGAAGAGTCCCAGTGGGGAAGCTCGATGTGGGCTGATTTCTGTTGTGGCCGGTGTTCTTAGGCACAAATGTCCGTGCTCTGTGTTTACCAGTGCACACTGAGATCGTGGCATGTCCTGAATCCATTCCTCCACCCCATGCCACTCTTTATGAATAAGCATTCGTGCTTCCCATAAACATCATTTAAGTCTCTTATTTCAGGGACTTCACTAGCAGCAGGATACTCAGGGATTTGGACACAAATATGTGTGACATGTACTTGGTGTTCCTGGTATTTTAGTCTAGTGAAGAGGGAAGTCAGAGCAAAGGCAGAGCCAAGAGCACTAGGTCCAGGAGTAATTTCCTCCCAGCTTCGTCTCCTTCTGTGTCTGCTTTGATTAGATAGCTGTGGAGATAAATAATACCAACACTTTTCTTCCAAAACACTGAAAAGGGGAGAGAAGAATCTCTAAATAAAACCAATCCACAGGAAAGATGAATGAGTTTTCTTCTCAGTGAATGAAGGGGAATGAACTTATTTCTATGTCTTTTAGTTCTTTACTTACTCTATAAATGTCAGGGCTTACTCTGTGACTTGAAGAAAGACCTTTGGTGGGGGCCTGGTGCCGGGATAGGAACTTGAGGTCTTGCGCTCACTGGGTTTGCTTGTTGACTTGAGTACTACTTGCACCATGGCTACATTTCCAGCTTTTTGGTGGTTAATCAGGGTTAAGCCTCCTATGGACTTAGCTTGAGCTGAGATCCTCAGATCTCAGCTTCTGGGGTAGCTAGGATTACAAGCTCATGAGCCCCTAGCGCCCAGCTTCAACCCTGCTTTTTGATGGTTATTTTAGAAATGGCATCTTATCTCCCAAACCGTCCTGCCCTGCCTGGCTTTGAGCCATGAGCCTCTGGATTTTCTCCTCCTGCATAGTGGGGACTACAGGGCACGAGCCACTGAGAGCAGGGCTTGCATCTGGCATTTTGGAAGCCTTGTTTTTGTAGTCAGGTAAGGTGATTCATAAATGTAGCACTTGTGCACGTGGCACACAGTCACCTAAACCCTGATTTATGACTCTGTGGCCTGATCCCTGGTGGTAACACCCAGAAGGACCAGCAGAGAAGCCCGGCAGGACCGAAAGCCCCCCCTTGCATTCCGTAGCGTGTTGGCTATGCCGGCTGGGATCCCGCTCCATGGGAATGCAATGGCTTTTGCACTGAATGAGTCGAGGCATTATTTTAGTTATGTAAAATAAAAGGATCTCACTTATAGTTGTACATTTAAAATAAAATATCCAGACCACCACTTTTTTCTTCTTCTTCTGGAGAGTTCTGCCTATTAGGTTTGAATGGCCACAGTCCTTTTTATCTTGAGGTCTCAGCTCAGTAGTTTGCTTGGCCAACACCCCAACTTACCGTCCACGTCCCCTCCAGCTGTGAGCCATTTAGCACAATCTCTGGCCCCACTGCAAGCTTCTCCCTTACCAAGCCCAGTATCCACCCAAACCCGCTCAGCCTATAAACAGCTGTTGGGTTCTAGCTTCTGCTGGAGACCTTCCATCCACCTATTCTTCGCATGAATACACCTGTGCTAACGTTGAGCCATCATTTTGTCTATTTTCTGTGCCTTCTGAGCCTAGCACTACCCAAGCTTGGGGAAAAGCTGAGTGGTTTAGAAGAAGGATTTTTATTCTGCTGTAGCAAGGAGCTACTGAAGAAAATACTAGCTAATATACACCATAATGTCCAATTTAGCACAAAAAGACCTGTGGCCAAATTCAGCAAGAGAGATTGGATGCAAACTTCTTTTCAGCAAAGATCAAGGTCCCTAGAAATCCAGATGGCCCCTCAGGCCCGTGTCACTCTCAGGATTGTTGAAGGCACAGAAAGATTTCTGGGTGGGACAGAAAATGTTGATCCATTCAGCACACAGTGTTGCTTGGATGTGGTCTTCTTCGGCTCCTCACTCGTGGGCTTTTCTGTTAACTCCAGACTCTTGTTCTTTAGAAACCACCTTTACTTCTTAGATATACTGAGTCACAACCCACTGGGAGCTTGGATTGTCTGGAAATTTCCTTCCTGGGTGCAGCCCTTACCAATGGCTGATGGGACTAAGAGGAGGCATATAAAAAGCCCAGATCATTTGCTACAAATCAAGGGGCCTCTGAAACACAGTTTTTACTGCATGTTTCCCTTCTTGCTTAGTCTAAAGCTCCTTATAGTAGGGACACTGAAGAAAGCTGCCCATATCTGTGCTTTTCCACCTTTCTCCTCTGTACCCCAACTTCCTTATCAGGCTTCTCAGGGCTCTTCCAAAAACCAAAGGTTGTGGTCTATTGAACAAATCCCCTAATTTAAAAGAATTAAATAAATTCATAACTAATACACATGCTTCCACAACTCAAGTCCTGAGTTATGGACCAATTATAACACTTAAAATTATATATATATATTACATATATATGCATATATTTATATTTAGAGTGGGTTATGATACTGTTATCAAACTGCTGTAGTAGTAGTAGTAGTTAGTACAGCTATAGTTTAGACTCAAAATGTCAACCAAAGTCCCATGCTGAAGGCTCGATCTCCAGCCTGTGGTACAATTGGGAGGTGGTGGAACCTACAGGATATAGGACCACGTCGGAGGAAGTTAGGCCATTGTGATGTGATCTTGAAGGGGTATTAAATCCCTGGCTTTTGCTGTCTTTCCCTTTGTTTTCTGGCTCTGATGAAGAGAACAGGTTTCCTGTGCCACACACTATGCTGCCACAAACCCAAAGCAACAGGGCCAACCTCTGAAACCAGGATCCCAAATCAACCCTTCTCCTTTTCAGTTGTAAGTCCAGATAGTGTCACCAGTGGAAAGCATTTCCTCATCACTATGGAGTGGAGTGGAGGAGCCTTGGGACTGTGCTGAGAGCATTCAAACCTTCTAATAGATGGCACCACAATTCCCAAATCATGTTTCAAGCCTGAAGAAACAGACGGAGCTGTACTGTGTTGCTGACCAGATTATGCTCTATGCAATTCCAAGGGGAATAATCTCAAAGAGAGGCATGGGAAATTGTCTCTGATGCCTCTATTTCAGTCTTAAATGTCTATAAAACATTTCCACACAGGAGGGATAGAGCATGGGAAGGCCTCCATTACTCAGACCTGTTCAGGAACTTCAACAATATTGCTCCTGCAAGAAGGCAGTCTCAGCTGGCTTCCACATAACACAAATACGGTGAAGAGTGAAGAGGCAAAGTGAGGTCTTTGTCCATGTGACAACGATGGCCTTGGAAGGCGTGGACCAGAGCCACCAGGTGGCGCCATCTTGCTTTGATAGTATAGATCAGATCAGGGTCTGGTAGTCTCCAGAATGCACCTAAGGAGAAGAGGGGACCAGGCCCATCCCCTCCCAGGTGTGATTCCTAACACAAACTGGATGGGGAGCTTCTGGGCCAGAAGAGCCACAGTGCATCAGGGAAGCCATCCCAGTCTGAAGTCACCTCTACAGACAGAATGCGCAGTCGCAGCTTCGTGCTCAGCCTCTGGTGCAGGCTGGTGGGCAGGAATGCACCACTGGAAACACCTCTGGTCCTAGAAAACTGGTATTTTTTCCCAGAAAAGACAATTTGGAAAGCAGGAGAAGTCTACCACTGAGATTCCACTGACTTGGGCACAGAGTACACAGGTACTATGGTCTCCAGGAAAAAGTTCCAGAAGATATGCTTGCTAGAGTCTGTCAGGGACACCTTCACCTGTAGAGGGACATCAACTTTGAAGATAATGCTTATTGTGGAGTATACCACCATTCCCTCACATCTGCACACTTCACAATTCACCAGACATGCAAAAGTATTCAGGGAACATATTTCTTCTAAATCCTAACTCTAGCCACCAAATTCTTCTCCAATGTCAATTGATGTAGTTGATTTTTTTTTGGACTTTTGTTCAGAGATAATTTATCCATACCTAAGTTTTTTAAATGTCTTTCTTTACATTATACATATTACTTATATTTTCTTAACACATGTTTTTATATTCAGATATAAGTCATGGAGGCTGAAATTCACGATATTAAGATACTTGATACAATGGCTTTAGTATATTGACAATATCACATAGCTCTCAAGACTTCATAATTCTTATATTTTCCTCACCCCAGGAAGGAAGTACATATCCACTAGCAGTTACTCCTGTCTAGTCTTTGGTGATCACTAATTCTTTTTCAGTCTCATGCCCAACAGTTGTTGGACATTTTAGATAAATATAAACAGAATCTTACACACTTTCTTGACTTAGCATGAGCAATGCCTCCAGGTTCATTCTCCAGTGATGTGTATTAGTTGCCATTTATGTTTCCTTTTTTATTTGGTGCCAATCAGAGCTGGGCTTGAACTCAGGGCCTGTGTGCTGTCTTTGAGCATTTTGTATTCTAGACTAGCACTCTACCACTTGAACCACAGCTCTACTTCCAGCCTTTGCGTGTTTAGTTGGAGCTAAGAGTCTCATGGTCTTTCCTACCTGGGCTAGAACTGAACTGGAAACCTTAAATCTCAGCTCCAAATCCTCCTCCTCCTTCTCTTCTTCCTTGTTCATGATGTGGTTTGGCCCCAGGGCCTCCACTACTCTAACACTGGAGCTACATCCCCAGTGGTTTTATTTCTGGTTGTTTCTCACGTAGGATCTCACACTCATTTTGTTGTCATCAAATAATCTTCTTGTCTTCGCCTCCAAACTGGGACTGCAGTAGGATCATCAGGCCCAATTAAAGGAAATATTTGATCATGTTGGAGTGTATCATGGTGTGTGTTGTCAGGGGAAGACATCGTTTAAATCTTTTCAAGTGGTTGTCTCTTATCTTAATCCCACTAACCATCTGTTTTACCCACTGAGTTAAGACAAACTTTATTCCACACTAAAGTTTCTTTTATCATTTCTTTGTATTATGGAGTTTCTTGATTATTCCACTGAGGTTTTTTCTTTTAATTTTTATTGGCATAAATTAATTACACAAAGGGGTTTTACTGTGATATTTACAAACATACATGTAACATATTTTGATCAAATTCACACCATCTATTACCCTTTTATAGCCACTCCTTTTTTGATGTTTTTGGTGAGTTTCATTGTGCTGTTTTCATACACATATATAAAGTACTGATGATACTTACCCTGTCTTTTCCCCTCCTCTTTCCCACTGGTTGCCCTCCAATAGTCTTGCTTTATAGCTTTTACAATCATGACATCATTATCATCATCATTATTGTCATCATCATCATCATCTGGGGTCTAGATTTCCCTCATGAGTAAAAAATGTGGTATTTGTCTTTTTGAGCTTAGCTGATCCTGTCCAACACAATGACCTCCTGTTCCATCTATTTTCCTACAAATAACATGATTTCATTACTGTTGCTGAATAATACTCCATTGTGTATAAACTACATTTTCTTCATCCATTCATTGGTTGATAGGCTCCTAGGTTAACTTGACTATTATGAGCAGTAACTGTATGGCTGTAATGTATACTGACTGGGATTCTTTCAAATATGTGTTTAGGAGATTAGAGTAGGGTCATAGGGGAGTTCTCTCTTGAGTTCATGGAGGAACCTCCATCCTGATTTCTATAGTGTCTGCACTAACTTACATTCCCACCCACAGTATTTTAGGATTGCTTTTTCCCGACGTCCCTGCTAGCATTTGTTATTTGTGTTCTTGATCACCCTTCTGATTGGGGTGAGGTGGAATCTCAGTGATATTTTCATTTGCATTTTTATGGTTAAAGATGCCGAATAGTTCTTCATGTGCTTATTAATTTTGTACTTCCTTTGAGAATTGTGTGTTCAATTCATTTGTATCCATTGTATACCAATGCAACATTAATCACACGGGCAGGGCAGTAGGTTTGCTTATACTAGCATCACTAAATATAGGTGAGTGATATGTTGGGTTATGATGTTAGGTGTCTGTGAAGGAATCTTGAGCTCTATTAAAATCCAGTGGGATGCTGTTGTCCCAAGCATTGTTACATGGTCATCTCTGCAGATGATAATGTGTGTGTGTGTGTGTGTGTGTGTGTGTGTGTGTGTGCGCCAGTCTTGGAACTCAGGACCTGGGTGATGTCCTTGAGTATTTTTACTCAAGACTAGTGTTTTACCACTTGAGCCACATCTACATTTCCTGCTCTTTGGTAGTTAATTGGAGATGAGTCTGACAGACTTCCCTGCCCAAGCTTGCTTTGAACCTTGAATCTCAGACCTCAGCCTCCTGAGTCTAGGGTTACAGGCATGAGTCACTGGTGCCCAGTTAGTAATGATTTTAAACTTAATACATCTCACATATTACAGAAAGCTCACTATGACTACAATTTTGCATCTCTGTTTTTTGCCTTCTGTTACTATGCTTCAAGACAATGTTAAGCAATGTCAACAGTGACTGACATCTTTGATTTTTCTTGATTTAAAGAGGATGATTTCTAGTGTTCATTACTAATGTACAGTAGTTACATTTTAGATACATTTTGTCACATTATGTAAATACTGATTTACTATTTTTGCATATATTTTTTTTTTTTGGCCAGTCCTGGGCCTTGGACTCGGCCTGAGCACTGTCCCTGGCTTCTTCCTGCTCAAGGATAGCACTCTGCCACTTGAGCCACAGCGCCGCTTCTGGCCGTTTTTCTGTATATGTGGTGCTGGGGAAGCGAACCTAGGGCCTCCGTGTATCCGAGGCAGGCACTCTTGCCACTAGGCTATATCCCCAGCCCTTTTGCATATTTTAACTTATTCATGGATGTTCAATGTTTCTACATGTTTTTGTCATATAAGATGATATTGGCTTTTCTTCTGTTACACTTAATAAATGTATTTTATTGGTAAATTTCCTAGTATTTCATCATCTTTGATTCTGAGAAGAAAACTCCTGACGGAGATATTGTTTGATGAACTGTTTTTTACTGCTATGCTATGTTTTTGGTAGCTTTGTAATGGTATTTGTAAGTAAAATCAGGTATTTTTCATTTAAAAAATTGTTGGAAAGGTGATGTACAGAGGGGTTACAGTTACATAAGTAGGTCAGGAGTCCATTTCTGGTCAAACATTTACTCCCTCCCTCCCTTCCTCGTTTCCTCCCCCCCCCCCCACTTCCTTCTCCTCCAAATTGTAAAGTTCATTTTTCACATAGTGTCTAGTGAGTATCACTGTTATACTGGTTCACCCTTGTTACCACCGTTTCTGTGACTCCCTTTCCCTACTACAAATCAGATAAACTTGTATACAAGAGAAAAGATATAGAAATCAAAACTAGTGGCAACACAGAATAGGCAAAGTGAGGGGGGATGATAAAAGAAATAACCATAAACAGTGTATTGGAAAACCTCTTGTGCCCAAATCTAGGAGTTCATTTCAATAGCATCATTTTAAATGATCCTATGCACATAGCTATTGAGCTGTTGTGGTCCTTTATTACAAATGGGGAAGACCATGCAAAATCCAGATATTTTTATGTAATCATACTTGAATGATGCTATTCACACTACGGCCAATTTCAAGGTTTTCTTCTGTTTTATCCATAAGAGCAGTTAGAATAACATTGGAATTATCTACAGATATTTGATTAGAACACTCACCACACACACACACACACACACACACACACACACACACTTACCTCAATCTGGTGTTATTTCTTCTATGATAAACTTTTGTATCTTTCACTCATGGAACTTTTAGAAAAGTTCGATGTTTGCAGATTGAGTGAGTAAAATGTTCAGAGCTTCCGTATGCCCCCTGACCCAGGCTGAATTCTCTCTCTCTCCAAATTCTAGTGGTGCATTCTTGACCCCAGTTCTTGAGGATGTGATTGTATTTCATGATAAGATTTGCTAAGGTGACAAGGCAGGATACCTTCTTCCCCTATGACCAGTGTCAGGATTAGAAGAGAGGACCAAGCAATGGAAGGCATAGACAGAAGAGCAAGCATACAAAGACATGGCGAGAAGCTGTCCATGCAGAAGCCAAGGAGAGAAGCCACTGTGTTCCACATTGATCAGGTCTTTCCAGCCTCTTGAACCACGGGAGTCAATGTGAATCTGTTGTGCGAATCCCCCAGGTTGTGGATCAGTGTCACCGCAGTTCTGGAAAATGAAGGTAAAATTTTCCGTGTGGCTAACATCTTCCATTTGTGAGCACACCTGTTACCATTTTGAATCATTATCGCCCTGTTATTAGTTGCTGCCCCTAATTTATGTTAAACTTCACTTTCATGGTGTGTAGGTCTATGAGGTTATTTTTTACATTCCCAAGTTCAAATTTCTTTCTTCTTCTTTTTTTTTCTTCCTGTGGTGCTGGAACCTCAAGCACAAGTATGCTAGCTAGGCAAGTGCCCCATTGCTGAACTGCACCTCATAAATGAATGCTTTCGGTCTGCTCTTAGTTCTTGAGACACAATCTCACTACGATGACCAGGATGGTCTCAAACTCCTGGACTCAAGCCATCTCTTGCTCAACCTCCCTGTAGCTGTGACTACAGATATGTGCCACCAGGCCTGGCTTCCCCAGGTTCACCTCAGATTTCTCCACCAGTCCCTCCCCTACCACCATCTGACACTGGTTACCTAACCATCAAAATCCCTGAGCTCTGACATCACCCACTGAAGATTCTCACCGGCCTGGAGAGGCCAGAGGGTCTAGAGTTGGCAGGGGATGATGGCGGGGGCCATGATTCCACAGAACAGCCGGGAATCGGTAAGGAGGTCGGTGCACCGGTCAGGACAAAGCATGGCAACTGGTGCTTGGCAGGAAAGAGGAAATATCTGGGCTTCTTCATTTCCCCTAAGTTCCCACAAGATTTCATTGCTGCCCCACGGGGGGAATTTCCAACTTCAGTTCCTCAAACCTCCAGTGGCCTGGAAGGCCTGGGCTTCCTCTTTACTACCGGGCCGCAGTTGCAGCCTCTCTCGGGAGGGGGAGACCTTGCCTTCCCTCCGCCCCCCCCCCCCCCCGCAAATATCACGTTCACCCGTGTCCTGCATGGCCCGGTCCCGCTCCCGACCCCAGCCGATGAAGCCCGGGAGGAGGCCGGCGGGGTGTAGGGGGCCCACGCGGTGGCACTGCAGCAATCCGCCCGGCCCTATGAGGTTTTTATAAACACATAAAGCTACACAGTCAGCATTATGACATCACACAGGATAGCTGCATTTCCCTAAAACCTACCATCTCCACGTGTCCATCCATCCTCCTCCTCCCACTATTCAAAGCCTTCACAACTGTGAATATTTTTACTCTAGGCAGTCATGCTTTCCCAGAATATCAAACAGTTGGAACCATGAATGATGTCATCTTTGCCAAGGCTTCTTTCACTTTGCAATGCATTTATGACTCGATATTTTCGTGTCTTCATTGTTCCTCTCTTTTCATGGCTGAATAATAGCTCACTGGATAACCGTAGTACAGACCCTTTGTCCATTCACTGACTGAGAAACTTCTTGGTGGATTTCAGTATTTGGAGATTATGAAAAAGCTACCATAAACATTCAAATGAAGATATTTGTCTGGATCTAAGTTTTCTATTTGGGATACCTCTGGAAATGTATGATTGCAGTATCATGTGGTTAGAACCGTGTTAAGGTGTGGAGTACTGTTAAACTATCTTTCAAAATGGTTGCACTATTCTGCATCCTAAAAGCAACTAGGGAGGCTGTTCATTGACTGTAAAGCTTGTTTTGCAACCTTGCCAACATTTGGTATTCCCTGTTATAACCCATTCTGATTGCTTTGAGGGAGAATCCCACTGATGTTTTGGTTTGCAGTTCCTTCATGTCAGATGATAGGAACATATTTTCATATGCTTACTTGTCATTGATGTATTTTCTTTTTTAAAAATGTGATTGTATTGTCAAGGTGATGTACAGAGGGGTTGCATTGCATGCATATGGCAATGAGTACATATGTGCATGTCTGTGAGGGTGTTGCTAGAGAAGACAGGCATGCGACTCTGTGGAATGAGCAGGGAAGGTCTTCCTTCATTGTGGGCAGGACCATCCAACTGGGAAGTGGTCTCCATAGAAAGAAGATAGAAAATGCAAGCTAACTCTTTCCTCTCACAGGAACACACTTCTCCTGCATTAACATTAGAACTGGAGGCTCTGTCGCCTCCTGACTCTGGGACTTAACACCTGCAGCATTTGGCATTCTCAGCCCCATGACCTTGCACTGAGAGGCACAACATCAGCTTGAAGGTTCTGAGGTCTTCGGACTTGCACCAGCTTGGCCAGCATGCAGGGTCTTCAGCTTGCAGATGGCTTTTGTGGGACTTAAAGTACATATGTGTTGGAAACTAATTCCGTTTGTAAATACATACCCTTATAGATAAATATGTAGATAGATACATGACAGACATAATTGGGAGAACTTTGAATAACACAATTTCTGTGTTTATTATATTGAAAGCTAATCAATCATCATTAAGGCTGATGTTAGCTGTATATTTTTTGCAGATCTTTTTTTTCAATGATATTAAAGATGTTCTCTAAGTTCACTGTGATACTTTGTCTTTCATGGGAGTTGGATTTAGTTTCTCCATGTTAAGTTGATCATATGATTTCTTTATACCTTTGATAACAAATTATATTAATTTTAATTCCTTGAGCCTGTTTGTATACCTAGAATAAATCACACTTAAACACAAACAGAATACTTCTTTGTATACAGCATTGGAATAGATAAGGTGAAATGTTGAAGATTACCACACCTACATTCGTAAAGGTACTGGGCTGAAGTTCCCCTTTCTTGCATTTTTTCTATATAGCTTTACCACTAAGGTAAACATCCCTTCATAAGAGGTATTAGCAAGTATTTCTTCTGGTAACAATTTCTGGTTAAGAATCTACAAAAATATTTGATAGATGCACTAAAGAAATGATTTCTGTGCCTTCTTTTTGGAAAAGTCATTAATTATGGATTTAATATTTTCAGTACATACAGGCCAATTAGAAGATGTGTCTATCCTTGTATGAAGTTTACATCTGTGGTTCATATATGTCTGGTAGGGGTAGGTTGTTTCTTTTATTTTATCTAATGTCATAAAATCTGTGCAAATTGAGTTGGTGATTTCATTCTTTATTATCCTTTTTAAATGAGCTTGAGATCAATAGTGATAATCTCAATTTTAGCAATTTGTATCTTATCTATTTTCTCTTAGTTATCTTGGCTAAAAGTATATTAATTTTATTGGCATTCTAAATGAACCAGCAGCTTTCAGGTTCATTGATTTTTTTACTTTGAATTTTATTGATATATTTTCCAATTTTTATTTCCTTCCTTCTACATGATTTAATCTTAATTTACATTCTCAGCTTCCCTAAGGTAGAAGGGTATTATTTAATTTGCACATATTTGCAGATTATCTGGGTATATACCTATTGTTTTTCAATTTTATTCTTTTATATGAGAGAAAGTTACAAATGATTTCCATTTCAATATTTATAAAAATCCTATAGTCAGCCTCATGAGTAGCTAGATTGTAAGCATGAACCTTTGGTGTTGAGATACGTTGTCTTCTTTTAATCGCTCTGTGTAGTTATTACTTTAAGCTAAGTTTTTCTCTAAGATACTTGGGTTTTGATTTTCCCTAAATACTTTAAATTACTTAATTTTACTTTTAATTATTATATTTAGGCAATCCACTTTTTTTCTTTACATTATTGTCATCAGACAGGGTCTACTCTGGTGTAAAAAATTGACTGGAAACTTGAGAGATAAATAGTCCCAAAGTCTTAAATACTGAGTGCATCATAAACTTCCCTTCATCTCACCAGATAATCAATGTGTCATATCATGTCATCAAAAGAAGTAAAGTACAGTGCAATGCAATATTTTGATAGAAAGAGACCACATCCACATGACATTTATTACAACTTGCCACTACGATATACCACTTAGTCTACCCAGTACAGAAATCATTATGGTTGTTCTTCAAAAACTTAAAAATAAAACCCCATACCATCCAGCCATCCTACTTCTGGAGATATGCCTCAATACCCTTGTCTATATTAGCACTAATTCATAATAATTAGCACTAATTCATAATTCAATAGCCAATTATGAGGTCAGCGTAGCTAACTTTACTGGTTGGATATCAGTGGACAATTGTCCAAACCTTGATGTATTGTTTCTAAAGACAGACAATGCAGGGATCTTTGGTCCTTGTCAGTACTAACACTGTTCTATCTCAGAGACTCTTCACAACGACTCTACAATATTTCTTTCTTAAAAAAAAAAAAAACCCTCAAGGGCTGGGAATATGGCCTAGTGGCAAGAGTGCTTGCCTCCCATACATGAAGCCCTAGGTTCAATTCCCCAGCACCACATATATAGAAAACGGCCAGAAGTGGCGCTGTGGTTCAAGTGGTAGAGTGCTAGCCTTGAGCAAAAAGAAGCCAGGGACAGTGCTCAGACCCTGAGTCCAAGCCCCAGGACTGGCAAATAAATAAATAAACCCTCAAATGATTACAGAACAAAGTTTTAACTTAATGTGTGCGTCTTGATTAGTGTTACTCCGTCAGACTCCCCTACCTCTCATCTAGCCCATCTTCACTTACCTGTAGTGTCCTATTTCCATTTTCACATATGTGCATCTAGTCCAATGGCTACGTTTGCCTACTCCCCATTCTTTTCGTTCTACTTCCCAGTCAAGACACGTTTCAGCTTCTCAAACACATTCTGTTAAATTGTCTGTTAATTGTCAGAAGAGGTTACACCATAATATATACAATATAAAATATATTTGAGTATAATATGTATGAAATATGTATTTACATAAGTCTATATTTATCACTTATGTGTACAAATTACACATATATACCCCTGCATTGTAATCATATGTATTTTTAAACTTAGCTCTAGTCTTTGTTATTTCCAGACCTGGCTTGCTTCACTCAGTATAATTTTACTTCAGTCTACCATGTTGTTCTCCTGATGAATAAGTAAAATTCTATTGTATGGGGGCTGGGAATATGGCCTAGTGGCAAGAGTGCTTGCCTCATATACATGAAGCCCTGGGTTCAATTCCCCAGCACCACATATACAGAAAATGGCCAGAAGTGGCGCTGTGGCTCAAGTGGCAGAGTGCTAGCCTTGAGCAAAAAGAAGCCAGGGACAGTGCTCAGGCCCTGAGTCCAAGGCCCAGGACTGGCAAAAAAAAAAAAAAATTCTATTGTATGTGTATATTATATTATCTTGACCAATTTATCTGTCATGGGGCATCTGGAGTGTCACCATAACTTAGCGATTGCATTCTGACATGCCATCTTTTAGATAAATGCCCAAGTATTATTTCTGGGTCATAGGTTAGTTCCATTTGTTAGTGTATTGAAGAATCTCCCTACTGATTTCCATGGTGGTGCCACTCACTTTCGTTCCCCAAAATCATATAGTATGTTTTCTTTTTGCCGCATCCTCACTAGCATTTGATGCTGTTGACATTCTTGATGATGACCACTGGATGATGGAGTGAGATGGAAGCTCAGATTTTTTTTTTAATATTTGAATTTATGTGATGGCCAGAGATAGTGAGAATTTTTTTTCCATCTTTATTGGTCATTTGTGCTTCTTCTGATGAGAAGAACTTAGCATCTTTGCCTGTTTATAGTTAGATTATTGGTTATTTGGGGATTTGGCTGTTAGGCTCTTTGAATATTCTGTTTAGTAGACCTATGTCAGATATAGAATTAGCAAAGATCTTACAAAGATCTCTCAGTCTATAGACTCTTTATTTCCTGGTACAGGGTCTTGAACTCAGGGTCTGCACATTGTCTCTAAGCTTTTTTGCTCAAGGCCTATGTTCCCTTTTGAGCAGCAGATCTCCTCCTGGCTTTTCTGGTGGTTAATCAAAGAGTCTCAGGGACTGTCTGCCCTGGCAGGCATCTAGCTGTGACCTTCAGATCTTAGCCTTCAGAGTAGCTAGAATTATAGGAGTGAGCCACTAGTGCCTGGGTTGCATGCTGGATTTTTGTTTATGTTTTGGGGTGTGTGTGTGTGTGTGTGTGTGTGTGTGTGTGTGTGTGTGTGTGTGTGTGTGTGTGTATGTGTGTGTGTCTGGGTGTCTGTGTGTTTGTGTTGGCCCTGGGGCTTGAACTCTGGGCTTGGGTGCTGTCGCTCAGCTTTCTTTGCTCAAGGCTAGCACTCTAACATGAGCCACAGCTCCACTTCCAGCGTGTTGTAGTTAATCAGAGATAAGAGTCTCATGAACTTTCTCGACTGGGCTGGCTTTGGGCCATGATCTTCAAATCTCAGCCTCCTGAGTAGCTAGGATTATAGGCGTGAGCCACCAGGGGCCTGGCTTATATGCAGTCTTTTTAACTTAATGACTCTATCCTTTGCTGTATAGAAGCTTTTTAGCTTGATGAAATCCAATTTGCCTGTTCTCTTGGCTTAGCCACTGGACTTCTAGGCCAATAAATTATAGTATTTTCCCCTTTCTATTATGTAGTATTTTCATGTCTTAGATTGCAATCTTTGATCTATTTTAAATTTCTATTAGTATGGAGTGAGATACAAGGATTCAGTTTCAGTCTTCTGCATGTAGAAATGTAGTTTCCAAGAACCTTTTTTAGAAGAGGCTACCTTCCCTTAACATATACTTTTGGATTCTTTGTCAGACATCAGATGGCTGTAGGTGCATGAGTTCATTCCTAGAGCTTCTGCTTGGTTTATTTAGTCTTCAGATCCATTTTGGGGCCACTGTCATTTGTTTTTGTCACTATGGTTCTTAGGTGTAGCTTGAAGTCTGGAGATATGCTTTCAGCATTGGTTTTTAAAAAATTGTTGGTTGTGTTTTTGTTTTAACATTATAAGACTTTTTTGTGCTCCCATATACAGTTTTCAATGGATTTCTTTATTTTTATAAAGAAAGACATTGGGATTTTGAAGATATTATCTTGAATTTGTAAATCATCTTTGTCAATACAAAATCAATTATGGCAATCTATAAGCCTGAGAGGCCTTTCCGCTTTCTGGTACCTTTTCAATTATTTTCTTCAGTCTCTTATAGTTTAACCAGATATGGGAAGCTGATACGTAAAAGCCTAGCTACTCAGAAGGCTAACATCTGAGTGCTATGACCTGAAACTTTTCCAGGCAGGAATGTCCAGGAGACTATCATCTCTAATGAACCAGCAAAAAAGCCAGAGGTGGAGGTGTGGCTCAAGTGGTAGATTTCCAGCCTTGGGAGGAAAAGCTAAGGACAGCACCCAAACTCCAAGTTCAACCCCAAGTACTAGGGTGCATATGCGCGCGCACACACACACACACACACACACACACACACACACACACACACACACACCTCTCACAGTTTTCATATTAGTCTTCCACTTCCATGGCTAGGATTACTTTTAAGTCCTTGTTTTGAGGTGATTCACGATGGTTCTTGTCACTGCACTGAAACCAAATGCTTAGAAGAAGGGAGAATTATTTCCAGGTTGATTACGTGCTGCGGTCTCCAGGATACCTGCCTGACAGCATTTCAACTCTGTTCAGCCATAGATTTAGATAGAGTTAATTGTGTTTATGGAGTCTTTTGTTTGGTGTCTGATCTTTCTGTTTCATCACTTCTACCCAAATTACTTGATAGGTTTGATTTCTCTGTCTCTCTCTGTCTCTCTCTGTCTCTCTCTGTCTCTCTCTCTCTGTCTCTCTCTCTCTCTCTCACACACACACACACACACACACACACACACACACACACCCCTTCTCTGTCTCTGTCTGTCCTTTCTCAGTCTGCTGATAATCTCTACAATCCTTTGCCTTTACAAGGAAATAAGAGTCCCTCTGATCACATCGAAAGCCGTGTAACAACTTTGAGACTTTTTTCTTTCTTTTACCACAGATCCTGCCCTCTTCAGTTGTGCATGATCGCCATACTGGGCTCTGTGCCTGCTGGATTGCTCGTTCTGTCTAGCTGAAAAGCAAACGCTCTGAAATCCCTCTCAATTCCTTTTATAGATATAGTTCTATTACTGAAATCCCAGCCTCTATTGCCCCCCACCACATCTTGAAAATAGCTACTCTCTGGCTCCTGGTACTTCCTAGAGATGCTGCAATAGGGGCTTGTTAGCTCCAGATGCTCCATCTTCACCTCTTCTATATTTACTTTAACTTCTGTAGTTTCTGTGTTTTTTGCTTTGTTCTTTGCAGTTATTGGGGTTTAAAGTCAGGGCCTATGTGCTATCCATGAGCTTCTTTTGCACACGGCTAGTGCTCTACCACTTGAGCCACAGCTCCACTTCTTCCAGTTTTTTTTTGTAGTAATTTATTGGTAATAAGAGTTTCATGGACTTTCTGTCTCTGGGTTGGCAGATCTCACTCTTCTGAGTAGCTAAGATTACAGGCATGAACAACCAGCACCTGGCCATTTCTATATTTTGTTGATATTTTTGATATAACTATAAAAATAAACTATGTTTCTGTACTTTGAACTTTGCTTACTGCAGAATCATAGACTTCATAGGATAAAATATTATCTATGTAAGGTGAAATTTCTCACTAAAACATAAGTTGCTGTTCAAACAATGAACGCAAACCATAGACAATAAACCATATTGCAAATTACAACTAGGTCTCTCTTCTATAAGAATGGCACAGTAGTACAAAACTATGATTCCAAATATAGAGTGTTTATTGAATTTATTATTAAACCTTTTAAAAGGCTCTCTCTAACATCTTGTGTCAGTAGGAAAAAACATCATGCTACACCTGCTCTATTCATTCCTATTGTTAACACAAACCCGCTTTATTCCTTCCTCAAGTCAAGTTGGTTAGAACTGGATGACGCATTACATGTCATTTAGTTGTTCAACTGATACCAAACAACTGGGTGGGGTCTTTTGTCTCTATTTAGATAGAAACCACAGGTAAGCAAGGAGAAGCTCTTCTAGCACTAGCAATTCCAGGTCCTTGAACACCCATAGCTTAGAGGATAGACTGTCAAACATGCAAGTTTACAACTCAAAGTCCTGAGATCTAAGGGTGTAAGGTCCTAATCTTTAGAAGTTTGAGACTTCAGACTCTAAACACTTAGGTTGGAGGTTTATCATTTGGGGCTTTTAATAACGGTGACCTTGGCAACTGGAAGGTATGACCATCTGTGGCCTCCAGTAGCAGCGTGGTGGCTTCACGCAGCAGTGAACAGGGAGTGTCTTCTAGCTATTACTGCACGGCTGCTGCTTCCACCATCACTATGTTCATGTTACAAGCTTAGCTTTTTCTAATCATAAAGATCAAAAGTAAGTTTGTTATAAACTTTTCATGGAGCTCAATATTGCACGTCACGGAGCAGGGTAGGAACGTGTCACGTGGCTGACTCCCAGAGTGAACCCGTTGGTAGCTTATTTATCTAACCAGATAGTGGCTGTGAAAGGTTTGCATGCATTTGTACCAATCAGGGGGAACTTCTTTATGTAAACGGGGTCCACATTTGAAATGAATAGCAGTTCCTTGTGGAAATGAAGGACTGTTGGCACTCATCAAATGCATTCATTTGAACTTCCAGTTTCAGAGTCCCAAGTATTTCCCTTTGACCTGAGTGGGAATACCTGCAAGGCCATCTAGAGCTCACTGAGGCTTATGATTGTAAAGTATCTTCAGAAAGATGTTTGAATAGTTGAGGATGACACGGTAACTTCATGCTCCAGAGTTCTGCTTTGACAGCAAATAGATATGCTTGTCACGTAGCTTCATCAAGGTGGGCAGGAGATGTTCAGAGCAGCCGGTGCTGGCTTGAGACAACTTCACCTGACTGACTGATGATCCATCATTCAAAAGCAGCCACAGGACCAAGTTAAGTTCTAACGGCTGTCAAGTAGGTAGTCAAACAATCCCAGCCCTCAATATCTTTAGCTTATTAAGAAAAAAAAGAAATAGCAAAAGAGGTGCATACAATTAAGGCTTATCTTTACAATTAATAGCACGTAGAACTGCTTTAACAATGTTCAACTCCTCCTCCTCTGCCATACAGAGAGGTGCAGCATGCTATAATGTGGCTCATAACTTGTTTCATTTACAATGGAGGAATTTAGCTCTGCAGCTAAACTGGAACTTTATCAGAATTGTCATAGAAGTCTGTACCTTCCAGTGCAGTGTATATCCATCATAACCACTTCTAGTCAGATTTCGGGGTACCAGCTCCTTGAAGCCAAGCCTTGTCTCAGAATACTTATTCTACTAAAATGTCTTACAAAATTGAGAGGGCACTAAATCATCTCATTCTCCCCCTTTGTGTGTGGGGTTTGCTAAACAAGGGCTTGGATATGCTAGATCAGAAGCGTGATTGCAGGCACACGAATTCTTTTTCTGAAATGAGAAATAAACTAAAGGAGAGTACTGCAGCTCTAGGTGTGTCTCAGTGGATTCAAGTCTGGGATGAGCTGCAGCAACAGCTTATATGGTAGGTGGCAAAGAGAACAGGGCCAAAGTTCAATGAGAAGCAGACAAGAAATACGTTGCCAAGCCAAAGAGCTCATGAGGAAGAGAAGGATCAGCAGAGTCAACTCACACATTCTTCAGCTGGCTTGTCAGCTCTCTCTGGAATGTCATAAATTTCTCAGCCTATTTGATATATCTCCTTGTTTTTTGGATTATTTTAAAAAATTATTTCTTTTTCTTGCAATGCAAAACTCTCCATTACATTCTAGTGTCCTTAGCCTAATTAAGCTAATAAAAGACATATCTCCTGGACCTAACTCCAGTTACATCAGGAGGGTACTAGGATTCTAAACCAACTTTTATACCTGTTGTACAATACTAAACTGATATCAAACCCTTTTGAAGCAATATATGACAAATGACATTTCAGTATCCATAATGTATATTGCTATTAATTAGTCTGTATATATGTATATGTCTTGAAAATTCAGACAGATTAACATTGGTTATACATTTATCATTTCATAATATTCCTCACTTAACTTACTTTTCTTAATTATTATTTTATTAATTCTATGATAGTACTTGAACATATTTAGAAGAAACTTAATTTCAGGCTTCTAGTGTGTTTAGTAAATAATTCCTTCCATGTCCTAGATTTTTAAAAAATGGTCTCTGAAAAATGTCATTAACTACTAGTCTTAATGTATACATTTATTACATTCAAATTCACTTCATCAAATGTTTAGTGGGTACTTCATATGCTCTAACAAGTGTACCATTTTGCTTAAATTACTTTTTGTCATCTGCAAGTACACCTTAGGAAATAACATATGGGAAAAATAAAAGACCTGTAATAACAAAAACAATATTTAGCAGGAAGAACACTTCTGGAAGAATAGCAATACCAAACTTCAAACTCTATTACAAAGCTGTAGTAATAAAAAACAGCTTGGTACTGGCACAAGAACAGGGTTGAGGATCAATGGAATAGAACTGAAGACCCAGGAATGAACCCTAAAATAATGGCCATTTAATTTCTGATAAGGGAGCCAAAAAACTGAATGGAAGAAAGACAGCTTCTTCAACAAATGATGCTGGCAAAATTGACTAAACACCTGTACCAAACTAAAGCTAGATTCTAATATATGCACCAGAATCAATTTCAAATGGAACAGAGACCTAGTAGTAAAAGCAGATACCCTGAAGCCATTGCAGGAAGGAAAAAGAGAAACACTTGGGCTCCTTGGCACAGGTCAAAACTTCCCAACTAAAGACCCAGAAACACAACAAATCAAAGAAAGGTTGGACAAATTGGATTGGATTAAACTACAGAATCTCTGCTTGACAAAGGACATAGCTTGCAGGATAACTAGAAAGTCCTCAGAGTGGGAGAAGATCTTCACTGGCCATACAACGAACAAAGGCCTCATATCTAAAAATATACTTAGAATTCAAAAAACTAAGTTCCTCCAAAACAAATCCTCAAACAATTAATTGCCCTCTTAATAAATGGGCTAAAGACTAGACTTCTCTGAAGAGGAAACGAGAGTGCCCAATATACACATGAAGAAATGCTCAATATCTCTGGCTATAAAAGAAATGCAAATCAAAACAACATTGAGATTCTACCTCACCCCAGTAAGAATGTCCTTTATCAAGAAAATTAATAACAGCAGATACTGGTGAGGATGTGGCCAAAAGGACCCTTACTACACTGTTGGTGGGAGTGTAAACTTCTTCAACCACTCTGGAAAGCAGTGTGGAGGTTCCTCAAGAGGCTAAACATAGAGCTCCCCTATGACCCAGCAACCCCACTTCAAGGCATTTACCCATAGAATCACAAATGAAGCCACACTAAATCTACCAGCACAACCATGTTCATAACAGCATTATTTACCATAGCTGGGATATGGAACTAACCCAGATGCCCCTCCGTAGATGAGTAGATCAAGAAAATGTAGTATATATACACAATGGTATTCTGTGCTTCTATCAGAAAGAATCACACTGCTCCATTCATAAGGAAATGGAAAGATCTGGAAAAAAATAGTGGTAAGTGAAGTGAGCCAAACAGAAAGAAACACAGAGTCTACGTTTTCTCTCACTGGTAATAATTAGTATATATCGAGGAGAGTTCTAGCAGAGGCTAACAATAGCTTAGTGACCATGTATATATGATCATATAAAATGATGCTAAGTGAAATGAACTCCAAGATATGGAAATAAGTGTTTTTTTATTGTTGCTTTTATTTTTAATGTACTATGTGAAATTATTTCTTTTTTTTCTCACATTTTTCTTCCCTATGGTTTAGCCTCTGTTGTTACTGTATTTGATTTTGGTTCCCTGGGTATTGTATATAGATTTATATGAATTAGGGAAGGGACGGGGAACATCAAAATGGTGAGACAAAGGACAAAGGATGAACCAATGCAACAGCAATATGTTGTAAATTAACTGTCCACCCTGGTTGGGGGGGGGTAATAGGAGGAGGGAAGATTGGGAAAATGAGGGAGAAGGTAACAAGTTTGATAAGAAACGTACTCAGTACCTTATGTATATAACTGTAACCCCTCTGTGCATCACTTTAACAATAAAATTAAATTTGAAAAAGAAAGAAAAACATGTATTTCTGATTTCATTGGTAATAGAAAGAAACTTGGAGATATTAAGCATCATCTTTCAAAATGCAGAAATAGAGAGCAGCAGAATTGAGTTTTGAGCATGAGTGTCTTTCTCTGAACCCATAATAGTTTTTATTATACCATACTGTTTCCCAGTGGTTGCATATATATTTCTATCACTACATGTCATAGAGCTCAGTCCTTAAAAAGAGACACACTAAACCATTAAAAATCGATGCAAGACAAAACCCAATGGAGCTACTGATGTAAGAACTGTGAAATGAGATGCTGCACCTGGAAGGAGAGAATTGAGAGATTGTACTTAAATTCATGGCGAGCAAAGAAGCAAAACTAACTCAAGATAAGATCCAAAATAAATGAGACCTAAATTAATAAATTGATTTCACATACATTGGGCATGTACTTAAGGCTGTATTTCTTAGAGAATGGAGATCAGTAGTCTTTTATTTATCATTCAACAAGTATTTACTTAACCATAAATATGTGTCAAGAAATTTAAAAAATAGCTGCACAAAAAACCAGACATGGAACCAATGGAATAGAGCAGACAGATGTCTAAAGAATAAGCCCATCTAGATAAAGCCATCTGATTCCTGCCCACTGGGGGGGGGGGGTGGGGGATGAGGTGACATACACCAAAAAGCTGGGAAAATTGGATATCTACAAGTAAAAGACTGAAACAAGATTTCTGTTTTGATTTGCATAAAATTCAGCTTAAAATGGATCAAAGACATTAACGAAAGGCTTAAAACATTAAAGGTACTATAAGAAAACATAAGGGAACAGTTTCAAGATATAGGCACTGCTGAATGTCAGTGGCTCACACCTGTAATCCTAGCTACTCAGGAGGCTGAGATCTGAGGATTGCAGTTCAAAGCCTCTGTGGCAGGAAAGTTTGGAAGACTCATTCCTAATTAATCACCAGAAGACTGGAAGCAATGCTGTGGCTCAAAGTGGTAGAGCAGTAGCCTTGAGCTGAAGAGCTTAGAGACAGGGTACAGGTGCAGTGTTCAAGCCCCATAACTGACCAAAAAAAAAAAAGATATAGACATAGGCAACAGATTTTCTGAGCAGAACTCTAACAACTCAGTAAAGGAAGAAAGAATTGACAGATACTATTGAACCACACTGGAAACCAATTGCACAGTAGAGGAAACAAACACCTGAGTGAAAAGATGGCTCATGGAAAGGGAGAAAATCTTTGCACACTGCCCATCCAACAGTGGATTCATATCCAGAATGAACAAATATTCCAATCAATAAATGGGTGAATGAGTCCAACAGAAAGTTCTTAAAGCAATTACAAATAGTCAACAAATACAAGAATATTCAACATATTTAGCCACCAGTAAAATCTCAATCAAAACTACACAGAGATTCCACTGCACCCCAGACAGATTAGTCATCAAGGAAACAAGCAATAATAATTGCTGACAAGAAAGTAGGGGGAAAGGAATTCTTATCTTCTGTGGGAATGTAAACCTGTGCAAACACTGTGGAAGTCAGTGTGGAGACCTCTAGAAAACTAAATAGAATTACTATATGATCCTGCTATACAATTCTTGGACATCTATCTATCTATCGATGAGTACAACTCAGTATATAATAGTAATGTCTGCATACTCAAGTTTTTGTTGAACTATTCACAATAGCCAACTATTCCCAATATCAACAGACAAATGTATAAAGGAAAGATTAATTATACACACAAAGGGATTTTTTATTGGTCATAAAAATTGAAATTATGTCTGCAGGAAAATGGATGAGTTTGGATGTAATTCTGTTAAGTAAAGTAAGTCCCCCAGACAGACAAATGCCACATGTTGTACACACCGAATCTATATTTAAAACATGATATGAAATCTTAAGAGGGATCATTTGGGAAGGTGAGGATGACTTACAAAAGTGGGGAGATAATACAAAGGAAGAAAACGGAGGATGAATATGAGCAAAGTAAAATCTATGCTCATAATAATGTCACAATGTCACACATTTTAACAGCAAAATGTAGAGTAAGGAGTTTGGGCTGTGATGTAGCTCAGTGATAGGGTGTCTTCTGAGTATGCATGAGGTCCTGGATGATTTCTAGTGTACATCAATCTGCAGTGGCAGTACATCTCTCAAAAAATATATTTAAAGTTCTTCTATTTTAAAAATTGCTTAGAAGAGGTGTGAATGGCCTACCTCAGTTTCTGTCACGTTCTTACAGAGAAATGTTAGTTATCTGGCTGAGAATCAATAAATAAGGCAGCTTTTTTGTCTTCTAGGAAACAAATTGAAGTCATGTAATCCTTGCAAAGTTTCCTCCTCTTTAAAATGGAAATAGTAGTGGGGCTGGGAATGTGGCTTGGCGGTAGAGTACTGGCCTTGAATGCATAAAGCCCTAGGTTCGATTCCTCAGCACCACATACACAGAAAAAGCTGGAAGTGGCACTGTGGCTCAAGTGGTAGAGTGCTAGCCTTGGGCACAAAGAAGCCAGGGACAGTGCTCAGACCCTGAGTCCAAGCCCCAGGTCTGTCCAAAAAGTAAATACATAAAATAAATAATAAAATGGAAACAACCTTTGTACTGTTACTAGTTTACAACTTAGATGAGATTTCATAATTCAGTGTCTGTTCTGATATAATGAATGTGTTTCCCTTACAAGTATCAAAGGGTAAAACTTTGTTTACAAACAGGACTGGAGGGCCATCATGGAGGACGAAACTTTGTTTTCTGATTGATCTGAGATGTGATTTCTCTCCTCTGGGTGCCTGCTGCCCAGTGGTCACGGAGTTTGGGATTGGAGCATCCTGTGCCACTCAGCTTCCATCTGTCCCGACACATGGTGTGTCTCAGAGACCATGAAGGCCTGCCTTGGGCCTGGTAACTGCTTAACCTCATCCCACAGGTGTGGATATCAAATGCATCCCATCTTTTGTCTTATCAAACATCCAAAGTTTTCTTGCATGTCCATCCCCTGCCTCAGCTCACTTGGGCCCCCGATACCGTTTTTGTTAGCTGTCACAAACTGACAAATGACAAACTACTATTCACACAGCAATGCTGGCTTGAACCCAAGTGAGGCTCTCTTCCTTCCTACCTGTCACCCTCTCATGTGCTCACGATTGTTGCTTCCCTTTTCCCTTGTGATTGTGGTCCAGCTCTGGCCTAGGCAGCTTAGGAAAGACTCTGTATGCATGGGGGTGCAGCCATAACTTGAGGTCTACTCTCCAGCCTTGGAGGTAGACACTTGTTTTATTCTGTTTCCTCTTTTACAGTAGATTACCAAAGGCAAAATAGTTTTATAAAGAGATCTTAAAGAGTGACATTGATAAAGACTTACTGCATTCCTAAATTGGTTTGTTGAATCATAAATAACTCCTTTGTACTACTACTGAAATACAGTAAAAAATATTATAAGAAAAGAAGTTTACCCATGTTGCCATTTTGGACAGTGAAAGCCTAAGTGGCATAGTGCTAATTCTTGTAAGATTTTTGTGACAAATAACACTCACGATATAAACCAAGGTCTTATTTACCTGATGTCCCCCAGACCCTCTCATCCATATGTGGGAACAGTTGACAACAAAAATACCAGTCTCTGGAAGTCAATGACATAATCAAGTTTAAAAGACTGACTAGTCTCATGTCTGTAGACTCTAGGTAAAGCTTCTGGTCTTAGGATAGTGGTCCCTACTTAGCACAGTGGTCCCTTTGTGAGCAGTGTGGAGCTTTAGGAACGGAGTGGTCCTTCATGAGCATCATGGTCCTTCGTGAGCCAGTCCACGCTCCTGTATGAAGAGTGTACTTTCTCCTACTTTTGCTTTCACTTTGCTTTGCATCAGTAAGCCTGCCCTTGATTAAGTCTCCTCTCTGTCCATGGAATTCTTCATTTGGTGAGAACAAATAGCCCTTCTGGGCACTGACCCAGTGATGCAAATTCAGTAGCCTCTTTTAGCAAGACTGCAAGGAGGGCCAAGAAGAATCTTTTGGAAACTGGTGACTTTAATCTTCTTCAGTACTGATGAGTACTGGCTCCCTATCCTTACTCTGTTTATTTCCTGTCTCTTTTTCTTTCTTTTCTGGATAATGTCTATAGATATTTGAATGTTTTGCTCCAACTATTTTATTTGTTAGAGGACCTAGGAGCAGATTTCCTCTCGTGGACTTAGAGATCACCTAATCTCTTGCCATCACACATGGAAATGTAACACCACTCCAATGAGCAAGACTTGGATGGATAGGAGATGGGTCTTTAGAGAAATCCAAAGCCAAGATCTCAAGGGTTGAATTCCTTTTCTAGTAATACCTGCATGTTTCCAATTGGCAGATAAGAGTCTCCAGAGCGGAGAGAATGGGATCTTCGATCTAAACAGGATCCAGAAACCAGAGGACTTTGGAATGGCTTCTTCAGGCAATTTATTAGTCATAGAACCTACAGAAACTCAAGAAGGTTCTGAGCAAGCCAAAGAAGCTAACACTATGTCAGAATCCCGATACTCTAGGACATCAGAGCTAACAGATTATCTACTAAGGAGGGCTGGTTTCCAATTAGAGACCAGGCTAGCCCAAGGCTTTCAGGATACTGTCCTTCCTTAGTGTCTCAGGTTCCTCCAGGAAAATACCTAAGTCCTTTATCTATTTGTGTTCTTCCTCTTGTCTCTCACAGATCAAGAGAGGTGCTTAGTTAGTTGTGACTGACTGTTATCTAGGATGCACTTATAAGCCTTGAAAGTAAACTACCCCAGACTCCCTAGAGAAGAAAGCGCTAATTTATTTCTGTAGTCTCATTTCCCCTGATGTAAATTGGAGGATGAAGAAACTTGGCCTGAAATAGAGGGTCAAATGACAAAATTATCATGCATCTAGTTCCCTTTTGTAGGAAACAGGAAACATGGTCTAAGACGTGATATATGAAAGTCTTTTGGGCCCTGAGAAACAAACCTGATATATGCCATTGATGATTCTTGGGAAGCAACAGTTTATCTTTACAACTCCTGATGGCTCAGAGTTTCAAGCCCTTTCCATGATTGGTAAGCTGTTGCCTCTTGTGAAGTCATTTGCATGATTCCTTTCCAGACACTGGAGTAACTTCCTTCCTCAAAGCTCATTTATCTGTACTAGCCTCACCTGCCTAGCTCCAATATCCTCTGCTCATATACCGGCATCAAGGAATGGTCATACAGTCATTAGAAGATACAATACCAAGCCCACTAATCTCCATCATTCTCGGGACCCATATAATTGTGCAGCCACCCACAGTCACCAGGGAGAAGCTCTAAAATGCGTCATTTGACTCCCAAGCCCCAAAGACCTCACTACCCTTCTCTACCTTGAACAACTGAGCTCAAGCACAGAATGAAAAATGTCAGTCAAGACATGAGAGATGAAGCCAGAGGCTGGAAAAGAGTCAAGCCACAGTTTGGCTGCCCTCTGAGAAACTATGATGCCTCCGTGTCTCTCAGAAAGGCCTAAAGTAATGGGGGAGGTGCTTTCGTAGCAAGTAATGCCCTTGGAAATGATAGCCACCAAAGATACCCTTGTCCCAGCAAACGAGATACTGGAAACAGAATTATGCTCAACTCTGAAGGGAACTGGGTAAGTCCAGAAGAGCAACTGTTGGCCCAAAGCTGCAAGCGATCTCTGTGACTCCTTCTAGGACCACACACACCCATGAGGGCAGTCCTGGTGATGCATGGACATGTAGGTAAGCCTATTCATAGGCTCTTGTCTTTGACCTTTATCTTCAAAATTAGCACTTTTATGGGGGTTGAGGGGAAGACAGGTGTCAAGAGTGCTGGTTAATTCATCCTTGCTTCTGTGTCTGGAAAACCTAATAATTCCTCATTGATTTACACTTTTTAATTTTAAACTGCAACCATAGGGCTAATATGCAACACTCTTTGTATATCTTCTGTAACTTCTGTCTTTTTCTTGCATGGACTAAGATGATTTTGCAATTCAAGGTCACTTGACAATTGTATTTTAGTCATCCCTAGAAGGGCTGTCACATTCTGTAACCCTCAGACTTATCTAAGACCAAGGAGAAAAGCAACATGTAAAAGTCTTTAAAATTCAAACAGCAGTAATATCTGTGAAAGACTTGAAGCTGTGTATGGATAGATTGTTTCTTTTTATCATAAATATAGTATGGGTTAAAGAAATAAGAAGAAACCATAATTATGAGAAGATGAGATGTAAAAGAGGGGCATAAACAGAGCATTTTTTAAAATAAAGAAAGTATTTTATATGGAAACTATGTTTTGTCTTAAGGTAAAGAATTATTCCAAAGCGGAAATAGATTAAGGTAAACCCAGAAAGGTAAACATGTTACCGAAGTTGCATGGCATACATGGCAGGAATTGTGATGAGATAGAATCACCAGGAAATCTGACGCTATCCTATTAGGCTTACAGAAAGCAAGAGAAGAGGCGAAGGTTTGTGTCACATGTACATAGTCCTCTACTTCAAAATCAAAGGTTCTGTTAAGTGGTACAAACATGCCAGGTACCAGAGGCTCACCCTGTAATCCTAGCTACTCAGGAGGATGAGATCGGAAGTTGGAAGCCAGCAGGAAAGTCCCTGCAAGACTCATCTCCAATTAACTATTCCAAAAAACCCCAGAAGTGGTACTGTGGCTAAAAGTGGTAGAGTACTAGCCTTGAGCACAAAGAGGCTCACAGACAGCACCCAGGCCTTGAGTTCAAAAATAAATAAATTTTAAAAAGAAGTGCAAATATTTAAGACTACAGCCAAATAGGGCATTTTAGTTTTGTTGTTTATTTATTTTGTGCTGGTACTTGAGCATTAACTCAGGGCCTGGGCACTGTCCTTTAGCTTTTCCACTCAAGGCTGGCACTGTACCACTTAAGCCAGATCTCGACTTCCACCTTTTCTCCAGTTAATTGGAGATAGACACCTTATAGACCTACCTGCCCCAACTGGCTTTAATCTGATCCTCAAGTCTCCGCCACCCTTAAATAGCAGGCAAAAGTTTCCTTCTTTATTATCCAATCATTTGTAATTAAAAGAGGAATCAAGGAATACAAGTTACAGGCAGTTTGAACTGATAGGCCATGATAAGCATTCCTGTGTTCAATGGGAAACATTGAAAATATTTTGAGGAAAGCTCTGTTGTGCCGGAGCAGTCTTTCAGGAAGATTAATCAGGCATCAGTGTGTGGCAGAGATTAAAGGTATCCCCTTCCCGCCCTCAAATCGCCCTGGGAGCTGTTTGTCAAGTACCTTACTTTCCACAACTACCATATGGAATATTTCATCTGGATTATTCTCTAGAGATCTCAATGTAAGTGACAGAATGGTCTACTTATTTTGATCAGAGAAAATTCCTTTCTTCAAATACTATTTTGTTTTTGCCTGATTGGAAATTCTGTCAAATTTTAGAGCAAGAAAGAAAGCTTTAGCTCAGTTTTCTCATTTTTTATGTAAAACGAGGAGACTAGATTACTTTTTTAAGGCTCACAAAATAAATTTTTAAAATTTATTTGTAATTGTAAGCTTAAAGTAGATATCCTAATCTCTGTTATCATCCTTCAGTGAGCCTAGATGAGTATTTTTTAGTTATTTCTAGAATGTTTACATTTACTTTTTCAGTTGGACTATTTATATCTTTTGTGTTCATGGACTGTATTGTTTGAAATCAGATATATTTTTTACTGTTCGACTAGTTTACATTTTTACAGAGTCTAAAGATTATTAGACATACAACTGCTCGGTGAATGCTGACTAGTGAGTGAATGAACAGACAAATCTCTTTCGAGTCATTGGATATAATTGAAGGAGGTATGGTATAAAACTGTTTTATTGTTATTATAAAGGTGAGATGCAGAGGGGTTATAGTGATTTCACCCCCTCTCTCAGTCTCCCAGGGTACAGTTTTTATTCCTAATCTAATACCTTAATTCCTGAAAGATCTCCTGTAGACATCGTGTAGGTTACAGAAAAGCAATAACTCCAGAGAATATGGCATTTCTTCTCTGTGTCTATTATTATAAGGGGTTCCTGAGGTTACAGATGTGTTGTGTTTGTCTAAACAGAGCTTGTTGGGTTTCCTTGTGTCTGCCTGCAGACACAGAACCTTGTTATACAACCATGGCTGGGGATCTCAGAAGCTAAGGGTCCTCATGGCAACGCAGAACCAATTGAAAAAAAATAAAGACAAGTGGACATAAGTACTACAGAAACTCAGCTTTGGGACTAAGAGCATTAAAAACATGTAAATTCAGATCAGGCCCTCCAAAGTACCCATGATAAGAATTAAATGTGGCACAAAGGCAGTTCTACTGATAACTCTTGTTTTCTGGAAAGCATTTCATTAAGTCCACTTGTTTTCAATATGAAAATCAATGTTATATTATATCAGAAGTAGAGGGAAAGCCAGAAACTGGGATAAAATATAAGCACAAAAAATAAAACGATAATAAAACGATATAAAAATAAGCAATTATTATCCAAAATGTGCAAATAACTGTTAAAAAACCCAACTATTTGATTAAAAGTTGAAAAGAACACATTTTAAGGCATCTCACAAAAGCTGCAGAGATAGGAGCACTGTTCGGTGATCAGTGGAAGGAAGCCAGGGAAAGACACTCGGTCCCCTACCTGCATATTGCTAAGTGGAAGAGTCAGCCTGAAAATGGGAGCACCGTGATTCTGAATGTTCTGGGAAAGGGCAGGTGTGGAGACATTGAAGAGCTCAGTGGTCTTAGGACTGGGTTTGGGTCTGGCATAGGGTTCTGGGGCAAGGAAAAGGCTCGGCATGATGTCACTCTAGGGGGCCTAGGTCACCAGATATCTGCTCAGGGCCACACAGTACCCACACAGGAGTGACATGATATAAACTAAAGACTTTGGGGGTGATGATGTAGTAACTACATGTTTCTTTCCATGTGACTGCATTAACTGTCACAAATGTCCCTCTCTTTCAGGGTGCTAATAGTGTGGGGTAGAGTTTTGTATCTTGAGGACTAAAAATACAAGAACTCTAACCTTTGTATTTTATTTCAAATCTAAGTCTGCTCCAAAAGATAAAGCTTAGTAATTTAAAAGCCCACATTCTATCTTCATATTTAAATAAATAATAAGTGGGGCTCTGGCGCTGGTGGCTCATGCTTCCAATCCTTGCTACCCAGGTGGCAGAGAGCCAATGATCTGATTCTGGTTTGAAGCCAGCTCAGGCAGGGCAAGGTCTATGAGACTTTTATTTCCAATTAACCACTAAAACATAGAGAGTAGAGCAGTCGCTCAAGTATTAGAACACCAGCCTTAAGGTCAGAGACAGTGCCCAGGCCCCGAGTTCAAGCCCCAGTGCAGGAGTAATGAATGAATAGATGAGTAAATAAACTACAATCCTAAAACGGACAAGAAGGGTAGCACAAGCAGGGGGCCTATTGAGCTTACCATTTTGATGAACATCTTTTGCATGCAGTGCTGCGTTAGAGATCCACTTTTCCTTTCAACTTGTGATGTCCATTTCCAGATTTCTATTTCTAAGCATAGTGGCAGCCAATGTGTGTCTTTCCATCTTCTCTGCGCTCCAGTGACCCTGACCATTCATCTGCAGAGAGGAACAACTGCTAATGAAGATGCTATTCTCGTGATCTGAAATGTTTCCATTAATGGCTTTGAATGAAATGCCACCCTTTAAATTAATTCTTTTCATGCCCTAACAAAAGTTCTCAGGCTATTTTGTCTTCATTTTTCAAGAAAGAAACATACAGGTACCAATGTTGGTTGATTCCTTTGGAAGTTTCTTCAGGGTATCTAGGCCTGCTAGGAATCACAACAGTAGCTCGTGGCTCTGTAGATGATCTCAAGCTCATGTGAATCCCTCATCATATCACACCTGCCCAATGGCTCGTGCTTATCGTTGCAGCTTCTCCGGAGGCTGAGATGCAAGGGTCACAGCTCAATGGATCCAACTGGGTCAGGCAACCCTGAAAGAATGGTACCTCCAGTTAACCTGCAAAAGGCTGGAAGTAGAGTCATGGCTCAAGTGATAGAGCTTCAGGTATAGGCAAGTGAGAAAGAGGCTTTTAGTCCAAGTCTCAATACCAGCACACATATGTGCACGCACACACACACACACACACACACACACGCATCCCTCCGCACACATGATAAAACATAAGGGAAAAGGTTTTAGTTTGATTACTTAACTTTTTTAAAAAGTGAATTTCCTAAGGTAATTCACTTGACATAGATTAACAACCTGGTAAAACAGGAGGTTCCAGATATAATAATTCAATCTATCCATTTGTCTCTCATCTATCTTTTTCTATTAGCATTTCCTGAATGACTTGAATTAAGTGGTGAAGTTCTGCCGAAGAAAACTTTATTTTTAAGATAATTCACCTAAGATAATTAAAAACACATTTATTGTACCGCAAAGCCATTTGCATGCTGCTGCACTAAATCTTATTTTCTCTTTATAGAGAACAACAATTTAGAAAAAGCTGAAACTTTAGAAGATTCAACAAATCCCCACTCTATTAATAGAGAAACGATTGGCAAGCACGTTGTTTCCCTCGGCACACATCCACAAGTATTGAGAGGCATTCACAGAAACACTTAGGCTATAGGTAACTGCACATTTGGGAGCTGACTTGAAGCTTGACCTCCGTATCTGTAAGCAGTAGTGACATCCGTGGTTTCTGATGTGTCCTGGAAGACCATACATTTTTACATAAGAACAAATGCTCCAAAAATATCCCTTTTATAAGAATTACAGGTAAACTAACTTGATACACAGATTACTATGAAAATGCTACAGGATGGGTACTCAATAGGACTGGGAAAAATGTGAAACCATCATCAAACTGGAGCAAGCCATATGTTTTTGGTTTCAGAAAGATGAGAGAATGTTTTACCAACTACAGGCCACTGAAGTTGGTTATAGACCTGAATTATTTTTGAGAATCCAGGCGCAAGGTCACTAGAGAAAAAATCTGAGTTTGTTAGGAATAAGTAAGGGAAGAAATCTTGATTTCATTTATGGATAGATTTCCCAATTGTTAGTATTAGAGTAAGAAACATGGGTAACTTGATTTTAGCAAGACATCTGATAATGTCCCTCTGACAGTCATATGGAGGAGATAGTGTGGATAATTGAGAACAACTTAATCAATATGCTGATGAACTTCTTTGATGCCAATCTTTGAAATGGATGGCTCTCAATATTCATAGATCCCCCAATTCTTATTTTCTCTGTCTCTCACAGCTTATCACCTGGGACACTTCCACTGTTTCTTTCTTTTGCACTTATGTGACTACTTCTATGTTATTTCTAGTATGTATGATCCATATTTGTTAAAACATTAAAGATGAGCGAGACTATTTTAATAACTCATCTCCCTTTGCTAGAAGAGGCTCACAAGCTCACACATCTTAAAATTTCACCTAACCTTACTCTGTCTTTCCAGATTCAGAGTCTCAGGTCTGGAAGAAAGAAGGATATTCTCCCTCACATTCATCATGATTTTTTGTCATCTTTCCTACATTCCATCTTTGTAAGTCATCAGCTCGGTATCAGTGACAGTGAGTGATGATGTTCCACTAAGAGAAATCTTTTGACATGGACATAATGTACTGAGAAAAAAATGAACAGTGGTTCATGTGTTCAAAATACCATTGTTCTAAAACTGTTATTTTTCACAGGAAATTGGGTCGAGTACTATGTTAAAGAATGATTTCAGGTAAGGTGCTAGTTGCTCAAGCTTGTAATCCTACCTTTTCAAGAAGCTGGGATCTGAGGATCCTGGTTCAAAGCTAACTCAGGCAGAAAAGTCTGTGAGGCTCTTATTTCCAATTAACCAGAGTGGAACTATGGCTCAAGTGATAGAATGCCAGCCTTGAGCTGAAAAAGTTAAGGGACAACACCTAGGGTTCGATTTCAAGTTCTAGTACTGGCATAAAAAAATTATTTCAGAGGTATGGAAGGCAAACTGGGGAGGAATGAAAAGAATAGATTCAATCCCCTATAGTGCATTTTCTATATCAACTATGTTAGGGTAGTTTACGAAATTAAGACCATGAAAACCAAGCTTTCATGGGTAGATTGATTCGATAATTGTGATTAATGCCTCTCTTCTCACTACATTCCATCTTCCCAAATACCAGCTAAGTTTTGAATATTTTGGTAGCATTTCCACCTCACATTTAACTCACATTTACCTAGCAGAAACCACAAACAATATGACAAAGTTAATATTTGCTAATCATAAATCTCTTAGTATATGAATGGAGGGATGGTTACCTGATTAGGTAAATTGGTTGGTCAAGGGAATGTGTTCACATTTTTCTGTAATTGAGAGTACAAATTGGAATTCCTCACGTTTCCAGTTCATGTGGCCTTTTCGGGTCTATAATATTGTCGTATTGCTTTAACAATAGACTTTAAGTATACTCTGAACTTGGGCAGAAAGCATCAGGTGTCGGCCAGACTCACTGCGAAGGTGGAGGAGACTCGGTCGGCCTCGGCAATCGCTGTGGTCCCGGTGCAGCGCTCTGCAACCACCGTCCACATAACAGGCACCTGGCGGACACTTTCCAACTCGCAACCCCACAGGGAAAACAAAGCAGGAGCAAATGTATATCAGACGTGAATTATGCCATCTGTTGCATTCATTTTCTTTATTTAAAAAACCCTGAGATCATTTCAGAAATAATAGAAGCATGGAACAAACAGTATCCAAATGTTCATTCTTAAAATGTGTGGGGGTGGCCTGAGCTTCCTTGCCTGTAATCACAGCTACTCAGGAGACTGAGATCTGGAGGATCTCATTGAGACCAACCTGGACAGAACAGTTTACAAGACTCCATCTCTGATTAAATACGCAAAAGCGCAGCGGGAGGTCGAGTGGGAGCAGTGAGCAAGAAAGCCAAGCAAGCTCAAGCTTCCCACAGATGTCTTACCACCATGGGATTCTCTAATCAGCAGACTCATTTCACAGGCAAAGACTACAGCAACAGGCCCATGCTCATGGAATGGGCTGCTTTCTACTGTGCTCCTTTCCATTCCAGCAGGAAGCAGTTGATTTGCTCTAACAGCAGGACAGTGTTGTGAGTACTCCGTTATAGGACACACTGGGTGACACCTTGTAAGGTTGGGACAAGCTTCTCAACATAGAGGCCTCTCGGCTGCATCTGGTTCTCTCTATGATGTAACTTCCTCAATGGCCAAGGATGGACAGGAATCAGGGAGTAGGGATGACAACGGCACCTATTAGCATGGCCCCTACTGACTCACTAGCAAGATGTCTGCATCTTATTCTATAACTTTCAACTTTGCTGGCCTAGAAGTCTTTTTAACAAATTATCTTTAAGCAGTTATACAAAGGAGTTGCCATTTTAACAAAGCAGTTTATGAATACAATATACCTTTTTTTAAAACAATCTCACCCATCCCTCCTTTACTCACCCTTTCCCTCGCTCACTCTTCTTAATTTTGTAGGATATACATTGGATTCTTGAATGCATTCTCCCCCTCTTCTCTGCATTTGCTCTCTTTTCTGTTGACCTTACCCCACCCCTTTCTAGTGATAGTAGTATAATTCCTTTTATACTATTTTAGTTCTCCCTTGAATCTTCCCATTTCAGCGAGTACATTTGAATACACTTGCATGGCACGTGATGTGTTTATTTAAAGCTTATAAATTAAATCTAGCTTCCACAAATAAGAGGAAACATGCATCCTTTGTCTCTCTGGGCCTGAGTAAGAACAGCTAACCTAATTACACAATTGCATCTCCATGAAATTGATATATCAGTCAAGGTTTTTCACACACACACAGAACCAACAGTAGTAAGCCTGGTAAGAATTACCTCTTACTTTACTTACCATGTCTTCATTGAAGAGGGGAGACTGTTTCCATGGGGAGGTGCAACTCCGTGGTTGTGAACTGAGTTCACATTGTGCTCTTTCAGATTCATGCTGAATAGGCCAAGAAAGGAGTTGTGATGTCGCATGGAGTGACTTGTTCAGACTCAAGGCAAAACTGGATTACTATTCAACAATAGAAGTAAAAATGAAAGTTCTGAAATACATGAGGTGCCTAAAAAAACTCTTCTGGTATCGTTATTGCTTAAGAAGAGAGCAAAGGGGAATGACAAAGGCCCAATTCATGTTGACCTATAAATTGTTGATGATACCAGGAATAAAGGTTTAGGTTAAGATACAGGACCATGACAAGATGAGTAGCTGGCTGAAGGAAAACAAGATTAAAAAATTGATTGTAGAACAAAAGTGGAAAAACCAGTGACAATCAGGCAGACTGTGATTGTCATATTTTTCCTTATTTCTATGAGTATAATTACATATGTAAGTCCATTTTGTATGGGTATGCATATCAAGTAAATATTGTTTCCTCTTATCTCTGATTCCCTTGAATAACATAAAATACCTTGACTTTCTGCCACTATTTAACTATTAAATTTTCATGATAGTTTATATGTATGAGAGAATAGAAGATCAAATATAACTCAAGGATTTTGCTTCCTTGTCAGAGGAAAGAATTTATGCATTTTTATTGATGATAGTATTGCTGTGTTATGAGAAGTGGAATTATTGTATTGTTATTGTCTTTATTTTGACATTCGATATGATGTCAAGGGATGCATTTGCGTACCTTAAATTGTGAGTCGCCTTGTCAAAGGGTAGTTAACTTCACTGGACTGAGTGACACTCAAATGGTTGTTAAAACATTATTTATGAGTGCTCTTTGTTTCTAGATTTTCAGTGAATCAGTGCACTAAGTAAGATTGCAATATTGCCCACATCAAAATAAGTTAGCATCATTTAACCCATTGAAGGACTAGGAATTAAGACAAAAGCAGGAGTGTAATCTTGCTCCCTGGGTGAGCTAGAGAATCATCCTTGCCAGCCACTGGATATTGGGAGTCTTTAGACTTGGAGCAGAGATAACATTTTTTCCTTTCTTATTTCTCAGGTTGGGACTTAATTACAACAGAAATAGTTCTTTTTTCTTTTTCTTTTTTTTCCTGTCCTGGACCTTGGACTCAGGGCCCGAGCACTGTCCCTGGCTTCCTTTTTGTTCAAGGCTAGCACTCTACCTCTTGAGCCACAACACCACTTCTGGCTTTTCCTGCTTATATGGTGCTGAGGAATCGAACCCAAGGCTTCATGCATGCAGGACAAGCACTCTACTGCTAAGGTACTTTTCCAGCCCCCAACAGAGTTAATTCTTATCGTGACTAATGCTGTTGCTGTGTGTGTGTGTGTGTGTGTGTGTGTGTGCGTGTGTGTGTGTGAAAACCTTGGCTAACACACCAATTTCATGGAGATGCAATTGTGTAATTGTGTAATATAATTGTATAATTGTGTGACTCAGGAAGTGTTCACCACTCAAGAACTTAGTAGCCCTTCACTTACTCCTAAAAACATTGGTTCATATTTCATCGCCTTTACCATATTGGAACTGTAATCTCAGTTTGGTTTGAAGATACTTAGAAATTATTTTAACCCTTATCCTAATTGTATCCAGGCTGAATTTACAGCAGAATTCCTGATGGCACCCATTTTGTCCACCTTACTGACTTGATGTATTTGTTTCAAACTCTGGTTTCCATCAGTTCAATAAATACCTCCTTTCCTAAGAGACAAAGACAAATGAGATAAGAGCTGCAGATTTGAAAAGGGGCCCAGGAGTGAAGAGAATATGTGTTTTCTCACTTTACAAGGGTAAATCTGATCTTCATCATTGGTGCATTTGTATTTTTAGATATGCTCCAGAATAGAAAGTAGTTAAAAATCTATTTTAAATTTGTACACAGGATATGCAGGTGTGAACGCAGTAGGAAGGACTTGTTCTCTGTGAAGATATTCTTGTTTTTATTTTTTAAACTTAATTTCTGATACTCTTCTTTACCCTCTTTAAATATAAGCTCTACAAAAATATGTTCAAAAAGCCAATCCCGGGGCTGGGGATATGGCCTAGTGGCAAGAGTGCCTGCCTCATATACAAGAGGCCCTGGTTTCGATTCCCCAGCACCACATATACAGAAAGTGGAAGAGTGCTAGCCTTGAGCAAAAAAAAAAAAAAAAAAAAAAAAAAGCCAATCCCATTTTCTTATCTGTCTTCAAAAAAATAAATTCCATTTTCATTTAGATTAGCAGAAGAACATGTCAAATCTATACTATTGGAAGCTTGTGTTCTGAAAATGTAAACAAAATCTCAAAGCAATTTAAGATGCAAAAATGACCCATTACTTTCTGAGAGATTTATTTCATTCAGTTTCTTGTTTATTATCAGAGGCGTGGTGTGTGAGTACAGTCATAATAATCAGTATACATGTGTGAAAATGGAACTGGATAACATGGGAGGATGAGTGGGTTTGGGATATATGGAAGAGGAGAATGATTGAAGGGCTGACGTTTTTGAAGATGTATTGTACTAAAAACTGACATATAGATTTGAAATCCAATTGTGTAACTACGTAAAGATAAGTTTTGGGGTTTATTTTATTATGCTGATACTGAGACTTGAACTCACAGCCTGAGTGCTATTCCTGAGTTTATTTTGCTAAAGGCTAGTATTCTACCACAAGAACCACAGCTTCGCTTTCAGGTGTTTTTGGGTTTTTTTGGTGGGAGGGGGAATTTTGGTAGTTAAATTGGAGATGAGAGTCCTGTGAACTTTCTTGCCTAGGTTGTCTTTGAATTGTGATCCTCATATCTCAGCCTCCTAAGATGCTAGAATTAGAGGAGTGAACCACTGTGTTCAGCAAGTGTATGTTTGTTAGTTTTAAAATACATCTCTGAACTTACAAGCACTGCTGATTCCAAGTGCTTCCTATAAACATTTAGGTTTTAGCATGATGAGACCCCCTTTCAGCAACTCGAGAGATATAGATGGGGCCAGAGGGCATGAAAATCAACAGAGAATATGTTAACTTCAGAGACTACCTTTTGCACACAGCACCAGGAGAAAGCTCCAGGCTAGTTTTTAAAGACCGTCTCACTCCTCAGCCAGTAAGAAACTCAGCAAGCTGATTATCAGCTCCTGATCAGTAGCTCTTTGGGGCTGATGTAAACGTCATGGCTCTGAACTCTTGATGCCACTTGAATTAGAAATAATTGGGGAGTGAAATGCCAATCACTTAGATGGGCGGACAGGGCACAAGCAACCAACATTATTTTTTATTTTTCAGAGCTGAGGACCGAACTTGGGGCCTCACACTCGCCAGGCAGGTGCTGTTCCCCTGAGGTAAATCCCTAGCCCCCCCCCAACATTAGGTTATTGAAGTATTATTGGGAGACTGAATTTAGTCCATGGTGAAAATTATCCACAGTACTAAAACTCAAGTTCTTTAAGCCAGATGCCAGTGGCTCACACCTGCAATCCTTGCTACTCAGGACACTGAGCTCAGAGAATCATGGTGCAAAACCAGTTCAGGCGGTAAAGTCAGTGAGACATTTTGTTTTTTGTGTGGTCATGGGCTTGAACTCAGGGCCTGGGTGTTATCCTGAAGCTTTTGTGCTCAAGGCTAGTGTTCAGCCCATGGACTTCCCTTCCCCACACTGGCTTTGAACTGCGATCCTCAGGTCTCAGCCTCCTGAGTAGCTAGACAGGTGTGAGCCTCCAGCTAGTGAGAATTTTATCTCCAATTAACCACAAAAAAGTGGAGCCGTGGCTCAAGTAGTATAGTGCTAGCCTTGAGCACAGAAGCTCAGGAATAGCACCCAGGCCACAGGTCTGGCACAAACAACACCACCACCAAGTTGTTTGTAAAGGTGGACACACTTGATTTCAGGGATTAGCAATGGGTATGATTTCAGGAATTAGCAATGGGTGACTACTTAGCATCCAATATGGAATACTAATTATTACAGCTGAAAATCTCAACATCTAATAGAAGGTTTCCCTTTATTCTAAAGTTTCTGCTCTTGCCATGCCACAACACACACACACACACACACACACACACACACACACACCAGCACCAGCACCACCACCACCACGCTGTAAGTTTTTAAGTGAGCTGACATAAGCCTACCTAGAGAAACTATCATTTACTTCTATTTCGTCTTCCAAACTAACCTTGGAGTAAACCAATCTGCCTCAGAGAGTTAGAACTCGAATTAGTGTTGTGAAATTTTATTCAATACCAGAATAATAAGATTCCAACTTTCCAACACTGCCTCTGAACTGTCTCCTTGAAACATTTTTTGAGTGGTTTCTTAATTTCTTTCTTCTCTGCTCCTTGGCACTAATTCACTGTCATTGTCTAAATTGCTTTTGTGACTCTATGAGAAAAGGACCTTGGTGGAGATGATGGCATTTTTTCAAGCTTAGCTGACCCTATATTTCACTCAAAGCATCACCTAATGAAAAGAAAACCACCTCTCATAGTATTAAACAACAACAAAAACAAGCATCAGGCCAATGTCAAGACACCCTCCCTGTCCCACTGGCTTTATAGATCAGGTCACAATTCTGCGCTTTTGCCCTCCTCAGCCCTCAAATCCAAACATGAATCTAGTATCTTCTCACCCATATGTCTCCTAGAAGTAGACTAAATGGTTTTTCATGTGCATCAAGGGCTCTAGATACACAAAACACTCTATTTTTTCAGTAATGGAGACTGGACATAGGGTTTTGCACATGCTATACAAAGTATTTTGGCTCTCAGTAGGGTCTCACACAGGATAAGCCAAGTGTTCTGCTGCTAAGCTACATCACCAACCCATTTTATTTTATTTATTATTTATGAGATAGAGGGTTTTCTATATATCTCAGGTTATCTGGATGTCGGTCTTTCTACTTCAGCCTCCTGGGTAGCTGAAGGCATGTAGCACCATTACTGCCTGGTATCGCACACATACTGTTTCTAAGCTGCTTTTTCAGCTTTTAGTTTATTCAGACATATTCCTCTTAAGCAATAAGTAGTTTATCATTTTTTGTTGTAATTTTCAACATACCATGTGAAATTATGTCTTTTTTTTTTCTTCCCCATGGTCTTACCCCTGATGTCACTGTAACTGATTTTGGTATGTATATACGTTTAGTGGAATAGGGAAGGGAAAGGGAACATCAAAATGGAGAGATAAAGGATAAAAGATGAACCAATGCAACAGCAGTACTTACAAAACTATATACTGTAAACAACTCAGGGGGATAACTGGGGAGGGAGGGAGGTGGAAGAAAAATGAGGGAGGAATTGGATATAGAACTGTACTCACTGTCTTACATATAAAACTGCAACCCCTATGTACATCACTTTGACAACAAGGAAAGGAAAGGAAAAGAAAGGAAAGGAAGGAAGGAAGGAAGGAAGGGGGAGGGAGGGAGGGAGGGAGGGAGGGAGGGAGAGAGGGAGGGAGGACAGGAAGAAAAGAAAGAAAGGAAGGAAGGAAGGAAGGAAGGAAGGAAGGAAGGAAGGAAGGAGAGGAGAGGAGAGGAGAGGAGAGGAGGAGAGGAGAGGAGAGGAGAGGAGAGGAGAGGAGAGTAAGTTCTCTAAGTCTCAAAGCAAATAAATTTTCCATGAGCATTTTTTGTGCCATTCTGATTTTCTCTTTAGCACCTGTCCTACATGATTAGATGCTATTAAATGTTAAATAAAATTTAAATATAGACAATAACGTTCAACTTCACTTTCTGTTGAGAATGTTTCCAGAATCTCCTTCAGATACTAAAATCTATGGATGTTCAATTGCTCATGTAATGTGGCATAGTGATTATGTATAATCTACAAATTTCCTGTGTACTCTAATCTCCAGATTATTGATTATATGTAGCACAATACATTGTTTAGAGTTGACACCTTTTATTTCTATGGAAATGATATAGCAAGTACAAAGACAATTTCATTTCTGATTACTTTCAACTCATGGTTGGTTGAATCCCAGGGATAGAAAAGTTATGTAGTTGATTTGAGGTTTTACTCTAGAAACACTGCATTAAGGGATGAGTTTATATCTCAGTCACAGAGAGTGTTACTTAGCATGTGAGGCTCTGGGTTCAAACCCCAGAACCAAGTCAATCATCATGATCATCATTATCATCACCTTTGTTAATTCTCCACATTTCCAACACATTATGGTACAGATACAGATCAAGACCTCGTTTTTCTTGGTTTTGAGATGCACAGATCAAAAGGACCAAGACTAGAAGTTAGTGCAAAAAAAAATTTATGTGACTACGCATCTCAACATTAACTGGGCACAATGATAGACACTTGTCATTCTAGTTAAGTGGAGGCTGAGATTAGGAGGATCATTGTTCTTGACCAACAAAGGCAAAAACATTAGAAAAATTCTACCTCAACAGAAAAGGCTGGGCATGTTGGCACACATCTGTACTCTCAACTACAACAACCATAAAGAGGAGGATCTAAGTTTAGGCTGGCCTGGGAAAAAAGTAAGACTCAACCTCAAAAGGAACCAGATCAAAAGGGCTGGAGACATAGCTCAAGTGGTAAAGGGCCTGCCTGGCAACACCCGAGTTCAAATCCTAATACATTGAACAACAACAAAAAAGACATACTTTTCTAATTCACACACTTGCTCTGAGCTGTGACAGTTAATCTGAAGCATAGTAGTTTCTTAGAATTTTTCTACCTGACAACTAAGAGTAGATCTGTCCAACAGCCTTGGAGATCAGATATGACCCTCTTAACTTTGCAGAACTGAAAGAGGATAGAAACTTCTTAACTATATTGGTTGGCATATTGATATTTTTGTTTAGCAATTTGGAGAAACAGTTTATTCATTTGAGTTTCACCAACATATATTTATTTTCAGATGAAAGAGATAATATCATGTGCTTGCATTAGGACACATTATTACTAGTATGATGCCCATTTCAAAAGTAATTAAGGTGACTGCAATCTAAAAAGTAGAGGCCATTGAAAAATATCATTGGTTTTGACTCCTTAAAATGCCATGGACCTGAGGCACAAAAGAAACAAAGACTGCACTGGATTAAATGGTATTAGATACAATACAATGATTATATCACTGATATGGAAAATGAAGAGCCATACAATTTATTCTGGGGATAATTAAGGAAATATGTATAATCCAGAGTACATCAGGATTTTAGTGTCTCCCTTTTTTTTCTGGTACTAGGCATTGAACCTAGAGCTTCATGCCTACTAGGTAAGCACTTCCCTGGATAATTGGGATTATACACATGTGCCACCTGGCTAGGCTGAAGCTTTAATCTCTTGTAAAACAATGTATAAAATGTCTTTGTTCTCAGAAGACAAATTCTGGATGCTGTTAGTGTTGAGGAAACCGGGCTGTGATTTATTTTTAAATGACTTAGAATACACACACACTCTCACACAAATGTGGCCAAGGAAACATGGCCTACTAGGTATGAACAAAATATATTTGCTTATTATATTTGTTTTTTAGAGCTCAATTGGAATTATTATGTTTTTAATTGAAAAAATGCTATATATTCTTGGGATAAAATGTGATGTTAGGATTTGTGAGTATAATGTGTACTTGTAAAATCAAGTTAATTAACATACATGTCAATTCATATACTTATTCTTTTTAAAGTTTAAAAAATAGTTATTACAAAGGTAATGTACAGAGGATTACATGAGTCAGGTAAGGAGTACATTTTTTTTTTTTTGGTCAACGTCACCCCTTCTCCTGCTCCCTCCCAGTTTTTCCCTCCCATCCCTACCCACAAGTTGTATAGTTCATTTTCAACACAGTGTCCAGCGAGTATCACTTCTGGTTATTCACCGTTTGTCCCTCCATTTCTGTGTCTCCCCCTACACTCCCAAAGACAGATAAATGAACAAACGAGACCAAAGCAACAGAAAATGAAAACAGTAACTAAGAAAAAAAAAACCTCCTGTTTCCATTAACTGAAGTTTATTTTAATAAATATTATTTTGTATGATCAGAGACACATAGACATTGCAACTCTGTGTTCCTCTCCTAAGAATATCCTCCTTTCATCTCACTGTATGAATGTCTACAGTCCTGTATCATGACCCAGTGTCATATGCTTATTTTATGAGAATATTTGAAGTTTATTCTCTTAGCCATTTGGAAATGTAAAACATACTATTAATGGAGCTCCCATGCTATGCACTAGCTCTCAAAAACTATTCTTATTTTTTAACCTGAAAATTTTCAAAATGTAAAATTTGGGGAACACATTGTCACTAAATATTTCATTGTACATTAGATTCATAAGTAGTTGTATATTACTCAAGTCCCTGACATCTCATGATCTACCAGACTTGTGCCAGACCACCAGCACTCTTGTAGCTGAAGACAAGACTGAACATTGCTTAAATTTAACCATGGATATGTTTCCATAGTTTTATGTTCCCACGAAACACACAATATTTGTGTAGAAAGGTTTCCAAACTTTCAAAGAGACAGTCATATTTATTGGGATATCTGTTTGATCTTCAGAATTTGTTTTAATGGGTAGTAATCAATACTTCAGAAGGAAAAAAAAAGAATGCTCTCTGTCTTTGCAAGGGAATAAACAGTGGCGTGCTCTTGGACGAGGAGGTGGTCCAAGCCTGTGGACTGTGCATATTGGACAGGTATTAGCACAAAGCACACTACAATTGGTCTTAGAGCCTCACCTAGTCTCTGCTCACGCACTAATCACACCCAGGGTGACATATTCATGCAGGTAATCACATTGGAGACATTAACAGCTGTGGCTTATGAGGCCTTTCTAGAAATAAAGGTAAGCTGAACAAACAAATTGCCTGCATAGTAGCTAATGATAGAATCACTGAACACAGACATGTGTCACTTAGCAATGAGGATGTGTTCCTGTTCCAAGACATGTGTCATTGCCTGAATGTCACATTGTGTATTTACATCAATTAAAATGGCTACCATGTCACCAGACAAACATCCTATACGTGATTCAACATTGAAAGAAATGTTATTAGCTTCATGACTAGACTCCTATTGCCCCCAAAGTCGAGGTAAAAGAGGGAATAATAAAATGAAAGTCTGAAACATATGATGTAATAAAACCAACATGGTTGACCTTGAAAGTTGGAATGGTTGATCCCAGGGTCTCAAAGAAATTCTGTATTTTTTTTGTGTGTGTTTATTATGCACCCTTCAAATTTCCCTCTTTTGGGGATGGTCAGAAGGAAGTAGGATCCAGTGCTGTAGACTGAACTGTCTCCTAACATAGGAGATGACGCTATGTGTAGATGTTTCGCAGGCACGCGATTCGCTTTCTATGAGGCTGTGAGGGTGGAGACTTTGTTATGGGATTAGTGCTCTCATCAGAAGGAACATGGGAAAGCCCTTCCTCCCTCCCTTCCACCCTGTGAGGACACGGCTAGAAGATGGCTCTCTGTATGCCACAAAGCGAACTGTGTGGCTACCCTGACCTCAGATTTCTAGCTTCCAGAGCAAGGAGAAATTTAAACCACTCAATTTAAAGTATTTTGTGAGGTTATCCTGATATCACATAAAGAAATGCTGTTGCTATCTTATGACAAATGCAGGTATCCATCTTTGAAAACAAATGACACCAGGGCAAACGTGGTCCTTTTACTCTCAGGTGACATGTTTGACTATAGATATTGATTGGGTTTTCAGAGTTTGTCGTTCCATTTTAAAGAGACCCTCAGGGAGCTGGTGTAATAAAATCTCATTAGATGTGCACCAGAGCCTTCGCAACACAAACACCAAGGGCAGCATCATAAACAGCACAGTGCTCGTGGGCTTGCAGCCCTTGCATCTCCTGTGCTGAAAACACAGCAGTTGTGGGATTGCGTCGACCCAGAGAGAGCAGGAGTTTTCCAGCCACTGGACCATGGGTACCATTATGATCCTCTAATTGCTGAGTTGCTTGGCAAGCCTAGTCATTTGCTGTAGCAGTTCCATTACTTTTCATCCCCCGTGAGCCTGCAGCCTTCTCGGTAGCACTGGCACCATAATCCCTGGCAGGCGAGCAGGTGTGGAATGTCAGCATCGGCACTCTCCTCTGCAGACACACACTACACTGCTCCTCACACACATCAGCAGCACACTGATCTCGTCAAGGAAGAATCGAGGCAGAGCTTGATCAAGAGCGCGGCATTTCATTCAGGTAAAAGGTGATTTCCTTGTGTGTATGTGTTCTGGCACTAGGGCCTCATGAACGCTCAGCTTTTTGGTTCAGAGCTAGTACTCTGCTACTTGGTCATGCCTATACTCTGGTTTTGTCTTTTGTTTGTTTATTTGCTGGTTAATTGGAGATAGAAGTCTCACAGACTGTTCTGTCCAAGCTGGCTTCAAATCTCAGTCTTCCCGATTTCAGTCTCCTGAGTAGCTAGGATTACAGGTTCGAGTCACCAGGGCCTGACAAAAGTTGATTCAAACACAAAAGCGAATTATAAAGTGAAATGATTTGATTTTTTTTTAAGATTTGGAACTTATAAGAAAAAGCCCACATAAAATCCATTTGCAGTCTCGTTAAAGAGAAAATTTGTTATTAAGATTTAGCTTTAAAAATTCCTAGCCTTTTCTAATCTAGTCTATCAGTGATTTTTTTTAAGCTTCACATTTCACTAGACTCAAAATTAAATCCATTTGCTTCAAAGTTAAGTCATTCAGAATAATTCTAGTGCTTGGAACTGGTTTTCTAAGCTCTCAAATGCCTCTTTAACAATGAAGAGATTTAGGGGCATTTTTTCCTCTAACTACACAGCTAAGCTCCTAAGCTCCGTTGCAGTGTCTCTCTGGTCAAGGTTATGAGCTCTCTTGAAAACACCTGAGGTGCATAAGCACAGGAGAGATGAACCTCTGCTCTTACGCTGAGTACTGCTGAGGCAGATACGACACTAGTGCATCGTCATCATTCCCCCGCCCAAACTGCCTCGGTCCAGAGCCCGAGCCTGGGAAATGCACGAGGCACACAGAACTAAATGCAGCAAGGTGCACACGGAATAGTCACTGCCTGTGACACTCCTGCTGCATCCCCTTCGTCCACCCCTCCACTCCCCTCCCACACCACGTGTCCCCTCCAGTGTTTCCTGTCCGCACCCCTGAACAGGACAGCTGCTCTGAAGCCTCAGGGGCCCCGCCCTGTGCCCATCCGCTTCCCACCCCCCCCCCCCCCGTGAATGCTTGCCAGTTCATAGCATGAGTATCGCTCTTAGCATAGGTCACCTTCCACCCTACCTCCCTCTAGTCAAAACCCCGCACCATGCTTTCCTACTTAGCTACTCACCTCGCTGTGCCTTCTCTTGCTTTCTCATGACACAGCCAGAGCAGCCTGCACAAAATCCCCATCCAACCACATTGCACCGCAGCAAGTGCCTTGTCCACACCTTCCATTCAGCTTTCAGCACATAGACGTTTCTTCTCTCTAGGAGACTTGATGCACAGTTCTCTTCATCATCCTCACGCTCTTCTCTCCCTCTTATCACTTCACACAATGGACTCTGGGAAAAGCCTTTGGTGGCTCCCTTGCCGATCACTTGTTTCATGGAAGGAACAGCCTGCTCTCTGCTTTCTATGAACTTGCAATTATTCATTTTTTTTCAATGAGCGATAAGCTGACTTATGTCTAGGTCACTAGTTTATGCTGTTCTTCAGAGTAAGAATCATTTCTGCTTGCCTTCACCACATTTTAGAATCCCCAATACCTATTAACTGCTCAGTAATGTCTGGCATACTCAATTAAGAGTCCTATAAATAATAAACCCATCAGTGATTCCAGTGAAATTTAGTTCATTGTTGGTATGTGATTGTTTGGTTTAAGTAAGCCACTATAGGTAGAGAGGTTTTAGATAAACATTATTTTCATTCATTGATTTTTTTCCCATTCATCTATTTTGAAAATGCTTATATTTGAAAGGTAGTGACAAATTGGCAAAGATAGTTTTACAAAGTGTTTTAAAAGGTTTCAGTGTGCCTAGGGTAGCAAGGATGGGTGTATGGTATTCAAAAATATTTAAGAGGTTCTGAAAACACACTTCAGGAATTCAGACACAGGGAGTTTCTTTCTTATTTTTTCTTTTCTTTTCTTTGATACTAACACTGAGGCTTGACCTCAGCTTTTTTGCTCATAGCAGATGCTCTTTCTCTTGAACCATGCCTCCAGTCCAGCTTTTCTACTGAATAATTAGAAATGAACTTTCTTGGACTTGTAGCCCAGGCTAGCTTCAAACCTTGATCCTCATATTTCAGCCTTCTGAGTATTTAGAGTAACAGATAGAAGCTACCAGCACACTAGTAAGAGCTTTTAAAGTTACTATTTTCCTTCCGAGGAGGTAACAAGTTGAACAAGAAATGTCCTCACTGCCTTACATATGAGACTGTAACCCTTCTGTACTTCATTTTGACAATAAAGGGGGGGGGAAGTGATACAAAGAGTTAAAAAAAACAAAATAAAAGGACTCTATGTGAGATAAAAAAAATCACACAAATGAGGCAAGAAAAGGAAGTTCTAAAAGTTATGCATATGAGAAGTTATAATAGAATATGTGATTGCCTCCAGCATTAGCCCCGAGCACAAAATATAAATTAAAATCTTGTTCTGATAAAAAGGTAAAGTTACTATTTTCCAACTGGACCGTGGCAAATGAGCAGGATTTGAAGAGATATCAATATAAGAGGAATAGTGACAGTACGCCTTCTCAGAGTAGAAGACTATTTTTTCCTATTGTTGTCTATACAAAGACACTTTTAATGTCATTTAAGTATTAATATATATAATTATTTAACTGTTTTTGAAATGAATGTAAATATTTATTAAGTCTAAAATACTTTTTAGCCATACTGTTTCAGGAAATCAAGCTGGTTTTAGTGAGGAGAAAGGCTCTGTAAAGGTCAGATAATGACATGGAGAAAAAAGTAGATTTAAATAACAAATCCACGAAGGGCCACCTACAAATCTGGGAAAAGGCAGTTGCTAAGGATGTCCTTAGGAGATGGACCTATAATCAGGTGCATCTCCTCTAGGATGGGAACCATGAGAAGGAAATGAGAGGGGCATATTGGAGAAATGAAGTAGAGGAGCTTAGGATGGAACTGAGGAAGAAGAAGGAGTCGTCTCACCTCCTGCCCAGGAACTGGGCGGGAGGTTTTTTGTATTCTTTTTCCTTTTGAACGTATTTATTATCTTTAAGAAGTTGTACAAAGGAATTTCCACCACTGTGATAAGAGAAATATGTAAGAATGGAAACAGTTTTCCTTTTCTCTAGGCAAGTTATGGCCCCTTGCTTATTTCTACAGCAGGTTGACAGAAGGAATGCAGTCTCTGTGAACTCTGCTTTCCGTAAGGACCTAGTCTATTCCCTTGGTGCTAGTGTTGTAGGTACACGGAGGGTATCAGCACATTGGATCTTAGCATGACAGTTGATGGACTTCTGCTGGCATGGAAACCAAGCTCCTCAGCCTCCCCTATCCAACAAGTTAAGAACTAGAAAAAAATATTTGTACCTGTCTTGAAGCCATGCCCAGAAACTCGCAGTTTGTCTGGGATGGTTGTTGCTGATGTGTTGTTCTTTTTTAAATAAACATTTTATTTAAAACATTGCTTAGATAGATGATGAATGACATCATGAAAAATAGGGTGTAAGATATCACAAGAAATGTACACACTGCCCTACTATGTAACTGTACCCATTTTGCACAACAGCTTGTCAAAAAATTTTTGTTTAATTAATAAATAAATTACAAAAAAAGAAAACCTACTGCAAACATTGATAGCTTTTCAGGTTTTGATTTTGGTTTTACAGTTGGGGGATTGGATCTAGGCCCTAATACAAACTAATACATGCATACACGAGAGTCTCTCAGGTCGAAAACAGGTGGCTCCTTGAACCCTAACTTCGGAGAAGACTGGTGTCTGAGGGTCATGGTTCAAAGCCAGTCCATACAAACAAATCCAAGAGGTTCTTAATCTCCAGTTAACCACCAAAAAGCCAGAAGTAGAGCTGTGGCTCACATGGCAGAGTGCTAGCCTTGAGCAAAAAAGCTGAAGGACAGTGCTCAGGTCCTGAGTTCTAGTCTCAGTACTGATGAGTACATTTTCTTTGAAGCTCATTATACTGATTTATTGCCAAATAAAGCACTGATTCCAATGATGAACCAAGAGACCAAGCTAACCTGAAGCTATATAAAATATAAATGAAAGAATTGTCTCTTTTCTCGTGTCTTTCCAAATCATCAAATGCAGCAGATCTCTTTATTAAGAACTCTAAGCATAACTTTCTAATATTCTGTCTTGTTTGTGCTATTAGACTTAGTATTCTCTTTTGTGCCTAGGTGTGGTTCTCATCAACTTTGTTGAACTGCTCCATTTTCTGATGAACTCTGAGCTAGTGGGACAAAATTTACTCTTCTGTAGCCCAGAATAGGATATAGTCTGTATGCACAGGGATAGACTGTACATAAAATTAAAGAGATACAATGTATTTAATTTGCTGCACATAAACTAGTAGGCATTCAAATGCTAATTGAATAAATCATATCTTCTCAATATTTAAAAAAAAGATAGATGATGAATAGAATTTTACATACTATTGGGCCATATTTTGGAAAACAATAAGCTGGCATTATCTCTAGGGAAAAACCAAAATACAGGATATCTCTCTGTTCATTTTCTGTCTTTCCCATTGGGATATTAACTATGTGACAATTGGGATCTTGATATTTTATTGTCTGCTAGGTGTCTGAAAACAATTGGGTATCAGGAACATTGGTGATACTCAATATGTATTGACAAAGGAAGGCAGGAAGCCAGGAAGGAAAAAAAAAAGGAAAGAATGAAGGAAGGAAGGAAAGAGGAAAGAAGGAAGGAGATGGGAAGGAAGGAAAGGAGGAAGGGAGCATTGGAATAAGGAAGTGGCTCTCCACAGTGACTTCAAAACAAACACCACTTGGGAAGCAAAAATGTCCCTTATGATCCCTGAAGTGAATAGCTGCAGATGGCACTTATAAGGAACCCTGTCCAGAGAAGATAGGACTCTACTGGCCTACTGCGTGTTGCTCTTCAGCATAAAGCAGCTTATTCCTCTTTATATTGTAGAAAGATTAGTGTTCCAGGAAAAAAAAATCTGTAAGTCTGTGACATCTAAAAAAAGGTTAAACATGAAATACTTTTAATAAATTACGCATAAGTGCCAGACACCAGTGGCTCAAACCTATAATGCTAGGTACTCAGGAGACTGAGATCTGAGGTCTGGGGTTTGAAGCCAAAGCAGGCAAAAATCTTTGTAATAGATTTTTCTTATCTTCAATTAATCACTCAAGGAACCAGAAGTGGAGCTGTGGCCCGAAGTGGTAGAGCGCTACCCTCAAGCAAAAGAACTCAGGGACAGCACCCAGGCCCTGAGTTCAAGCCCCACAACTGACAAAAAATTAATTAATTGATTAAACATAAAGGAAAGAAATGTTCTGGTCAAGACTTTTAAATATACAGTTACTGCCAGACAGAAGATTCAAGAAGATGCCTGCAGTTTTATGATAGCTAACAATAGAAAGATTAATTTTAAGAAATGAATGTTGGAGTGTTGATCAGTGATAGAACACTTCCTTAGAAAGCACCCTTGGTTCAATTCCAAGCAGAAAAAGAAAAATAACAAACAAAAAAACCCAAGACAACAAAAAGCAAATGAATGTCTTCAAGATGAAGGCAGGATGCTCCCATACATTATATGTACTGTGGATGTCTGCTGAGCCACGGCGGTGGAACTCAGATGGGCAGAGGAGAGACAGCAGCTCTCTCAAATACCCCATTTTGGTCTTTCATGGATTTGACACTGTTTAGTAGCCTGATGACATCATAAAGGAGAAAATGGAGTCTTCCTTCTATCAACATTGCAAGAAAAACCCTGGGTGAAACTGGAACTCTGTTTTCTAAGTTTGGGGTTTTATCTGGCTCTTCTTAATTCATTCTGCCCTTTAGACTCATGGCCTTAAACTTTTAAGTAGTTTCATGCAGATGAAGTTATTAATTATAGATGCTGCCACAGTGCATTCACCATCAGTTTTTTGTTTTGGTTACCTCCATGCAAAGACTACCCTGAAGATGGGATATAAATACAGCCACTGTTACTAACTTGGAGGTACCTTATGAGCTCAATGAGTCATATTTTTGAAACATAGTGTCTCCTTTATTTTTTTCTGAAAAACCCATCAAAATATGATATGTGTGTGCAAATAACATTTCTCAAGACATGGTGTTAAAAGGGCTGATTTGGGGGAAAAAGTTTTCTAAAATACATAAAAATAAAATTACTGAAAATTAAATATAATAGAGTCCCATTATATCAAATTCAACAGGTATATAATTGCTCTCAATTACTGAATGACTCTAAAAGTTTCTAGATTTTTATTTCCTGGTGGAGCCTATTTCCAAGCGGTGTCAGTTTACCATATGCACCAGATTGTGTGTCCACTGAGAGTTGTGCTGTGTGCAAACACTTCAGATACAAGTGAGTTCACTCTTACAGAGACAAGTTTAAGTCTCTTAAAAAAAAAAAAAGTAAATTTAGCCAGGTGCTGGCACTTCTGTCTGCAATTCGAGCTAGTTAGGAGGCTGAAATCTGGAGGACAGAGGCTTCCAGAGAGTCTTGGCAGAAAAGTCCATGAGGTTCTATAGCCAATCAATTAGTGGGGCTTGAAGCATGGCATAAATTCCAATCCCAGTACCACCAAAAATAATTAAGAAAGAAAAAATATACTTCCTGCTTTCTTAAGCTCTCTCACAGAAGCTATATTTCCCTTTTTAATTTTCTTTTACATTTTAAAAAGGTCATCTTTATGTTGTTGTACAAAAGGTTTTCAATTCAGCATATCAGTACAACACCTATGGATCAATGCCACCTCTTGCGACATTTTCCCTATTCTCTCCCAGTTGGTTCTCATTTTGTCCTCAGTCTTAGCTGGTAAATTGCAAATGGACAACAAAGGACTGAAGTATCAGGAGAGCTAGCAGAAGATGTAACCTCATGGCAGAAAATACTCTAAAACCTTTTATATAGCTTTTGAGATAGTTCAAATTCATTTTTTTCCTTCTACACTCTGTCAGTTGAGCAGAACATCAAATATTCTTAAAAGAAATGAAGGGTAAGAGCATTTGGCTCCAGATTTATTTGACTATGCTTGTACAAAATGATCCCAGTCATGTTGCATTAAATTTTGGCTCAGGGACACAGAGGTATCTCCTGCTCAATTAGGAATGATTTAACTTTTCTACCTTGCTAGATCTTTCTAGTCAATGCCAAGAGGATGAGTTTGAAATAGGCTGCTAACTTCTAGACAGTTTGCAATACCAAGCCAAATAGCTTAAATAAATTCTCTTTTAGACTGAACAATATTGAGTAGCTCTCATGGTTGAAAAATAGTTTAGAATTCAACTCCATTGTTTTAGCTGCTTAGTCCTGTCCCCAAAAAGGAAAAAAATGGGGGACTCCATTGATGCAGCTGAAAAAGATTTCTGTTGAATATATGAAAGAAGGCTCTTGAATACTGCCCATCTGTTGATAAAGTGACAGTGAACTTGTCTCTTTCTCCAGCTATTTCTACCTAATCTGTTTGAGTGACAGCTACAGTTATATCGGATTCTCTTTACCACAGTTACTAAATTTTCAGTGTCAGCATCAATCTCGACAGTAGTAAAACATAAAATTTGCCATTGTCATTCATGGTTGGGTATAGAGTTCAGCCGAGATTTGTGAACACACACACACACACTCCTAAAAGCACAATAAATAATAGCTGTCTGACATTAAGATCTCAGGATGGTTTTCTTTTCTTCTTAGGCTCACTGACAGGCATCTAAGGGGTGAACTCAGATGGGGATTTTAAGCAGAACATCAGTATTGTGACACAAAGTCAATACTCCAGGTTGAGCTTGCCAAGTTTTCAGATTCACAATTATGATCCAAAGCAATCATCAATTCACAAGAACTTACCAAATGTAACATAGCAATAGGTGAATCATGACCTTAACCCCTCCCTTTCCTACCACCAGGAAGAATGAGTTTCTAGAAACTCATCTTTAAAGCCCTCATCCTGAAACTCACAAGATACTTAGATTTTGAAAATCTGACATTCAGTTAGCCAGACACCAAATGACTAATAAGCCAACTGTATATAGAGTGTGTGTGATACCCAGAAAAAATGGATGATCCATTTCCTACGAAGGACACAGCAAGGTTTTATTGTGCTACTCAAAACGTCACAGGACTCAACATCTTAAAATTTGTTTCTAGAATTTTCCGTTTAATATTTTTTGACCTTGGTGGGCTATAGGCAACTGTAAGCACAGAAAATGAAGTCATGGGATAACGATGGCAGTAACTCAAAAGGTGTCTTCATGGTCCTGCCTATTCCAGAATGGAAAACGATTACATTTAGAGATACCAGAGCCCTGCTGTCCTTGTCCACTACAATTCCCTTGCACTGGATCATTTTTCTATTACACAGTAGAAGTCATCATGCTGCCTCTATCCTTGAATCTACTGGGGGTCTGATCATCTGAAGGTCCTTAAGTTCATGTGGAAGCCTTAGTCATAGGTTGCTTGCCATTGATTTTGAAATAGAATCATTGGCTGCTTCTTGAACTCAGGGACTCATGCTTTCATTTGGCTTTATTTGGTCAAGGCTGGTGATCTATCACTTGAACTACACCTTTCCTTCCTGCTTTTTGCTATTGGAGAAGAGGGCTCAAGGAAATTGTCTTCCCTTGGCAAGCTTAGAACTGTAATCCTCAGATCTCAACTTTCTGAGTAACTAGTATTAAATGTATGAACCACCAAAGTCAAGTTAGCCACTCTTCTATGTCACAAGGACACAGTCAATACGTGTGAGACACAAGGACTAAGTCACTTTCAGTGTGGGATTCTCAGTGACTATGAAATATTGGTTTGGCTTATTTTAGACAGTGCGTAAAACATGCATCATTGTCCTCAGCCTTTTATGCAGAAAAAGCAATGCATCTGAGAGTTGACATAATATGTAAAGAAGGGTTGTGAACAAGAACTTTACCAACTAAAAGCAGAAATATTGATTCATTGAAAACTGCAGTAGAAATTATAGACTATTGACTTATTCTGCTGATCAGCTCTTTTGACTAATTTTTCCCACTGAATTTCTAGATTTTGTAAACACACATGTTAGAGTAACAAGAAATGCCAATCTATTCTTAGCTTGATGGGGTCTTTGCCTGCCGGTACAAACCTTACCTGATTCCTTTTGAGAGATTGAAAATAGCGTTTAGCTTCATAGAATAGTTAAAATTGCACACTGGTATGAAAAGCACTTAATTCTTTTTTGTGCCAATCAGCTGTTTCCCCAGAAGTGCCACTGCTTTTCTTATTACATTTTTAGGATCACCTGTAGCCAAATTTTCTTGCTTCTGATTTCTTTTGAAAAAGTAGCACTCAGGACACATACGGCCTCCTAATGCTGCTGCACTAACAATCAGAATCCACTGTTCTTATTCAGGGACCCCATTCAGGGGGTTGAGAACAAGTTCTCCAGACAAGAAATGCCTTCATGGACAGCATTCCCACCTCTTTCCTGCTTGTACCAAATCTGAAAATATACATCTTCCCTAATATCATAGGAAACTGCTTTTCTTTCTCTTGAAATGAACTACATTGTTCTAACAAAAGAAATAACACAGAGCAGGTAGACAAAAATGTTCCAAATTGTGGTGCCAATAAAGAAAGCATGGTACATGGGGCCTAGTATAGGTTTCTTATGAAGTAATAGAAGCATAAAGTAATGTCCAGTAATTGCTTTCAGCTATGTCATCTGGATACCCATGCACTACATAATCTGAAAGCAAGTCAGTCAAATTATTGAGTTGAAAAGAATTCTGATATGGAAATGGAAATGTACAAATTGTACCTTCTTAGTCAGAAACTGAGTCAGATAAAGAATTCTGACTATACGATTCATGGTGGCTTTAGAGAAATCATTAAGATTAATTAGAGGTGTGTAGAAAATATTAATAATATTGGGAAACAATCTATTCTAAACCATCATTCTTCAATCCATTTTTCTGAACTCTGTATGGAAGAGAACGCCAAATAATATTTCAGTGGATTTCTTGGAACATGGTTTGCTAATTACATATGCTCTTTCAAGATTTGGAGAACAGAGTAAAATGCAGTCTCCTGCATTTTTGAAACGTTTCCCCCCACAGTGTCAGTAGGGTTTTAAGGTTGAGGGCCTAGGTATTATAGCCTCTTAGCTTTTTCATTCAAGATAAGAGTCTTACAGACTTCCTGCCTGGGCTGGCTTCAAAAGAAACCTTTATCCTTCGATCTCAGTCTCCTGTGTAGCAGGGATTACAGGCATGAGATACTGGCATCAGGCTATAGCTATTGTTAGCAGAGGCTATTTATTGTCTTCTACACAGTGTCCTAATTTGCCTCTGTGACAAGGACACTGTCAATCTCCATCACAGAATGACAGTGTTGTAAAGTCCTGGCTCAAGTAGTGGCTCCACCCTGATTCCCTTCGCGGTATCAGAGTTTGTCATCCGTCATTCACGGCTAGGGTGCAATTCATAAGTCACCCTTCGGGCCCAGGCCTAAGAACAGTCCTGGGGCCCTTTGCTCCCACTCAGTGATTTCTTCGTACCCAGGCTGGTTTTCGTTCTATGCAAATAAATGAGTTCTGACAAACATTATATCCAGAAAAAAATATTGAAAGCAAGAGACCTAATTTTCAGAAGAAATATAAGAAAGATGACCAGAAGGAAACAATGGTAGACTTAAAGTATAAAAAAATCTACCCTACTAAGAGTAAAGGATATAAAATCTCTTTGAAGAAAAACACACATATTTAGTTTTTAAAAAGACTACACTATTATTTATAAAATATAGTGACATACAGTGGAAAGAAAATACATAAACCAAAATGATGACAAAATGAAATATTGTTGAGTATGGATAATTTCAATAGAAAAATACCATAAAGATAAAAAGTCACCAGGTACTTATAAGGCCATAACATAAACCGGATGCATAATAGAGATATAAATCTTTATAAATCAAAATTGTAGATTATAGGTTGCTTATAGATGCTTCTTATCAATTTGAGAAGGTTTTATTCAATTTCTAGTTTGCTGAAACATTATATGGCAATTAACAGATGGATTTTTATTACATGTCTTTTATCTGTAATGAGGCACTTATACCAAGTTTGCCTTGCATTATTGTGATGAATTACATTACTGTAGTTTGGAAGTTTGGAAACCTCTTTTGTATTCCTAAAATAAAACATACTTGGTCACAATGCATATTCATTCTCTCTCTCTCTCTCTCTCTCTCTCTCTCTCTCTCTCTCTCTCTCCACATTACATACACACCCTGCTTTTCTCTTTCTTTCCCCTTCTCTCCCCATTTCCTTTGGTGACAGTTCTGGGGCTTGAAAACAGGCTCTGGGTGCTATTTTTTTTTTACTTTTTTCCCCCAAGGTTGGCACTTGGCTACTTGAGCCTCAACTCCATTTCTGGCTTTTTGGTGGTTAAGTAAAGTTGAAAGTCTCATGAACATTCCTATCCAGGCTGGCTTCAAAGCTGGAGCTTGAGAGCTCAACCTTCTGAGTCGCTAGAATTATATGGCTTTAGCATGCTAATTTTATAGAGAAATTTGCATTGAGAGGTTTTATTGAGATAGTTCTAGAAGTTTGTAGCAGTTTCATTAAATTGGTAAGCATGAATGCTCTCTTGAAGTTCTACAAGACTTTCTGTAAGATTGATAGTATTTTTCCATATATGTGTCATAGAATTCAGAATTTTAAGTCTACTCAGAATTTTGTTTTGGAAAAATTATTGATTAAAATTCTATCTTACAGATATAGTGATGTTCATGATTTTCTTTTGTTAACTTTATAACTGTGTTTACTTCAAGGAATTCTTTGGTTTTTTTTTCCCCCAAAGCTTAAAATTTTCTCTGGTTGCTTTGCTAGTGCTGTACCATTTAAACCATGCATCTAGACAGGCTTTTTCAGTGGTTATTTTGGAGCCAGCATCTCACAAAATGTTTTACCTGGGCTACATTTGAATCTCAATCCTCCATATCTCAGCCTCTGAGTAGCAAAGATTATAGGCATGAACCACAGGAAGCTGGCCATTCCTATCTATTCTGTTTTATATCTTCTTTTCTTTTTTTTTTTTGCCAGTCCTGGGTCATGAACTCAGGGCCTGAGCACTGTCCCTGGCTTCTTTTTGCTCAAGGCTAGCACTCTAGCACTTAGCCACAATGCTTCTTCTGACTTGTTTCTATGTATGTGGTGCTGAGGAATTGAACCCGGGGCCTCAAGTATACAAGGCAAGCACTCTACCAGTAGGTCATATTCCCAGTCTTGTGTTTTGTATTTTCTTGTTGGTATATTCGTTGTTCTTTTCTAACCAATTTTGAGAGCCTTCCATTTAATTTCTTCTTTTGACTTTTAAAATTTTATTTATTTATTTATTTTTGGCAGTCCCGGGCCTTGAACTCAGTGCCTGAGCACTGTCCCTGAGCCTCTTTGTGCTCAAGCTAGCACTCTACCACTAGAGCCACAGTGCCACTTCTGGCTTTTTCTTTCTGTTTATGTGGTACTGAGAAATAGAACCCAGGGCTTTGTGCATGCTCGGCAAGCACCCTACCACTAGGCCATATTCCCAGCCTGCTTTTGACTTTTTTTTTTTTACTAATCTCTCAGAGATTGAAATTCTTGAGTTATCATCATCTTTGAATTAATGCCATATTCTTCAAACTTCAGCAGGCTCAATTATATTGATCCATTCTCTGTGATAGTCTTGAAGTGTACTTCTGTAAAAACTAACACTCCACTATCACCTGGTTCACCTTTAATATTTCAGTGTAGGATTAAAGAACTCATGTAATATTTAAATATAAGACTAAAATACAAAAAGAAGTCAAGGGTCTAGGAATGTGGCTTGCCTAGTACGCACGAGGCCCTGGGTTAGATTCCTTGGTACCATATAAACAAAAAATAAATACAAAAGCTATCTAATCAGTCATCATTGCGAGAAAGTTCAGATTATAGAGACAGCTGATGCTCTGCAAAGGAGGTTACTGCAGATGAACAATGGTGTTGTTTTTTCAGAAATAAACACTGGATTTTCTTCTGCCTGGTCTCCCTGTGGCTCGTCCAATAGTGACACAACCTATCTTCATTTCTTGAGAAAACTATAGTTAAAAATAGCTTTATAACTAACCCCTAATTATTATATATTGCTGCTACTGTGTACAAATCCAGACATTAACTTCAATAATGACTATTTGGCACTACAGGTGCTATGCAGCAATCACACTTTGTATCTATTCCTATTTTATCAAAGAACTGAGCACTGTGGGCAAAACTGAGATGGTGGAGAACTAGGCCCCCGAGGCTATACCACAAGCAAGTGTGAAGCCCTGAGTTCAAACCTTACTACCGCCAAAGAACCATCAAGAATAAGAATATCAGATGTTTTTCTACATAGATGTTTCTCTACATGGGCATATCTGAATACCAGATTCAGAAGAATAGATAGATAGATTGGTTGAAATGCCAATGATTTAACTCAGGTGCTCCACATGCTAAGCAAACGCTCTCTCTACATACGCCACACCCCCACCCTAGGATGAGGTCTCTTTATTCCTTTCTAATAATGATAATTTAGAAAATGTTGTGCTACATTAAAGGAATATATGCAAATTAAAACTCATATTTCTACCAATCAGCCTGAACAAAATCCATCAGTTTCTTGCGGCAGTATGATTTCTCATCAAGCAAGCTAAACAATTATCTGCAAGCTTCTCCTACTTTGAGGCAAAGCATTGAGAGGAACACTTTAATAGTTTGTGATGGAGCAGCTGACTTCTTTCATTATCATAGAAAGAATATGACTCTATCTAGCAAAACTGCTACAGAGACCAAAGATCTTCTACCACTAATGAAATTCCTCATAAGAAATTTATACTCAATTTAAAATAATCATTTAAAGGATAAATAAAATAAAATAATTATGTAGGTGATACTGGGTTAATATACAATGCATGAAGCCAACGAAGACACATCAAATACCCTGTAATCTTGCATTCTAAATGGAAATATCAACATGAACTCACTTGATAGTCTCCCGAAAACATGTATTTTCTACCTCTATCTGTTAAAAGGTTGAGTAATGATCAACAATGATTGCCCTTATTTTCAGAGTATTGTGTTTAAACACTGGTCCCCACTAAGAAGAACCAGCAGTCCTTGGAAAATGATGACGAGGTCTCGATCTGAAAATGTACGCAGTGTGTTGGGAGGATTTTCTTTTTTTTTTTTTTCCCCTCAAATTTTTATTATCAAACTGATGTGCAGAGAGGTTACAGTATCATACGTTGGGCATTGGATACATTTCTTGTACTGTTTGTTGCCTTGTCCTTCATGCCCTCCTCCCTCCCCCCTTTCCCTCCCCCCCCCAGGTGTTCGGTTCACTTACACCAAACAGTTTTGCAAGTATTGCTTTTGTAGTTATTTCTCTTTTTTTACCCTGTGTCTCTCAAATTTGGTATTCCCTTTGAATTTCCTACTTCCAATACCAGTATACACGGTTTCCAATATACTCAGATAAGATTACAGAGATAGTGTAGGTACAACCATAGGAAGGTGATACAAGAACATCATCAATAATAGAAACTACACATACACATAGGACGTTGAAAGTAGTTACAACTGTGATATATCACTTGTTTCCATAACATGGAGTTCATTTCACTTAGCATCATCTTATGTGTTCCTAAGGGTGTAGCTATTGGGCCTTGTGATGCTCTGCTATGGCTTGCCTAAACCTGTACTAATTATTCCCAATAAGGGAGGCCATAGAGTCCATGTTTCTTTGGGTCTGGCTCACTACACTTAGTATAACTTTTTCCAAGTCCTTCCATTTCCTTACAAATGGAACAATGTCATTCTTTCTGATAGAGGCATAAAATTCCATTGTGTATATGTACCACATTGCACCCTGAAAACACTAAAGGAAGGAGTAGGAGATACACTTGGGCTCCTTGGCACAGGACAGAACTTCCTTAACAAAGACCCTGAAAGGCTACAAATCAAAGAAAGGTTGGACAAATGGGACTGCATCAAACTGCAGAGCTTCTGCACGGCAAAGGACATAGCTCTCACAATAAACAGAAAGCCCACAGACTGGGAGAAGATCTTTACTGGGCATTCAACAGACAAAGGCCTCATCTCTAAAATATATGCAGAACTAAAAAAATTACCTTCTTCCAAAACAAAACCGCAAAGAACCAATAGCCCTCTCATCAAGTGGGCTAAAGACTTACAAAGAAACTTCTCTGATGAGGAAATGAGAATGGCCAATAGACATATGAAAAAATGCTCTACATCACTGGCCATAAAGGAAATGCAAATCAAAACAACATTGAGATTCCATCTCACCTCAGCAAGAATGTCATATATCAAGAAAACTAATAATAACAATTGTTGGAGGGGATGTGGCCAAAAGGGAACCCTACTTCATTGTTGGTGGGAATGTAAACTGGTTCAGCCACTCTGGCAAGCAGTATGGAGATTCCTCAGAAGGCTCAATATAGAACTCCCCTATGACCCAGCAGCCCCACTGTTGGGTATCTATCCTAAAGAACACAAACAAAATCACAGTAAGGCCACCAGCACAACAATGTTCATCGCAGCACAATTTGTCATAGCTAGAATCTGGAACCAACCCAGATGCCCCTCAGTAGACGAATGGGAGGATTTTCTTGAGCAGAGATCAAAGATGTGCTCAGAGGAGTCTGGGTCACAGCACACCAGAGCCAGCTTGAAGAATTTCAAGGGGCTTCAACAGGCCAAAACATGAACAATTGAAACAGTAAGAGAATACTGATTACGATGAATAAAAATACAATTAAATATAACTAAAGGCATGTTTGAATCTGGAAGTAGTTGTATGAAATGTGTCAGACTATTTTAATAATAGATTTTTCTCTAAGCTTTTGCCAGATATCATGCTTTTAACATGTGGTATGCCTGCCTATGTATTAAGTGCAAAAGGTCACCCTTGCAGACACTAAAACAAACCCCTTAACCAGTGGTTTCTCACCAACAGGTATTGATGCCTCATAAAATGGAACTGAAGTAGCAGGTCCAAGTTCAAGGCATGACTTCTGCCTCTGGTTGGTTCATAGACACCAACCCCTCACTGTCCTTTCGTGGCAAGGAAGTGACATGGGTCTCCATGAAGGGAATTCCATTCCAGATTATCCATCCTGGTGGTCTGAAGTAACAGCAAAGACCTCACACCTGACATTGTCAAGATGAAGATGGGGTTTCATCAGGTGAATCTGGGGGACATAGATATTCAGAACATGAGGTTCTAGCCTCCTGGTAGGAAGCCACACAAACTGTTATTCATTTTTCCACTTTTTGGGGGGGAAGATCTATAGGTAAAATAAATTCCTCAATCTTTGTGTCTCAAAGTGTTGTCATTATTCATTCATTTTTGAAGGATCGATATGCTAGTCAGGCTACAGTTGACAAGATTTGGGGTTTGTTAATTATTTTGTTCAAAGTTGAATATATTGAGCTACACTTCTCTGGCCTCTCTTTGTTTTTGATGAGAAAATGAATGATAATCTCCTAGGAAATCCTGAAGGGACTCTTTGGGTCAGCTAGGTAGACAAATGTTCATGATGAATTGGAATGTATGTTCTAAATCTCATGTCAAACGTGTTTGACATCCATCTTCGGTGAATGAAAAAAAGCGTGTGTTCAGAGTAGTCCTCGGGTGGTCATTCTAACTAAAGATAATGGCAATATTATAGCAGAAACAAGAAGTATATTGAAGGATATGGCAGGTTTTGGTTTTGATGAGGTGTTTGACCTTAGGCTGACCCTCTGACACTGAGTTATGGCCTCCAGACATTTCTGGGCTTGTGGTTTTTGAGAAATGGATTTGCATCTCTTTGCAGGCAGAAGCTGGTACCTCGTTTTATTTCCCATTTGCCACCTTAGCCAGGAGGAAAGGCATACATCACAATGCCAGCTTCTTCCCTCGACATGGACTCTCATGGGTGATTTTGCCCAGGCTGGATCCAAACTACAATCCTCCCAATTCTAACCCCACAAGGAAATAGGATTATAAATTCAAACATCGGTACTCTGGATAGACTGCAATTGATAGAAATATGAAACATCAATCTATGTAACCACCTAGGAAAATTTTTAGTGTACTGATGTCGTGAGTAACCCCAAGCATATGGCTAAGGGCATTAATCGTAGCTAAGGAGGAGGTTGTCATGTGAGGACAATTCAAAGGCAACGTGGGCTGGAAAGTCACGGTGACTCTTATCTCCTGTGAACCACCAGAAGACAGAATTTGGGCTGTGGCCCAACTCGTAGAGCATCAGCTTTGAGTGCAAAAGCGAAGGGACAGTGCCAGGCCCTGAGTTCAAGCCCCAATATAGGAACACACATAAAAAAAAAATTGTCATGTAGGCCTGAAATGGAAATGAACATGATGGGTCAGAACTTGGAGGCTCTGACATCACAGAAGCCACTGTGAGATAACAATGACCATACCCATATCCATATATGTGTGTGTGTGTGTGTGTGTGTGTGTGTGTATACACATGGTGGTAGCAGGGGGACTCTCACAGTTAGTTGGGAGGTTGGAGTTGAATTGGCTTGGTGTTTTGTGATTTGTTAGGTTTGTGGATTTGGTTTGTTGATTTGGCATTGATTTTCAGACTTGTGAGTTTGGTTTGTTAATTTGGCTTTGAGATTTTGGCCTTAGGGTATTTGTTTGTTTTTTTGGCATTTTTATTTTACTTGTTTTAGTTTTGTATTCCTCATTTTTCTATTCTTTTACCTTCAACTTTTATTATTTTTTTACTTATTTCTTTTACTTGTATTATTTTTTCTTTCATTTTTACTTTTATTTCCTTTTAATCTTTTACTTCATGTAACATTCTTTTACTTTGTTTTTAATTAGCATTTTAGTGTTTTGCTTGTTCAATTATTATTCATTTGTTCATTCTATATTTACATATTAGATTTGATTATTATCTTATTAGGTATTAGTTATATTTTATTATTCAGGCACCCACTCACAGACATCCTGGTGGTAGTGAAAGCCCTCCACAAAAGGGTCAACCCCTTCTTTGCCAAGGCACTGCGCGTTTTGAAGTCTGTAGACACCCAAATGTACAAGGCAGTAGAAACAGAGGAGCAGTTGCACTTGGCAATGCAATCCCTAGACCGAGGAGAACTAGTGGACCACCTCCAGAAGGTCGACAGGCTGGAGGAGGAGGAGGCCAGCCTTGCTTTAGACGGATCTCAAGGGCAGTCAAACACTGCAAAGGCCAGTGGCATTGCATCCATCGGCCTCAAAGCAGGAAATATCCTGCCGGACACCAGGGGCAAGGCCAACATACGCGACTTTGGGCTTAGCCAGCCAAGGAGCTGGACAGAGAGTGCGGGATTCGGGCTCGTTGGGCCCTGAGATCTCCTAGCAACAGAGATTCCAGGCCCCAAGGGGGACATTTGGGCCTCAGCCTGTGGCTGTACTTCGTGGCAATGGGGGATGCATAATGCGCTACCTGAGATTGACCCAGGGGAGGTGCAGACAACCCTGTGGGTCAGGACCTTTAATGTTGCCATGGCGACTGATCAGATGCTCCTGGAGCATCAAAGGGGAGACTGAGGGCAGCATGCCCCTTCCCCTGGGGCAGCAGCAGCAGCAAGCTCACTCCCTTCCGACAACCCAGTGACTTGCCCTCCCACTGGGCAGGGGAGGAGGGAGGGCAGAGGGCTGATTCTCTCCCATGCATTCTCCATAACGCCTGGACATGGGGCACAGAGGAGAAGATGGACAGTAGCACTCCTGCCCGAAGTCCAGGAGCTCAGAACCCAACTGGAGAGGTGCAGAGGAGGAAGAGGAGAGCAGCAAGCTGCCCCCAGGCCAGTAGAAGCAGAAAGGTCCTCTGGGTCCAAGGGCCCAAAGCTGGAGATGGAGTCCAGCAGCTGTGGAACCCTCCATCCCATCACGTCCATGCACTGCTTTGACTACAGCCCCAACCAATGACCAAAGCAGGGGCTGGTAGAGGCTGAAGAGAAGGATTAGCAAGAGTTTGAGAAGACTCTGGGCCTGCTTGCCTCCACTGAAGAAGAACCCTAAAGAAAGTGTCCTATATGCGTGGAGAACAGCACTGACAGACTGGAAACAAGCAGCTCAAGGGGAGAGGGTAAAAAGGCATCCCATGGTCCTGGCCTTGAAGACACTCTATGCAGCCCGGAGACAAGGGTCCCTCCACTCCTACCGGGAACAAGGTCACAGACATTTATTTTTTGACCCACTGGAGATGTTCCTATTGTTTGTCACCAAACTTTATAAATGGATATTCCTGAAAAATAAATAGGTATTCCTGGGAGAGAAAAAAAAAAACCCACACAAAACATCCATTTAGCCCTAAAAGTCAATAGACACAATCTCTAGTTGACCCTAGAAATTGGTAGAATATAATTATACTACAAAAATTGTCAGAGAAAGAGAATCTTATTTAAGATTCATGGTACAAGCCTGCAATCCTAGCATTTAAGAGGAAAGGGGAGGAAGATTATGAGCTCAAGGACAGATTGATATATGGAAAGCTACAGAACAGCATGCTTCCCACAGTAAGACAGAAGAGAAGAATTTTTTGTTTCCGTTGTAAGACTGTGCCCCAGGGTAAAAGAACACTTGATGGGCATTAATAGGTATTTACATGACATGTTCTATATAAAGTATATTTTTCTATGGTGAATAGTTCCAATTGATAAGTGCAGAAGGACAAGCAACATATTTTAACTCAAGTAGAAATAAGAGATTTACCCAATAGTCATTGTTAACTGAATGCCAAGCCCTGGGATCCAGTAAGAATCTAAAGTTAAATTTATAAAGCGTTTCAAAATTGGATGCTATAGACAGACTGCCTGTGTGAAGACACGAGTTGGAACCAGAAAGTGGAGCCAAACTTGGCAGGGACTCCTTTGATCTACGGCAGGGAGAGGGGAGAGGAGCACCAAGCTGGACACCTGAGTCCTCCTCACAGGCACGGAGAATCAGGAGCAAAGCCAACTGTTCACCAAGTAAAAGACCGAGGCTTGTGAAAGCAAGGTGCGAAGCAAGGCATGAGAAAGACAGAGGAAGACATTAACAATAAGAGAGTGTTCGCCAAAGGTTAACGAAGGCAGCAGTGGTACTCACAAGACCTATGTTGAAAATGAACTGTACAACTTGTGGGTGGGAATTGGAGGGAAAATTTGGGAGAGAGCTAGGGAAGGAGTGACATTGTCCAAAAAGGCATGTACTCTTTACCTGACTGTAACCCCTCTGTACTTCACCTCTATAACAACAACTTCCTAAAGTGTTCACCCAGCTTTCAATATAGTTGCCCAGGTGCGTCTAGAGACATTTCCAACATGACTTTTCCTCCCAGAAATATTGACAAATGATGGCAGAGCGTGGCTCATTTCACCAATGGGGATTGCATTAGCTGTCAGCTGCCCACCAAACAGGGACCTTGAGAGGATTAATGAGGACCTTCGTCTACACTTACTGCTGCCTTAGAAACACATAGCTAGGTAGGGTGGGATCAAAGATGAGAAATTTTCCCCATATTGCTAGCAATAATTGAAAGGGAGAACTACTGTTCCCCTTAAGGAGCTCAGTGGATTAGTACATCTAGGCCTTTGTAGTGTGTGTGTGTGTGTGTGTGTGCGCGCGCGCGCGTGCGTGTGTACATGAGAGAGACAGACACAGAGAATTTCAGGGGACCATCAGTCTGGATCTAAAGAACCCCAGAAGATACAATATAACCCAGTGTAGCAGTGGTTTTTATTGATCTCCAGCAACTTCATGGCTCAGCAAGCAACTGCTGTGAAAAATCTCTTCTGTCGTCAGGCTATCTTCGTGACAACCGGGCTTTTACTTGTATGTTTTTTCAGTTTAACAGAATGATAGGGAGGGTTTTTCTACACATATTTTATTGTTCTCATTTCTTGAAGATAAACTGAAACGCACCTGAATTCCCCTCAAATATCTACCTGAGTCCATCCTACACACCCATCTCTAGTGTTATACCTCTGCCTGGCTGGTTTGGAAGGAATGCACAGTCTGGAAGGTGCATGCCACGTGCTCGCCAGAGGAGAAGGCCAGAGAGTCCACAGGAGCCCGGTGCCGTAGTCACAGAGCAAACTAGAGGGTGATGTATTCTCAATGCACAACTGAGACTGGTGGTGCCTTAGGGCTGGACCAGTGTTTGTCAGGATGTATGAAGAAGGGGTGAGGTCTATGTCCACAGCAGGTGTCAAGCGATGGATCATAAGCAATGTGAGTGATGCTGGAGTGGACGGACGATCTCTTCGGGACACACTTGTGCAGAGCAGGTATAGATCCCGGAGGAGTCCTGGGAGATGATAGAGAATGGCTCCAAGAAAGCCACTCTGCTACCAACCATAAGTTTTAAACAATTCCATTTATTGAAGATATTTTGCTCTCATCAGCTAAAATTTTCCTGCAATAAATATCTTAGTCTGTTCAGATTGTGATAACAAATATAAAATGTTGCTAAGTGAAATGAACTTCAAGGTATAGAAACAAGAATTTTTTTCCTTTGTTGTTGTTTTTAATGTACTGTGTGAAATTTCTTTTTTCTCTTGTTTTTGTTCCCTATGGTTTAACCCCTGTTGTCACTGTATTTTATTTTGGTAGCTCCTGGGTATTGTGTATACATTTATCTGAATTAGGAAAGGGAAGGGGAACACCAAAATGGTGAGACAAAGGACAACGGATAACCAGTGAACAGCAATACAAGACAATATGTTGGAAATGAACTTTACAAATTCGAGTGGGGGGATTGGGGAAGGAGGGAAAGTGGGAGAAAAGTGAGGGAGGGAGTAACAATGTTCAACAAGAAATGTACTCACCACCTTATTCATGTAACTAACCCATCATCAACAATGAAATTAAATTTTTTTAAAATATAGAAATTTACTTCCCACAGTTCTGGAGACCGGGAGGTATAAGATCAAGCAGCAGTAGATTTGAGGCCTGACAAGAGCCTGTTTCTTCCTATGAATTAATCAATTATTAATAATTCTATTGACTGGTTCATTTGTTTGTACTGGGCTTTGAATACAGGGCCTCACACTTGCCTGGCAGGCGTAGGCGTTCTACCATTTTGACATTCTCCTAACCCTTGTGATGTTAGTGATTTTTCAGGTCTCACTCTTTGTCCAAGTCAAATTAGACAACGATCCTTCCACTTAGGCCTCCTGAGCAACCTGGGTGGCAAGTGTGAGCCACCATGCCCAGCCTAGTGGCCATTCTTTATAAATGACCTCTTCCCACAGTATCCTCACAGGGTGGATGGATGAGGGCTCTCCCCTTGTTATTGTTTAGAAGAACACTATTCCTTTATAGGGATGAAGACCTTTGTTTTTGCCAAGGACATTTTGATGTTTATAATAGGATTTGTTGGTCATACACCATTATTAATACTGACAGATGGCTGTGGGCAGCAGATAACAAGCTATGTGCCTACTCCATCATGCAAAAGGGATTTCAAGGGCCTTGTATGGCCCGAGGCTAGATGTTCTCTATCCCTGATATTACAAGTATAGGGGCTAGCAGTTCCAACCTATGGTTTTGGTGTTTTTTCATGTCACAAATATGTACACCACACTGTAAAGGTTCCCAGCTTTACACTGTCTTAGACAACTAGGAAATGCTTCTACTCCGGGGAATTGTTCACAACCCACTCAAGTGCATGTTGTGACTACTGCTATTCAGAGACCTGGTTTCTCTAGCAGGTGCCAATGGGATGGACTCTGTAGACAAGAGAAACTGGGCAGAGGGCTCTATCAGTCAAGAGCAGAGGGGTCAGAAATGTGTTACCAGACTGACACCCAGGGAGCTGTGCTAGCTGGACTCTGTGGATCTGAATCAGACCTAGGCAGGACTTGTCACATCCACCCATTTTGAAGTAACTGTTATAATTAGTGACGGTAGCCATTAATCTGCTTTCTGATGTTAGTAGCAGAATAACCACAGACTAGGAAAGGATGAAGTGAAGAGATTTACCTAGGCTCATATTTCTACTTCTAGTTAGAGAGGCCACATCTGATTCTAGACTTCTTTCTGTCAGACTCTTTTTTTTTTTAATTAAATTTTATTGACAAGGTATTGTGCAAAGCGGGCACAGTTACATAATAAGGTAGTGAGTACATTTCTTGTGTTATCTTACACCCTCATTTTTCTTTCTCTTCCCTAGATCAGGTAGGCATACATACAATATCCATTGTACCAAAATCATATACAGTAACCACGTAGGGTACGCCCAAGGAAATTCACCTAGAACATTAAATTTAACGTCAACAATAGAATCCTCCTGTGTCCTTCTCTTGGAGTTGTTTTTGATTATTCTAGTCTTATATAATCATGTGTACATAGCTGTTGAGCTATTGTGATCCACTGATAAGTCTATTCTAGACCTTTTAATGTTTAGTAGTTGTTTGGTTTTAGATACATAATGTAAAGTCGCTGACCCAAACATGTGGAAATACCATTTGAAAAGAAGTTTGTTATTTTGCAGAGCTGGTCTCTACTGTTCCCCCCTCCCAACAGTCATATATCTAGGAGACCATACCCCTTTGTTCTTTGTGTTCTAGGCTTGTCTTGCTCAACATTATTTGTTCAAGCTCTGACCACTTCCCTGCGAATATCAATATTTTATCATTTCTAATCGCTATGTAGTATTCCGTTGTGTACAGGTACCACATTTTTTGAATCCGTTCATCTGTGGTGGGGCATCTGGGTTGTTTCCATATTTTGGCTATTGTGAATTCTGTAGCGATAAACATGGATGTGCAGATGTCTTTATGATATCCTGAGCATCTTACTCCTGTTAGAATGGCCTATACTCTGAATTCAGGCAACAACAAATGCTGGAGGGGGTGCAGGGAAAGAAGAACCCTTCTCCACTGCTGGCGGGAGTGCAAACTTGTACAACCACTTTGGAGAACAGAATGGAGGTTCCTCAAAAAGCTCAGCATAGACCTACCCTATGACACAGCCATACCACTCCTAGGCATCTATCGTGAACAACAGGTCTCTGTTAGACTCTTGACGTAGCCCTGCATGGCAAGAATCAGAGAGCTTTATTTCGTCAATGTGTGCCTTCTTATAACGTCAAATCACATGACATCCATTCCAATGACCTTGTCTGTTTCTAATCATTTCTTCAAATGCCACAGTGAGATTCGAATTCCATCTTCTTACTGTCTCACTGAGGAGTAAATTTCATCCCATGAGCTACTGAGAGACTCAAGCCATATCCAAACCACAGCAGCCATAAAAGTGTGTGGAGTCTTCCTCCATGCTAACTTAGAATAAAAACTTTTGGAAAGTAAGGAGCTAAACATTTATTTCAATAACTTAACAAAAGAAGGCCACATAGGACCAAGATAAGATAGGAGAGGAAAGAAGAAAGAAGAAATTGACCTAGCTAAGAAAAGTGGATGTATTGTGTCAACCACATACCCCAGAGGAGCAGGTGTCTCCTTCATCTCTGCTATCAAGCACAAAGGGCACCTCTCATCAACACGCCGCACAGGCGTGCACTCAGGAAGCCTCACACCCTTGCTTGTGAGGAGGATTTGTAGCTGTGATCTATTTCCCAAGGCATCAATGTAGAAAAAGGGAAACGTTCGTAAATACTCCATAAATGAAATTTTAGAAACCACCTGTGTAATAGCAACTCTGCTTGGTCTGGTGGACTAAGCTCCTCCTGGTCTCTCAGCCGTTGCTAGGGAAGAGAAGGCAGAAAGAACACTGCAAGAGGCAACCCAAAGGGGCCAGTGTGCCCAACATTTTGCAATAGGGCTGGAACCTGTTACTCATCTTGGCAATTATATGGCATGCTTAAGTCTGGTGTGTATGCTCCTTGAAACAGAAACACAGCCATTACCGCAGGTGAGTTTTCACGGTGAGAGCAAGAAAGTAACAGGAAACAACAATTCTAACACAATTTCCACAACATGATAACACATTGATTTCAAAGTCACCCTTTCCAGCAGAAGGAACTTCTCATGCTTTTCTAAAGTAATACCTGAATATCTAGTCAATCCAGGGGGGGGGGGGGGTGGATTTTTAATCCATGAATCAGAAAAAAAAAAATCTCCAACTGAATTCGTTTTCTGTAGAAATGGCTCAGAAACCAGGAGAAGGAGCGCCTAGTCAAAGGAGAGATTAGGAGATTGTTTTCACTCAGTCAGGACCCAGATGGGCTGACAGGAGAACACAGCTCCCTGATTTGCATAGCCTTTTTCTCTGTGTGCCCCTGGAAGGGATGCTCTCCCAGCAGCCCAAGGGGCCTCTGAATTCAAATGAATCATTCTTGTGACCTATGGTGAATCTCTCAGCCTTGTCCAGATGTCTCCCTTTTGTGTATGGAAGGAATAATTGTATCACCAAAGCTCAGACGTTCACTTGAGGGGATAACTAACATTTTAAAAGCTCTTTATATTAGAGCTATGTCATCCAAAAGGAGAGTGATTTATGGATTTTTAGATGTATAATACAGCAGCTCATGAAAGAAGACTCTGCTCTCTAATAGAAAGAATAAAGAACAATATGGATCCCAGGCCTGGCGAGCTAATACAGCCACACAGCCACAAACAACCCACCAAAACACTTGGGTCTCAATTTCTGTTTCTACAGAGCAAAATATCTGCCTTCAAAGAGCTTCCCTTTGGTACTTTATGATATTGCCATGACAAGTGCACAGCTTATGTACAAATGATAAACAAAAGATAATAGATGATACTAAAATAGGTGACACATAAAATACGTAGACAAATGCTAGATATGTGAACAGAGATGGTAGTTTTATACATAGATGCTAGATAAGGTAGATAAGTAGTGTGAATATTGTTGCTTTCCTCTCAAAATTTGGTGGGAAAAAAAACTATTTGAGAAGGATTTTATATTTTTTTTGAAAAATATAAAAGCGTTTTGAGAAATATACAAAAACAATAGTTTCATCTAGTGCACAACTGCCTAAGCAACCAGTGAGATCCTACTCTGAGTTAAAAATATGGAATATTTGAAATGCCAAGTTAAGCAGCTACTGCAAGTTATACATGAACTGTAAACTAATTACTTGACAATAAAAAAACAAAATAAAAATAAAAGGTCAATGAGTCCTGAAATTTATTACCTATTTAATCACTCATGTATCTAACAATTATGTAAATAGCACCTGGTAGGTTCCAGGTGCTCTAGTATGTATATCACGTATCAAGGAGAAGCAAAAATAATTGTGCCCATACTGGGGCTTGAACTCTGAGACTGGGGGCTTTTCCTTAGCTTGCTTCAAGGCTAGCATTGTACCTTTTGAGCCACAGCTCCAGTTTCTGGCTTTTTCTGATGAATTTGAGATAAGAGTTTCATTGGCTTTTTTACCTGGGCTGGTTTTGGACAGTGATTCTCAGAGCTCAGTCTTCTGCATTGCTGTGATTACAGGCATGAGCTTCTACCATGGCCTTTAAAAGGAAATATTTTTTACAAGTGATACAATTAAATCCAATGACTAACATTTATTGAATGCCCTGTGGGGCAGGTGCTGTGTTTGCATTACAGTGATTCTATCCACAAATGAGCAAAGGGAAACAAGGGAAGATGAATGTCTGTGACAATGACCGCTACATAGCGGACCAAAGATTTCCATCAAACTTTCTGACCTTCACGAATGGTTACGAAGCAGTGAGGACCAACACAATGACTTTGACCTTAGTATGCCCTGTCGAGGGCCTTGTTGTGGAACCTGCAGGACTGTGGAACGCACCCTGCTCTCTACTTGACCTTTCTATTCCTGCGAGCTTCATGCACGAGTGGGTCTTTGAAATAACTCGTCTAAATCAAGTGAAGACAGTGCTATGGACTACGTGTGAAGCACCCCGTTGTTTTCCTGCTCCATGTTACAGGGCTCATTGCTGTGCACCTGCGTTCATCATGCCCCCACCTGTCCAAGTCCTTTGCCACCTACCTGATATTCTTCAATCCATTTCAAAGGTCCTATGGTCCAGGAAACTTGCGTGATTCTCACAGATGAATAAATTTCTCCTTTTGTTCCTTCAGCTCCTAAGTGGTTAAATATTTAACTCTAAAGGATTAGGGTTTTTTTTTTCTCAGAAACCTTACTAATTGTGTTATTATAATTATCTTTCATGTGTTTTATGGACAGTATTCCAAATTCAACATTTATCAAATCAAAAATAGTTTTGATACAAATATTTATTTTTGCTAGGTATTGGTTCTTGCCTGTTATGCCAGCTATTCAGGAGGCTGAGATCAGGAGAACAAGGTTCCATGCTAGTCTGGGCAGAGAAGTCTGAGGCAATAGCGCTGAAATAAAATCATCAAGGACATGTAAACAAAAATCAAAATAAGATATCAACTCCCCCCCCCACCCCGCCACCCTGCTTAGCATGGCTTGTTAAAAAATACTGTCTTGGATCTGAAGAACAGGGAACTCCCTTGTGCACTGTTGGTGAGAATATAACCTTGCTGTGGTGTACTCCAGCCCTTCTTGCACTTTCCTCCTTCCCGTCTCTGTTGCTACCTCCAGCACAATGGTTTTCTTTTCCAGAATATTCACTGTTACTTCCTCAGCAAAATCCACTCTTCACCTGCTGCTTCAGCCATACCACTCACTTTATCCACCAGAGTCCGTCCTCAAATACTTAACCACAATATACACACAATGGAATTCTATGTTTCCATCAGAAAGAATGACATTGCCCCTTTCATTAAGAAATGGAAAAACAATCATACTAAGTGAAGTGAGTCAGACCCAAAGAAAACATAGATTTCATGGTTGCCCTCATTGGTAATAATTACTATATGTCTAGGATAGTGCTAGCAGAGGATCACAATAGTTCAATAGCTATGTATATATGACCATATAAGATGATGCAAAGCGAAATGAACTCCAAGATATGTTTTCCTACAATCTGTTCTTTGCTTCCACTTTGTAAGAAACATAGATACGCACACTCTTGCTAAGCATTGTAAAATGCATACAAACCTCAGAAAATCATTAGAGGAAATTAACAGTGATTTCTTTTCAGCTGTAAAATGTAGAGAATAACATTCTATTCTTCTGAGTCCTATTGAGACGATAGGATGAATTAACACAAGTAATTTTCCAAAGAAAGCCTGCTACAGTGCTAGCTGTTATTAAAAACTATGTTCTTATTCACTTGTTTTAAGTGTGAATCCATAACTTTATCTCATAACAGGCTGTTAATGCCACTAGTAGTTAGTGGAAAAATGGTCAACCAAGGAGTTTCGGCTCCTACAGCTTGTACATGGCAGCATAAGCTGATGAGCCAAAACCTGCAAACAATTAAATGAGGATTCCAGGGAAGAGAAGTACAAAAGAATGAGGAAGAAAGAAAAGCAAAAGAATGAGGAAACTATCACAGGGCAATACTCTTTGAAATCACAGCCTTACAGAAAACAGAAATCAGAAAGCCATCTGATTTTCATTATTTAACCCAATTGTTATAGTGGGAAAAGCCCAAGATGCTGAGACAGGCCCAAGCTGTTGTCTTCCCATGGAGTGTCTAAGCTAAGTACTCTTTCTCTGCTGTCTTTCTTTTCTAATAAAACTTGCCACTACTTTTACTGTGATCATGTCTTGCTTGAATTCTCTGCTTGCCAGATGTCGCAACTGCACTTGTTCAGTTGCCCTAAACTTAATGGTAACACATTTGTTGTATTGTTTAGGAAGTTAATGCCATTTTCTGACTCTGACTCCTTGAATTATTGTAATACTGACCACTAAAATAAAGCCTTTTAAATGACTCCATTTGCTTCAATGTCACCACCAGAAAGCTAAGCAAAATGGTACAGCAATGACAATATCTAAGCGCTTTATTAGGTCCACAATGTCTAGACTGACAAAACAATTATCTTGACACTATGTCAATTTTTCTAACATTTGTAATACCATCACACACAAGTCCAAATTTTCCATTCAATAGTTTCTACCTTGCATCATCTCTAGTATGTTTCATGTGTCATTATATAATATATCTTTGTTAGTTGAAATAGGTAAGTAAATAACACCCACACTTCCACTGTCATTAGTAGAGACATGAAATTGAAAACAATTTTTCTGGAAGATTTCTTACTTTCAATATTCTCAACTATTTTATATTTATGCCTATTCTAGTAATATTTCGAAATCCAGTGATGACTCAAAATTCTCAAATGAGGGCTGGGAATATAGCCTAGTGGCAAGAGTGCTTGCCTGGTAATACATGAAGCTCTGGGTTCAATTCCTCAGCACCACATATATAGAAAATGGCCAGAAAGTGCTGTGGCTCAAGTGGCAGAGTGCTAGCCTTGAGCAAAAAGAAGCCAGGGACAGTGCCCTGGGCCTGAGTTCAAGTCCCAGGACTGGCAAAAAAAAAAAAAATTCTCAAGTGAACATGAGCTTTCATCTAAAATCCAAAGTCTCTTAATTGAAAAATAGATATAATTTTTCATGTTTTGTAAAATGTCTTGATATTTTTAAATCAACATGGAAAGGAGTGTTAATTTTCATCCTACTAAGAAGCATATTTTCAAGAACAAAAAAGTTGTGATATATAGCAAAATCCTAGCTTATTGGTGGAAGTACCTACTTCAGGACACCTACATACCATCTAGAACATTATTGCTTATTCCACCTCAATCTAAAATGGATTTATTTCAGTGAATGTGTTCCAAACTTACTATTCAAACTAAATCTCATACTCAAGAAAAGTGATCCACTTTAAAAGGTAATACATAAATAAAAATGACATTCTTCCCTACAAAACAAGAGAGAAGTTATGTTGAGACTATGTGCATGGTTAGGTAATTTGCTTTGCTGTGCTTTACCTGGGGTTCAGAATAGGACTCTGACTAAAGAATATAATATGCATAGATGGAGTAGAAGTATTATCACTTTAATTATTTTTATTTCTATAAAAAAGTACAAATAGAATAAATGCCCATTTTAACCCAAAATTTGTAGAAGAGTATTAAGAGAAATTATTAAGAAGAAAAAAGAATTCTTCTACTAGTGAAACAGCTTAAATAAGCAGCTCATGTAAGGATAATCTCTTTTCCTCCTTTTTTTTTTAATTACTGCCCAAACCACTTTACATCCTAGTAGGATCAATGGAAGACCAGCCAGAGATCAATCCCTTGGGGAGCTTTTGTATCTGGAGGTGGGTGTTCAACAAGAAGGGTACACCAATATTAGCATCTTAACACATCCTCTCTTCCCTCACCCCACAGTTGCTGTAAACAAGTAAACACCATCACAATAAACTGAGAGAGCACAGGGTTCCTAACTGAGCTTTAAAATCCCAGGCTCCTGCCAGCCCTGGCCCCTCTTCCAGGACCAGACTGTTGTATGAGCAATAAACATTTTTGTTTTGTTGGAGCTACTGTTGTTTTTTTTTTTTTTAGAGCAGCAGGGTTTATTTTTTAACAAATATATCACTTTGTATCCTACCCTCCTAAAATGATCACAACTCATGGTTTTGACATATTACCACTCAGTTGCTTTTTTAAGGACTTAAAAGATTAGGACAGCAAGGGCCAACTCTACCCAGTTTTTCATGCTTTTTGTTAATTAAGCATTTCATTTCATGTAGCTGTCACATTGTTGACAAATTATCCTGATCATCATCTTGTAAGTCATCTTACAACTTATCATTATATGGGCAGCAATCACTGTCATTTTAAAGGTAGTTCTTAATTCTATACACCACCACTAATGAAGCATGAATTGTTTTAACTATTTTCCCAAAGAAAAAATATATAATCTTGCAACTGCAGAAAGAAAGTTCAATTAATTTGTATCACAATTGTGCTATTCCTAAGTCACCATTTTCTTGGCCAGACAATCAATTAATTTCTTAGCAATGATCATAGATAGCATCTGAGCCTCAGTCACACTGAGGAAACATGAGGATTGAAGACCTCACCTCTTCATTGCTTCCAAATTCTATGGTACGTTTTTTTCTTTCCATTTTCTGCTGTGATTTAAATATCTAATTAAACTTCTAAGATCACATGGTTTACTTAGAAATCACCTGGTTTGCTCTTTCTGTTCTGTTTTGTTTTCCCCCCATAAGGATATATAACCCTTTCTTTCTGAAATTAGACTTGAGTTAAAAAAAATACATAATCATCTTGTGGAATTGATACAATGAAATATTCTAAAGCTCAACAAAACTTTTAGTTTTATATAATTGGCCCTGACTTCTCATTTGGATTGGTACTCCATTTACTATCCTCCATACCTATGAACTTCTCCCTCAATATTTTGCATTTACAGCTCCCTGTTTCGCTATCTAAAGCAACATTTTCTGTTTCTTTCGATATCAGAACAATATCATTTTTAAATTAATTTTTTCTTTATTGACAAGGTGATGAGCAGAGGGGTTACAGTGACATAAGTAAGGTAATGATTACATTTGTTTGTAAACAATGTATCTATCTTTACAGTATCCTAATATATGTACCCACTACTTTTATCACTCTGAAATATCATTTCATTTATGGGATCCACACCCTCCACTCAAACCTTTGGTAAGAATGAATCATTTTATTGTCTTTACATTTTTCCCTCTTCTAGAAAGTCACAGAACTTAACCCACAGACTCAGGCTGTCTTCCTTTACTTAGCATTTAATATTGCACTAAGGCTCATTCATGGTGTGTGTGTGTGTGTGTGTGTGTGTGTGTGTGTGATCGACTTTGATTTTTATCTTATTATTATTTTATATTTTATTATTTTTAAGAAGCTATACAAAGAGGTTTTAATTCAATATGTCAAATTATGAGTACAATGCATCTTGATCAATGTCACTCCTTTCATAATTCTTCCCCATCCCTCCTAAACCAACCATCCCATCAAATGATGGTTCATTTTTATTGTTCAATATTATTTTCTTATATGAAAACATTGTAATTATTTTATGCATTCATCTCTTAAAGGAAACCATAGTTACTTGTATTATTTTTGCTTTTATTAGGAAAACACTTAGGAATATTTGAATGAAATTTTTTAATGGATGTACATTTTTACCGTGATAACATAAATACCTAAAGTGCTGTTGCTGGTCTAGCAAGGTTAAGAAGTTTTCTTAGCCTTAACTCTCTTAGCATTAGCTTTCTAAGAAACAGCCAGTCTATCTACTATAGTGATGCATGTTTATCTTTCTGTGTCTGTCATTAAGTTTATAACATTTTTCTCCATATTGGTTATTCAGTTTTTATAGTTCATGCTCTTTATTGTAGATGATGTAAAACTCAATCTACTATTGCATATTTCTATTTCCATTTTAATTATTTTTTCTTCACAAATTCTCTCTTAATATTATTTCCCTAATCTCTTCTCTCTCTAATAAGCCATTATGGGTCATTTCTTTTTATGGTCTAAGATGGTACTAAATAACTTTCTAAAGTATTGTTTTATTAACCAAAACAAATCAGGTGTCAGGTTTTCTTTCATTTGACTCTTACAAAAATCATAGTTTTGTTTTCCCTAAAAGTCCAGAGGCCTATGAGGTGTCAAGGTTTGTTAGCCAAGAAAATGTTCTGATTTCCCTGGGCCTTACTTTCTAGATCCAGATTCAAAGTGGAGCATCAAATTAACCTTTACAAGAAAGCTCTAGGTTAAATATTTATATTTGTCTTTACTGTAACAGTAGAGTCAGTTGGCTGAAGGTCACGCCACTTCCTGCTGGAGGATAGTGAGGTATGTCCAGCTTCTAGGTTGGACTCTAGTGTTAGGTCTAGGATTTGTAGCCACATCTTGAAGATTAGAGTTCTCCCCAGATGTGCACTGCTGGTTCCCTTGCATAAGAAGAAGCCTCCCAACTCCGTAGTTTTAAATATACTTGTGACCAGCATTCATCTTTGTACACACTTCTTCTTACTATGTCTATGTAATGAACTTATGTTTCCCCCAGGTCAGACTCTTCTTCTTATCTATGATTTCTCATAATTACAATGCAAATAACTTCCTAAATTGGGTTCTTTGAGCACAGGAAGAAGTTCATATAGGGATCAGTGAGAGTGAGGAGATTTATTGCAAATAATTGGTTCATGTGACCTTAGAGATCTGCACTGGGTGAGCTGGAGATCCAAGAGAGTATAAGTTCCAGTCAGAGAGCAGGAGACCCAAATCCCAGCTCAAAAGGTTCTCTATTAGTTTGATTTTTTTTATTCTATCAATTTCTTCATCTGACTGGATCAATATTAGATCAGGAAATCTAATCTCTGTGACCATGACACCCCCCCAAGCCTACTTTCACATACCAATTGTATTTAGAAATAACTCCAAACATACACCTAGAAAAATACTGACTAAAGGTCTGGGCAGCCAACAGTCAAACCAAGTTAAAGAATAAAATTAACCTATACAGGAAGTTTTTTGACCACTAGACCTTTCTTAAATATTTATATTTGCTTTTCAAGTAACCTCAGGGGAAGTTTGTTGAGGTAGTGATACTACTTGTTCTGTTTTTGGAAAAGAAATATTACAACAACAGATGAATATACTTATACATGGTTCACATCTGGATACTCCCTATAGCAATGGTTATATTATTAAAGATCTTGAACAATATAAATATTTCTTAGAAGAATAACTAAACCTGTTTTGGGTTCTGGTATACCTATAGAATAAATACCATGAGTAGAAAAAAGAATTGATGAAATGTTTTGGCATTGTACTTATGAATTGACACTGTGATGTAAAAACCCCTGTGTAAAAGTTAAACCTAAGAAAATATAGAGTTACCCTCAACCTACAGTAAACTGAAGTAAAGTAAAAACAGTGTGCAGAGGGTGCTACCACTTGTGTTCAATGGAAATAGGGGAGAGTTCAGTCCTCTTGCATTTGTGGGACACAGGACACAAGAGAAAAAGCAAAACTGGCAACTTCATGGAGGGAAACAGTGGCTGAGAAGCATGGAAACTTTGCGTTGAGAACTTTTAACTTTGAAATAGGAGACACACTCAATAGTTTAAGATTTTGACTAAAATAAGAACAAACAATGTGTGTGAAAGAGAGGTAACAAATGAAAGTTCTTTCATTTTTCTCCAAAGTCTTTCACTCTAAATCCCTTTCACTTGCTCCAAGACTACCCTAAGGAGATTTCCTGGGGACCCCAGACCTGATCTCTTCACCTCACCTACGTTCACTCCCCATGACAATAAGTTGGGCACACTCTCTTGTCACTATGTTCTTTCTTTTCCGTGTCATCAAATGGAATTAATGCAATATTCTTGTGTTTACATAGCATTTACTCAATCTCTTATATGCCCAGCGCTGATTACAGTGTCAAACACTTGGTTGAATGTCTAACATTAGTTTTTGACCCTGTTTCCTTCAGGGTCTCCAAGTGTGTTTGTACACACATGAAGTGTTTACACCATTTCCCAGGTCAGTGATGGCAGACCGCCCTGTCTGTGTCGCATTGCTCAGCAGACATTCGTGTGAATCGGGCTTAAGCAGAGAGTTTCTGTCAGGATACCAGTTAGAATCACCAAGAAGACTTCACCTAGCAGAGCTGATTGAGCATAGGTCAAGGGATGAGGAAACATAAACTTTGGGTGACTCTAGTACATAGGCAAACACCTACCTGGTGAACAGAAATTCGGCCTCCAGGCTTGCCTTTCTGTGCAGCTTTAGAAAGTGAGGCAGGGCTCTAGAGGGTATTTATAACAAAGACTTTTAATTGAGACATACAATAACTATTGAAAACAAGTGTTTCAGATCAACATGTCAGTATGAGTACAATGCAAATTGATCAAAGTCACCCCTTTCACCATTCTCCCCGTTCTTTCAACACCTCAGCTTTCCTAGGAGAACAATGCATCTTGACCAAAGTCACGCTTTCCCTGCATTTCCCTTCATTTCTCCTAGCCAACCTCACAACAACTCCTTAAAGATCTTTTTCCTTTCCCTTTTCTAATTTTTAGATTTTTAAAAATTTTATTGTAAAGTGATGTAAAGAGGGGTTACCCTTATAAAGTCAGGTAATGAGTACTTTTCTTTTTGAACAGTGTCACCTACTCCCTCTTTTTTTCTCAATTTTTCCCCTCCCAACCTCGTCCCATTCATTTCCAGCATAATATCTAGTGGGTTTTACTGCAAAATTGGCTCACCCTTTGTCCTACCATTTCTATGTTTTCCCTTACCCTTCCCATATCTGATAAACTTATACACAAGACAAAGAATACTGAAATCAGAAACAGTGACAGAAGGGAATAAACCAGAGAAAACAAGAAAGGAAAGGAAAGGAGAGGAGAAGAGAGGAGAGGAGAGGAGAGGAGAGGAGAGGAGAGGAGAGGAGAGGAGAGGAGAGGAGAGGAGAGACGAGAAGAGAACCACAAACAGTACAATAAAAAAATCTATTGTTTCCATTTCTTGGAGTTCATTTCGATAAACATCATTTTTTGTGATTGTATGCACATAGCAATTTAGCCCTTTTGATCCTCTCCTAAGAATATCCTCATTTAGTCTCACTGTCTGAATGTTTAGACTATTATGTAATTAATCATACCAGGTATAATTATTTGTCTTTTACTATCATTGGCTTTACTTGTAGATTTTTTTTTAAAAAAAAAGAACAAAAACCACGTATTTCTTGATTCTGTTGATTTCAAGTAATATATTTTCTTCTAGTGATTATATGATTTTGACTAAACTTGAGAGATCATTTAATTTTCTAGAAAGCTCACACAGTTATAAAAAAATAAAATTATAAAAAAAGAAAGCTCACACAGTTCAGCAGAGGTAGGAGAAGTAAGGGAGCCTTTTTTGAAAGAATAATTTATTAATCCTTTTAATAGAGTGCCCTGTGAAGATTAGTGGAACAGTAAAAATGTACTTTTGCTTAAAGTAAGGTCACAATTAGAAAATGTCTGTTGAGTCTCCTTGTTACCAGAAAGCTTTAAATGTGGGATGAGAGCAAGTATCCACTTCATGAGGCTGCTTCACAGCATGAAAAGCAGAACACTGTACAGAATACTGCACAGCTCTCCTGCCTGGCAAGGTGCAAGTCACCATGCAATATCCACCGTGTAGTGCACCCCGTGGATTGCTGTGCAGGGCACCGGGCCTCACGTTAAATGTGTAGAATGCATCCTTGAGAGTTATAGCTGCGTTTAAAAGCCTTCATCTTAGGTGCCATGGTAGTATGCTTCCTCTGTAGAGTGCCAATGTATTTTCTAGTGTTTGCCATTGGGTTTCATTTGCCTCAGGTGTTTTTGATGCACCGCCATCTCAGAAAGAATTTTATTGCTCCTTCACCTCTTGACACAGAAGAAAGACCAAAGGGAGTGTGAGTCTGCTGTTGCCTGGTGTTCCTAAAATAATCTGTCTGAGAGTATGAGAAGATGGTGAAAATGGAGGCACCACCTTTATCTGCAAAGCCCTAGTGATGGAAAGTGTGTTGGAGGAGAGATGGGAAGGAGCGGCTCTGAGGAGTTGGGTCTAGGGCTATGTACTGCATGAGGAGAAGGAAATCCAGCCTGTGGCAACGAAAGATCCAAGCAAGGCTTGGTTGAGCAAGATCTGCTTTTTGCTCAATGGGTGGTCAAGTAGATCAAAGTCACTTGAGAGGCAATATTAAGAAACAATATTTTGTCCTTCTCCCACTGAATAAGTGTCTCTGGCAATATGCACTGCAAATAATGGTAACAGGTAAATGTTAATTGCACTAGAGTTTGAAGACTGCTGATTAAATAATAGAGATGTTCGGGGAGGGGAGGGGACCAAATGAAGGAAGTCATTCAGAACTTCATCAGCTCACTTTCCTCTCTTCCCTGGCATTGCCCCCATGGTGTTGAGTCTAGAAACTTATTCTCTAACTGGAATCAGAACCATGGGCCCAGTACTGATGAACAACAGATGAATTACAGGAAAGAAATGGCTCTACTTCTGAGACATTATACCAAACTCAGACCTGCAATTATTCTAAGCATTGTAATCCCCGAAATTAAGATTATTTCAAAGGGTTTTCTCAGCATATGGACTTGTCAGCATGGTGCCCATCCGTCATGTATCCCCACATACCTGTATTCTACTTGTTTGTATTCACATCACAGAAAACCCTTTACTTGTGTCATTACTCATTTTCCCTGCTCTCCTCTGCAGTCCAACCTGCTCCAACTCAAGACCAGCCATCTGCCTGTTCCGTCACACCATTTCCAATGCCAGCTCCCCATAAAGCCTTCTGAGGCTCGCTGCCCCCTTTCTCTCAAGTCCTCCTAACCATTGATGCAAAATTCCTCCAGCTTCATGTGCAAATAACTCACATGTGCCCTGTTCCATCCCTAAAGCTTCATGTGAAAATTATTCACATGTACCCTGTTCTGTCCTTCCAGCTTCATGAAAGATTGCTTATGTGTATCCTGGTCCATCCTTCTGGGCTGAGACCTAGCAGAGAATTCTATTCTCTCATCACAGATGTTCATGGGGCAGTTTAAATATAGCAGATGCTCTGTAAATATTCATTCAACGACATGGACTCAGTAGTCTTTTTTTTTTAACTTAATCGAATTTTATTTTACTGTAAGGGTGATGTCAGAGGGGTTACTGTTACATAAGTAACATAACGAGTACATTTCTTATCGAAGGTTGCTATTCCCTCTCTTGTTTTCTCTCACTTCTTTCCCTTACCTAGACTCCCCCCCCCCCGCAACCCCCCCCTCCCCGCCAAGTTGTAAAGTTCATTTTCAACATAGTGCCTTGTGAGTATCATTGTTGCATTGGTTCACCCTTTGTTGTTTGTCTCACCATTTTGCTACTCTCCTTCCTTGCCCCAAATCAGATGAATGTATATACAAGACACAGGGTACCAAAACCAAAAACATTGACAACAGGGCATAAACCAAAGGGAAAAAAAGAAATAACATAGTACATTGAAAAACAAAACAAAAATGAAGAAACAAGAAAAAAACTACTTGTTTCTGTATTTTGGAGTTCATTTCAATTAGCATCGTTTTATATGGTCATAACTACATAGCTGTTGAGCTATTGTGATCCTCTACTAGGACTATCTTAGACATTTTCTAATTATTACAAATGATGGAAACATGGAGCCTATATTTCTTTGGACCTGGCTTACTTCCACTTAATATGATATTTTCCAAGTCTTTCCATTTCTTTACAAATAGGGCAATGTCATTCTTTCTGATGGAAGTATAGAATTCCAGTGTGTGTGTGTGTGTGTGTGTGTGTGTGTGTGTGTATCACATTTTCTTGATCTATTCAGGCTCCACAGATCTTTAAAGAGTTGATATAATGTACATAATGAAATAATTGACTGTTAAAGTCCAAGCTGTCTGGCTTAGTGAAAGCAAAAGTAAAGCAGCAGAAACCTAATGAAAAACACAAGGGCTTGCATCACCAAGTCCTCGTTATGAAACAGAGCATCATATGCCTTCCTTTGTATTCTGTGATGATTTGCAAGGCAGACTCACTGCTTTACCATTCACTTTCATCTGGCTTCTGACATTACATCCATCAGGCATCTGACATTAGAAGTCTATGATTGCTGAACCCCAGTAGCTAGTTTCTTTGTCTGGACAACGAACTATTTATGGAAACTGCATATTCAAGGAACCAATAAGTGTCAGCAGCTAGTGAATAACATGATTGATTGTCCATTTTCACACAAGAGCATTATTAGTAACAAAAGGCCTGATTATCAAAACATCTTCACAATAATGCAATGAGACAGTCTTCTGATTACGAATTGGAGAGTTCCTGCTAACTTCATCCTGAGTACTTCCTTCTCAGGCCTTCAAGTCCCATGTGATTATGCTTGGCCAACAAGCCTTAGACCCAAGGATTATTAATTTATAGAGCGTCCATGTAACACCTATGAAAAGATGGTTGGGCTTCATTAGCTATGAGCCCTTGGGACAACAAGGTCTCCAGCCCACTGGGTTTGGAGACAAATTATTCTTTCAGCCTTGCAGTCTCTAGAACTGCTCATTCAGGCTTTGGAGTATTTTCAAAGACTTTGCTAGGTCTATCTTTTGATTGAATTCAGAAATCATCTGTTGCCTCTAGCTGACCGTTGCTAAAGCTTCTAAATGTTATAGCTTATTGAAGCCACGAGCCTGAACTGGTGTGCTCAGAACAAAGACAAGACAGATAAATCTCCATTCCTTTCATGAAGAACTATAGGGCATTTTCTCGGCTGGCAAATATATAAAGTGTTGCAACATGGCTACTCTAGTGAGATAAAAAAAAATATAGTTTGACTTTTTCCTTTAAAATTTTCAATACCCTTTGGCTGCAGAGATACAGAGTGATAAAAATAAGTTGTGCAGACAACAAAGAAGGTCAATAGTTCTATGTATGTTTTTGCCCTTTTTATTGATGAATTTGTGGAGGAATAGGGAGTTTTATCGGAACCTGAGCCAGAAACACGCAGCTCTTTTCTAAGAAATCAGGACAAAGTTTAAAGGGAAGAAAAGCAAAAATAGGTAGAGTCAGATCGTGTGGATTTCAGAGAACATTTTTGCTTCAGATTAGGAAGACTCCCTACTGAGCTATCTGTGAAGCTCCCATGCAGTCGGCAGAGAATGGGCGTGGTATCCTTCCCAAGTACCAGCTCCTTCCTGGGACCTCCACCAGTTGCTTGGCCTCAGTTCTACTTAGTCTCTCAGAGACTTCATTGTACTCTGTGTGAATTTCACTTTACATTCTCACATTTCCTTGAAGGGCACTCTCAAATTCAGAGACATGGAAAAGTGGGAGTGATGAAGATGCTGAAGCATGGAGTAGGGAACTCAGACTGGAAGATGAATCCAGGAAAACCTCTGGGAAGTCTGTAACTCTGTATCTAAGGACCAAACCTAAGGAATGTGTCCAAAATGAGACCAGGATAAGCCAGATGTTCCTGGAAGTTTCTGGACTCTGTTGCCTCCCTTCCCTGGACAATTCAGAAGTGAATTGTCAATGGCAGCAACAATGGCAGCCCCATCCAGGGGGGTTCTCTGAGGAGGGAGTCAATAATTTCCTTCCTTAATAATCCAGAGTGGGGGAATTAAAGTATGAAATTCATTCAATGATCATTGAAGCTACTGGTTTGATGACTACCTCTCAATTTACACAGCAGTCATTTTACCACATCCGCACATGCTGCATAAAAGCTATGATAAAATTGGCCTTCTCCTCTCCTTCTACTTGTGTTTATTTGGTTATTTAAAGGTACCTGCCATCCCCAGGTTTCCTAACTAAACTTCTATCCCAATTCCACAAAGTCATTCATAGCCAAACATTCATCTGTACCTAGAGGTAGGTCTCAGGTCCTTCCAGTATAAAATGTTCACACCTTACCTTTGCTAACAACGCCATCCTAACAATGGATCCTCATGAATCCATAGCTGTCTAAATAACATCTTCATAGTATTGGCTTGCTTGTAGTGCTAAGGTTTAAGCTTCATCGACACCAGGTGTCCTGTGTCTGATGCCGTGAGAAGGGTTGCCCCTTCATCAACTTTCTGTTTTTTGGAACTCCATGCATCTGGAAAGGACAGAGCTGGATTTGTAAATTAACTCATGCCACGTAATTGTGTTACCTGCCATTGTTATGTTCACTATCTCCGTGAAAGTTTCAATATGAATAAAGAGATTAAGAAATTCAGGACTCATGTATTGCATTTGGGTCTAAAACTATGATTGTTAAGAGAAGGAAACAGCAATTATGTTATGCCCAATTAGTTTGTGCAAACATTATGTGTTAACTAAAAGTTTAAAAAGTCTGATTTTGATGTGTGCTGATGACTCACAATTTTTAATTCTAGCTACGCAAAAGGCTGATATCTGAGGGTCATGGTTCAAAGCCAACCCCAGTCAGGAAAGTCTTTGAGACTCTTACCTCTACATAGCAAAAAGCAGGATGTAGAGCCGTGGCTCAAGTAGTAGAATGATAACCTTAGGGGTAAAAGAATCTCAGGAACAGTGTCCAGGCCCTGAGTTTAAGCCCAGTACTGGCACACCCAAAAAAAAGATATTCTAGTTTAAATGAAATATAAATGTCCAATAAAAATGAAAAAGTGTTTAGTCATTAAAAAAGCACAAATCAAAGCTATATGGAGCTAGGTGCTAGTGGCTCATGTCTGTAACCCTAACTATTCCGGAGATTGAGACCTGGAGAATAGTGGTAGCTAACTCTGGCAGTAAAGTCTGAGAAATCTTCTCTCCAAAACAACCACTAGACTGTTTGGACTTGAGGTATGGCTTAACTAGTAGAACACCAACTGTAACCAAAAAACCAAGCAAACATGACACAATGAGTTCAAGCCCCAGTACCACAAACACACACACACACTTGTGCATGCTCACACGCACACACACACACCTCATAAACAAGACAAGATAAAACAAAACATGGTTGTGCTGGTAGCTTTAGTATGGCCTTGTTTGTGATCCTCACCATAATTAAAATATAGGACCAATCCAGATGCCCTTGAGTAGATGAATGGATCAAGAAAATGTGGTATATTTACACAATGGAATTGTACACTTCCATCAGAATGAATGACATTGGAAAGAATGACATAAGGAAATGGAAAGACTTGGAAAAGATCATATTAAGTGAAGTGAGCCAGACCCAACAAAGAAACATAGATTCCATGATTTCCCTCATTTGTAATAATTAGTAAATGTCTAGAATAGTCCTAGCAGAGTATCACAATAGCTCAATAGCTACATCTATATGAGCATATAAGATAATGCTAAGTGAAATGAATTCCAAGATATGGAAACAAGAGGTTTTTCTTTGCTGTTATTTTTAATGTACTATGTGAAATTATTTCTTTTTTCTTTTCTTTTTATTTCCTATAGCTTATCCCCTATAGTCACTGTATTTGATTTTCATACCCCTGGTATTGTATATACATTTATCTTAAATAGGGAAGGGAAGGGTATATCAAAATGGTGAGACAAAGGATAAAGGGTAAACCAACCTATCAGTGATAGTGACAAGATAATCTGTTGGAACTTAACTGTATAACTGGGGGATGGGTAAGGATGGTGGAAAGGGGATATAGGAGAAAAATGGGGCAGGGCTAACAAGTATGAGAAGAAATGTATTCACTATCTTAAGTATGTAATTGTAACTACTCTGCACATCACCTTAACAACAAAATGAAATTTAAAAAATAAATAAGATGCTAAGTACTATCCAAAAAAGATAAACAAAACAAAAAGTAAGACCAAAACAACTACATGGAAACTCCAACTCATACAAGGCAGAATGGTGGACATCAAGAAAAACAAACATATATGTGAAGACAAAAGAAAAGGAAGAACAAAAATGCTAGTGAAGGGCTGGGGATATGGCCTCGTATACATGAAGCCCTGGGTTCGATTCCCAAGCACCACATATACAGAAAATGGCCAGATGTAGCGTTGTGGCTCAAGTGGCAGAGTGCTGGCCTTGAGCTAAAAGAAGCCAGGGACAGCGCTCAGGCCCTGAGTCCAAGGCCCAGGACTGGCAAAAAAAAAAAAAATGCTAGTGAAGATGTTTGGAAGGGAAACACTTACACACTATTGATGGGAATAGACATTGGTGTAATCACTATGAAAGCTAGTATGGAAGTTCCTGAAAAGGTGATAGTAGACATCCTACATGATTCTGCCATACCATTCCAGAGTATATACCAGAAGAATCAAACTTGGCAAATAATGAAAATACCCTTACACCAGAGTTACTTTTGCACTTATTTCACAATGGCAAAGTCATTTGGCCACCATGGGTATTAGTGTTCAGAATTTTAAAGTACTTCAATATTTCTAGTTTCAAGACAACTTAAGAGCATGCTTTTCTTTTCTAATATATTGCATAGTCTTACTGTTTTTCAAAATTAGTCTCCTTACATACTTCTCAATTGTCATAACCAAGACATAATATATTAGGGTGAAAATGAAGAGTCATTTATATAAACATATATTCTGCACATACTAGGTTATATGTAGTCTTTGGGGGAAAATAAAACACATAATTTCTATGGTCATGTTTTTGAAGTTTTTTAAGTATTAAATACCAACACAAGAGATATGATGAATAAAAATAAAATTAAATACTGAAAATTGCATAGAGATAAGTCCAGAAATCTTAAAAGCAAACAACCTTTGAAACAGGGTAGAAGAGTTATAAATATAATTTAGACAAGCAGGGCAGAACCTTTGTCAAGTCTCCAAAACAAAATACCATGGTGTAAACATGGACAGAGAGTAGGAGATGTGACTATTCCATTCATAGAAAGAAACATACAGCAAGCTTAGAGTTCGTATCAATTAGAATGATAAACCAAATAGATTCTCTATGAGTTCCTTTATTTCCTAAATGCAATATCCTCCAAGAAACATCACAGATATTTCCAGTGAACTTGTATCTTATTCAAGGGTTCTGAATGGAGTGGGATACTTGAGACACCAAAAAAGAGCCAGTTCTAAGACCTCAAAAATTGCTCACTGAGATGTTCAAATCTTCCCATGACTTCATCACCAGGTATACAAACAAAACAGCTGAGAATAGAAGAAAAAGGCAGTTGCTGGACTGCACCTGTCTTCATACCTCATAGAGAAACACCTAATTAAGAGATTCCAGACAAATTTCAGCTTCCACTCTCCTAGCTATATATAGAAAGGGAAGTATTCTCTTTGATGTGGCATCAGAAAGTAACAGAGTGAAGTTTGGAGCGCAAAGCCATTGTTTTTCAATGCTTACCCTCGTTCAGTCACGCATCTTCACAGAGGAAGGCAATGGCTCCCCCATATTTTATACATCGGATATCTTTGGAGTCTGAGTCTACTCAGCAATCTGCTTCTTATTGAATGTTTCTGGTGCTGTGGGCCTTCTAGTGTTCCTTCCAAATTACTCGGTAATTCAATAGAAGAGGGAAGCGCTTTATATATCTATTTAGTATTTATTAAATCAGCAACAATGAAATGGATTTATTAATTGGAAGATCATTCTTTCAATTTTTCAATGTGCATTGGGACTACAACTACATATCATTGTCAGAGTTTTATAAAGTTCAATTATCAGCTCAGTTTTATGCTCCTTTTGTTTTTGCCATATCCTCATAAGCTTTGGGAATAAGGTGAACCCTGGAAATGGCCCTTCGTCACGAAGATTTTTAGTAACAAGATGGATATTATATTGAATTAGGGCTTAAACTCAGGGCTTTACACTCATTCTGCTGCTCTGTTGGCACTCTACTACTTGAGCCAGGCCTAGGGCATGGCTTTTTTTTTCTGGTTATTTTAATTGAATCTCTGCTTTGGGTAGCTTTAAACCACGTCCTCCGGATCTCATCCAGTAGCTAAGATTACAGGAGTGAGCCACCGTACCTGGCTCAATGGTGTGTGTGTGTGTGTGTGTGTGTGTGTGTGTGTGTGTTGTGTGCGAGTGTATGTGTGTGTGTGTGTGTATAGGTATGTGTTAAATAACTTAGTATTTTTGGGACACTATCACCCATTCACAGGATTACTCACCAATTCCACAATTTGTGTCATAGTGGGTCATGCGACCTGAGAATAAAGGAGTTCCTTTGTAATTTTTCCACGTATCCTCCCTTCAACCTTTATGTCCACATGCAGCTTGGCTACGGTAATGTTGGTACGCGTGGGGCCTGTAGCCACCAGTGTCCCTCGGTGGGTAAGATGTTGACTTTATCTGTTCCAGTAGCACTTGGCATTTGGAAGTAAAAAATTGCAAACCCAGGTTTATAAAAAAAATTAAAAAATACATAAGAAAAAAGAAAGTGAAAGATAAAAGGATAGAGCTTCTCACTGGTGCTGCCTCGTGCTGAGTGCTTTTCCAGCCTTCAGTTTTTATCCCCTTTCTTCTCATCATTTCAGTGTCTCTCCCTCATCTTGAAAACCCTGGTGCAGGAGCACGGGTGGAGGGTTCGCAGCATTGGAGTTAGGATGTGCATTGAGACCAAAGAATCCTTCGTGCAACTTCACTCAGAAGATGAGGCAGAACAGCAGAGTTGGAATTAACATGTCCTGTGTTGTTTTAAAACAGTGACTGATACAACAGGGAGTGAGTAAAGGACAAGGAGTCGTTCTCAGCCTTTATCTCTCCTGTTGTATCTATATCTACATCATCATCAACATCTATAGCTACATCTACATACGGATGTATAACCTAGGTAACACAATTCTTCTATTATAAATTCTCTCTTGGTGCTTTCTAATCCTTGATTACTGAAGGCCTTATGTTCCTAGGAATGTTGTCCCAAGTTGCCTGTGTGTTAGAAGCACAGGTGGTGTAATTCTTGTGTTTTTTCCCCCCCTCAGGAGCAATGTACAGGCTTAGTTTTGCTAGTCCAATAGCTTTTGCTCTGTTGTTTGGTGCTATCCTGAGGGAGAGGGTATCTTGGGGAGCTCATTGAACTTTATCCACCCTGCTCTCATCCCTGCACCGCCTGATCTGCAAATGGAATCTCTCCAGCTGTGACTGATGCCCACACCTGCTCCAAGGGTAAGGACTCTGCCTCACAGGGAATTAGAAAATGGGCATCATCTGCCTTTGAGCCAGTTTGCTCCCAGCTTCAAGGAGCATCTTTACCATTAGTAGTCATTCACCACTGACCAGGGAACACTCCCGGCAACTGGAAGCCTATTTGCTTCCTGTCCTCTGCTCCGCTGGGTTTGGATGAGTACTCCCACCTGTGGATGTGGATAATTTCAAAAGAAACTCAAAGGAAACAGTGATTTGTCCCAGAATAGAACTGGTGGTACACTCAGAACATTAGAAATTTGTAGTGCAATAAAACTAATTCAATGCTTTCCCACAGATAAAAGACAGTTGCTTCCAATGTTGAGGAAGGAGTCTAAGAAGTTTTCCACAACACATGATTACATTTTTTTCATTTCTTTATTGTTAAAGTGTTGTAGAAAGGGATTACAGTTTCATATGTAAGACAGTGAGCATATTTCTTATTCGACTTGTTACCTTCTCCCTCATTTTATCCCCGCCTCCCCTCTCCCCCCACTTCCCTTCCTCCCCCATGAGTTGTACAGTTGGTTTACACCACATAGTTTTGTAAGTTTTGCTGTTGCATTGGTTTGTCTTTTTATCCTTTGACTGGATCTTGGTATTCCCTTTCCATAACACATGATGCTTTTATGCTCCTACTCCATTTTAGGAAAGACTCAGAATTCTTTGCTTCAGGGTTTGATCTTGAAGATAAGTTCTTGAGAAGAAGAAGTGTACAACAAAATAGAATCGGTATATGTAGGTTGTATTAAGCTGAAATTAGGCCTATTCCAGATTATGAAAGATTCACATTTTTATTTTGCTTCAAAGTATGATCTCACAGATAGATAAATTCTACAAGATGAAAAAAAGCACATAGGAAATTTGAATTTGTCCTTGCATGGTGGTGAATTGGGTTGGCATTTAGCTACAACTCAGTATTGACAAATATTTACTGGGTGCCTAATAGGTGATAATTATTTGAAGGATAATTCATAGTCCCTAATTATCATAAGCAGACTATTCTTTATTCATACAGCCAATGTTTACTTTTGGACTAATATGCCAACAGAGATTAGAAGTAGGAACTCAAGGACAAAGTCTAAAACATAGTGTCTTAAACGAAGTTTTTTTTGTTTTGTTTTTCTATCTCTAAGCAGTAACCCTTAGATGAACTTTTCTCCAAGTACAAATCTGACCTTACATTCTACTTCCAGAGCCTGGACCTTCCAGAGCCTTCAATTAGCCATGGCTGCTTCTCTGCCTTGCTGGTCTCAGTGGTGGGTGTAGGAACCTACACCTGTCCCACGGACATGGTTAAACCCAACGTCTCAGAAGCTCACTGTGTCTATTTAGGGCAGATGATCTCCAGTGTGATTCAAGGATCCTACAGAACTCCCAGGGTTAACAGAAGACACATGGTTTCTCATGAGAGAGCTTTTATTTTTCCAAGTCAGCTCAACTCCCAAATGCTAGCTTCTCCTACTTTAGATATCTAATACTGAGGAAATTCAGAATATTCACTGGTGCAAAGAAAGCTTTTGCTGACCATTTAATTGAGCAGCCAGGATGAGATTTCACTTCTGAAGCCAACCCTTAACCACAGGGTATGAAAGGAAGCCAAGTCCTCTTCCCAAGGAGCTCACAAGAAGCAAGTAGACTTGCCACCTTTGAGACTTGAGACCTTGTATTTATCCAAGTCCTACTGGCCTGTGTCAGTCTCCCATCTTAACCTGGGACTTCATCCAGTAATCAGTTCCATCTGACTGCTCATGCTAAACCCAAGGCTAGTGGAAACCTTCCAGAGATTCCTGGCCATGGTGTGGTTGACTCTCCAAATAAACAGGTCTCTTCCACCCATCTCATACGCTAAAAGCTGAAGTATGTCCTCCAAGCAGAAGGAAGATTTCAAAGCCACACATGCTAGTTGGGCATAAAGAGAAGAGAAATCCATGTCCAGCTTGCAGAGCTTCAGTGTGGGATCTCACTATCCTTGGTAACGCCAAGTGTCCACCTTTTGCCTGTCATGGATAATGCTGCTCTGAGCAGTAAATATTTCCTTAGGATGATGCTTTTAAATTTCTGGATGAAGAACAGGTATGATTGCTGTATCCTATGTTTGTTCTATTTTTAAAATTCATTGACAACCACCATCATGTTCTCCAAGGTGGCTGCCATACTTTCCATCCATGAGTGATTTTTAATTCTACCTATCAAAAGGGCTAGAAGGCAATATCTAATTGTGCCTTTGGTATGCATTTTCCTAATTCTGTTTAGTGCCTTCTATATGCCTGTTGACCTTTTTCTATCATCCTTGAATAAGTATCCAATGTTTTTTTTCATTTTAAAATTAGATCGTTTTTTTTTCTTGCTTTGTTGTTATTGAGTGTTCTTTCATGTGTATGAATATATATGAACATATTCATATATATTCTTCTTGTGCTAGCACCAAGGCTTGAATTCATGGCCTTGCAATCTCGCCTGGCTTACTTGGAGATAAGACTTATTAATTAGAGATAAGTCTCAGGGACTACTCTGCCCTGGCTGGCTTAGGACCTTAAGACTTAGATCTCAGCCTTAGATCTTAGTAACTAGGATTACAGGACCGAGATCCTAGTGCTTGGCATATTTTTAAGAATTCTTGTTACTTGCTAAGAAAGCAATGAGCACAAAACTTTACACTTGGGACACTAATGATGTTTTTGGAACGGTATTAATGGAACAGAGTTCCAATTATTCTCACTACTGCAAATATAAAATAAATCATTCTCCCTTAATTTATCAAGCTCACAGGAGAAGAAATGAAACCGTTTTGCAAGTTTGCTGAGGATGCCAGCCCTCCTGTAGTACCAGCCTGTTGTCAGAATGGGGGCACTTTCTGATTTTCTTCCTCTTGAATCTTAGGCCTTAAAATCTTCCACTCTTGTCATTTACTCTCTTACTGGGTTCATGAAATTCCAATTTTAAGTATGTAGATTTGAATAAGAAATTCTTCAGGTCTTGCCTAATTAGGTCTCTGAAACAATCTTATGCAATTTTGTTTTAGGGAAGTTTCTTGGGTTTTAACATAAGATACTAGAGTAAGCAAAACTAAATACAGAATGGAGACAATTATAAGCAACTACCTAGTCCCAGGGCGAGGCTCTGACATCTTTATGGGGAATTCAGTGTCCTAAGAATCCTGTCCTTAACCCTGCTACACTGTGGCTGTTCAGGGTCCTCCAAGGGCCCATGAGTTAAACACATAATCTTGGTCCCAATAGGGGTCCTAGTATTTGATCACAGAACCTTTAAGGGCTAATGCTGATGCAAGATCCTTGAATCACTGTGGCCTGTGCCTTGGGGAGAATATAAGATCTCAGTTTTTTACTCCCTCCCTTCCTTCTTTCCTTCCTTCCTTCCTTCCTTCCTTCCTTCCTTCCTTCCTTCCTTCCTTCCTTCCTTCCTTCCTTCTTTCCTTCCTTCCTTCCTCCCTCCCTTCCTCCCTCTGTCCTTCCCTCCCTCCCTCCTTTCCTAGTTCTGTGGGATGTGGGGGCCTAGGACAAGGGTTGGGTGGTTTACAAAGAGAATGAATGAAGATGAACTTATTTGCAGGTATGCAAATAGAACAATGACAGGAAATTGTCTTATGGGGCAATGGGATGGGGAGAGGAGCATGGGGATGGGCTTGATGGTGATGCGTGGTTTACATGGGTGGAAATGGCACAGTGAATCCCCCCTGTACTATTAATCTATGCGAATAAAAAAGAACCTGTTACTTTTTATTCATTTTATTTTATTTTTAGTGGCACCAGTGTTTCGACTCAAGGGCTTGTACTCACAAGGCAAGTGTTCCCCCACTACCTGAGCCACACTTCCAGCCCTGTTTTGATTTTGTTATTTTTTTAGGTGGGTGCTCATGCTTCTGCCCAAATTGATCATAGCATGTGATACTTCCACCTCGGCCTCTCTGAATAGCTGGGTTTTCACGTGTGTCAAGATGGGGCTTCTTTAATCTTTTGTCAGATGGGTCTTAAACCACCATCTTCCAAAGCTCCAGCTATCAAGTAGCTAAGCGCACAGTTGTACATCATGAGGTTGGGTTTAAATTCATCTTCCTTGGTACTTATAAGCCTCTTTTCTGTGTACATTATAGGAAAAGAACATGTTTCTCCGATGAATTCCAGAATTCTATAAATACTAAACTACCTTTCCAGCTTTCTCTCTGTCTCTTTCTCCTCCATCTTTCTCTCTCCATTCATTTAAATGCTTTAAATTATAAAATGTTGTCTCATAAATTTCATAATATTTTTAAATGCAGAATTTATACTTTTTATTTCATCAGAACTTCTCTGAAATGAACTATTCTTCAGTTTTCTTTTTGGGAGAAATAACCATTATTTTCCCAAATTTTTCTTGTTTAGAGTAAATCTATTTCAGAGAGCATTATTTTTTCTTGTTTAAATGTTTAAAATGTTCCCCTTCTTTCAAATGGATATTCAATGATTTTTTTTTCCTTCTGTGTGTTTTCTCTTTTATGGAGATCTGTGAATGTGTATATTGTTTTATAATCAAGTAAGAGATAAAGTGTGTTGTTGTTTAATGAGTTGATCTCTACAATGTATAAAGAAGTAGGTGAGAACCAGGGGCCCATATTCTGTTATGAGTGGCTGATCAACTGGGAGAAGGCACTGGACACCAAGATTCTGGTTTGTACTTGAAGTGCAGAGCATGACCTGTCTTTGCTGCCCCAACTTTGCCTTCTCCTTTCTCCCCTCTAATGTTTTTGTTATTTTTTAACCAGGTGTTCTTTCTAAAAGTCAGAACTTGCAGATAATCTTAGAAAGTGTTAGCCGGCTCACACCTGTAATCCTGGCTATTCAGGAGGCTGAGGTCTGAGGATCATGGTTCAAACCAGCCCAGGCAGGAATGTCTGTGTGACTTTCATCTCCAATTAACCATAAGAAAAGTGGAAGTGGCTCAAGTGGTAGAGAACTAGCCTTGAGCTGAAAAGCTTAGGGACAGTACCCAGGCGCAGAGTTCAAGCCCCACAACCCATCCCCCCCCCAAAAAAAAAAGAACAAAGGAAAGTTTTCATGTGCCAAATAGCTCTCTTACAAAGAGGTGAAGACAATGCCAAGGCGGAAAGATGGTTAAGGTAGTCCCATAACTATGCCCTGATCACTTAGCTGTGTTGCTTCAGCACAAATCGAAACTTAATAAATGATGAAAAAAATATGTTTTTGATGTATGACTACTACATATCAGTGAATCAGCTCTGAGTGTTTGGTTTGGTAGTTGGTAGTCATGAAGTTGCAGACAAGTTGTTTTCCTACTTTTTTGCAATCTGCAGAAAGTAGAAACAGTATTTTGTGAGTGGAACCAAATTTAGATGAGGTTATACTAAGTTAGTGTGGACCTAATCCAATGGCTAGTGACCTTTCAAGTGGAAAAGAAAAAACCATTTAGACATGAAGTCTCAGGAAACAGGTTATGTAAAGATAAAGGTAGATATTGGAGCAAAGCACCTCCATGCTAATGAATGTCAATAAATTCCATCAGCCCACAGAAGGGAGAAGAGGAAAGGAAGGATTCTTCTTTAGTTTCCTCAGAGAGAACATGGCCTTGCAACACTTCAATTTTATTTGCTAGCCAAAGCCAGCTGACCCATCATAAGGAAATCTCATGGAGAGTTATTCATGACAAAGAACTAAGTCCTTCCAATAGCCATTGGAATAAGCTTAAAAGTGTACACTCTGCTACCTTAGAGCCTTCAGATGAGACTGCAAGCATATACCAGCCTGGATGAAACATTCTGGAGAACCATCAACCAAATGTTCAAAGTGACATCTAGCTTACTGACCTGTAGTAATCAACCAGGTGACAGTAAATGTCTGCTTGCTTTTTAAAGCCATTAACTCTGGGCATGATTTGTCTTGAAGACACTTATAACTAAGTAATCTAGGTTTAGTTAAAATGCTTTTATCATATGTCCATTTTTTTTTTTTGGCTAGTCGTGGGCCTTGGACTCAGGGCCTGAGCACTGTCCCTGGCTTCCTTTTTGCTCAAGGCTAGCACTCTGCCACTTGAGCCACAGTGCCGCTTCTGGCCGTTTTCTGTATATGTGGTGCTGGGGAATCGAACCTAGGGCCTCGTGTATCCGAGGCAGGCACTCTTGCCACTAGGCTATATCCCCAGCCCTCATATGTCCATTTTGATCATCTTTGGTGATGAAATAATAAAGGAGTAAAAGCAAGAGGATAGTCATTCATTCATTCATTGCTCTACTTTTCTGAGCACACTCTTCTTTTTTTTTTTTAACAGTGAACTATTATTCATTGCTATGTGCCTCTCAATGTGCATGCATTGCCACATTTAAGGGAGAAAGATGATACATGAGTTAACACACATAGCCCTTTTAGAGGTAAGTAGCAGGAGGATTTTGGAAAGTTTTTCACTGGAAAAAGTGCCCACTCGACAAGTCTGAGCTCCAGCTACTGCCATTTGCTTTTAAGAAGGGGACCAGGAAATACAGGTGCACACAAACTTGATGTCTCTTGCTGACATCAGGAAAGCAGTGATTTCCTTTCCGTCCTGATGAGTCTCCTTCGTGCAATTTCAGTGGCCAAACCAAAATGTCTCCTGATGGAAACTCAGCCATGAGATGTCTGAGTGAGTAGAGGTGTGGAATGAGCAGGGTAGCTGTGGGATTTGTTCCATCCTCCCAAAATTAGAGTGGCATGGCTGCCCCATCACTCAGTGTGCACCCATATACCTATCTCTTCCAGGTCATCAGAAACAGGGCCACCTTCATTATGTTGACTCCAATGCCAAGCCCATTGTCGTGAGAGCATAAACATGTTTAAGAGCAGATGCCAGACACAAAGATCTCGGGGAGCTGGTCCGATGGACTACCAGCCTCCGCATACTGTTCTTTATTGTAGCTATAACAGCAAATTATCTCAACCCTTACAGTATACAGAATAAAGCTATTCCATTTGCTGTAAAGCTTGGTGGTCATCCCTGCTAAGAGAGAAGGGACTAGACAGACCAGAAAAGGAAGGGACCTGTTATTTGAGTGCCCACAACCCTCACTGATATTCTAGGCAAATCCAGATGTTTCTCTTCTTGGTAGAAAAAAATTTTTATTAGTCGTTTATTAGCTTTACTAGGCAACATGTCCATTTTTGCCTACAATAGGGGTGTGTGTGTGTGTGTGTGTGTGTGTGTGTGTGTGTGTGTGTGTGTGGTAATGGGGCCTTACATGATTCCTTAGCTTTCTTTGCTTTAGGCTGGTGCTCTACCACTTGAGCCATTCCTCCACTTGTGGCTTTTTGATGATTAATTAAGGAAACATTTCCTCAGATTTGTCTGCCCAAGTTTCCTTCAAATAGTGATCTTCAAGATCTCAGCCACTTGAGTGATGAGGGTCAACTGTGCCTAGCCATTCAATGCATCTGGGGCAGACTTACACCCCAGACAACGTATTTTAACCATGCATTCCGTTCAGTTAATACACCAAATGCTTCAGATTTAGAAGAAATTATGATCGTATTTATACATAAGGAGTTGAGGTTATCAAGTGTTGGTTGCTTGCATAATTTTCCACAGTTAATAAATGATGAACCCATAAAGCCAGTTGTTTCTGCCTTATTTATTTCCTCATCACCCATCTGCAGAAGTGCTACAAATTTAAACCCTTCATTTGTGTTACAATGTTACTTCCAAGGCTCATTTTCTCAGCAGGTTCTGCGCAATAGACAGCAAATCAGAATTTTTGCACACATTATTTGACTCATAGAATATTTTTACAAACTCTAGCATGGCAAGGTAGAGATAAGGGAAGCCACACAGTATGTAGAAATAATCGTAGCACTACGTGCCAATGCCAGGTTAGCAAATGTTTTCACAACAGAGACTTAAGTCAAATCTTATTCATTTGTGCATAATGTAAATGTATTATAAACTTAGCTATTCATTAAAATGAAAATCACCTAAAGAATGACCCATACTAAACAGCACCAGAGGAGTCAAGAGGAATTTATTAAGCAAAACCACATCATGGCAACAATTTGCTTCATGTAGGTTTTCTTTGAAACCTCTCCCTTTGCGTTGGGAGAGAGAAAATTAATTTGAAGAGAATTGTCTATTCCTGGGATCTTGTTTCCATTAACGCTTGTTTCCCTGGTAGCCCAGTCCCCATTTGTGTGATTTGGAGTGTCTTCTTATACTTTTCTGAGTTTTTATAATAGCTATTGCATTTCTAATCATAAAAATGGGGCTTGGGACAGACAAGATTGGAATAAAATAGTTTTATAGGGTTTTGTTTTGTTTTGCTATTTGAAACAATCACAGGCCTTGAACTCACCACTCTCCTGCCTTTGCCTCCCCAGTGTTGGGATTATAGAATGTACCCCTATTCCTGTCTCTGGTATTGCATTTAATTTTATTTTCCTCCATTGCCAACATTTCTAGTAAAAGCATGCTCACAAATCATGCTTCAGCTGGCATGTCATTCCACATTGTCTTTTGAGTTGCCCCAGTTTGTTGGTGAGGATGAATAGTACCTTCTGTTAGCTTACTGTCTCTCAATTAAAATGCACATTAAAATAAGTGTCACAGTATAGTTAAATGTGCAGCGTTTATTTTCTTTCTTCATGATGCATAAAGTAATGATTACTTTTCAAAGGGAATTCCCTAGGAATATGATTGGCTGCCAATATTGTGGACAGCAGAATTGGCCCACATCTTCTCAGGATCAGTAGGCTCATCCGAAAGTTGCTTAGCCTTACTCCAGAGTGAACTGGGAGATGCCTGGTCTCTCCCAACGAAGTAAAGTGAGCTGTGATAGGAGCCTGTATTTAGCTTCTCTGTATTATTGTGCAGATATAATTTGTTTAGGACTCGCACCCATTCTGAGCCATGCTGACCACAGTCACCAGTTGTGAGGTCAATGGTATTGTTTGTTGCATGCTCCATCCATGTTATTCCCATGTGCATGCCCCTTCCCCAACAGATTCACTCTCTATATAGATAGTGATGGCAGTTCGCATTTGCAGTGGTGAGGCTTGAAATTCCACCATGTCATCAATGGATCCAGAACTGAAGAGCCAGAATAAGTTGGACAATGGCCTCCATGATCTCTAGACGTCTGCGGACCTCTGGTCTCCTGACATCTGCATGTACAGCTCTTGTGATGATTCTGTGGGCTTCTATTTTCTGTGTGGAATATCTTTCTGCTTGACATGCCTGAGAGTGATGTTAGTTTCCTTTAGTTGCTCTAATAAATTACCATAATCTTGGTGGCCTAAACAGCAAAAATGAATCTGATAGTCTCACTGGACCAAAGTCCAAAAGCAAGATGTTGGGAGGTCGGTGCTTCCTCTGTAGATGGTAAAGAATACATTCCTTGCTTCTTCCACCCGGTGATTATCCTTGGCTTGTGCCTGAATCTTTCTATCCCCTACTGTTGCCTTCCCATCACCTTCTCCTATGTGTCAAATTCCTCACTACCTATCTCTTACAAGGACACCTGTGATGGTTCCATAGGGCCCAGTGATTAACCAGAACCAACTGTAAATTTAAGCAGTTTTCATTGCAATCATATCTGGAAAGAATTTTTGTTTCAAATAAGATAATTATCCCAGTTTCAAGGGCCAGGATGTAGACTTATTTAGGAGCACTGATTAGATTAGGCCAGCACAGGTAGGTCTGGCTTTTGTCCGGAATCCTGACTGATAGTGTGGTATTAGTGTCCCAATGCTGCTATAACAAAGAATCACAAAGTCAGTATTTCAAAACCCAAGGATTTCTTCTTTTGCTATTACAGAAGACAGAAGTCAAAGATGAAAGTATGACAAGAACCATGCTCCCTCTGAAGGCTCTAGGAAGAAATCCTTTTTGACATTTCAGTTTCTTGTGGTTAGTGTACACGTAGAATAGAAATAATGAGACCTAGCTTAGAAGGTTAAGGAACAAATGAGCCTCTGTGTGTGATGTCCTTGAATGATAGTAGAAACATAGAAAACTCTGCAGGAATGGAGAGCTGACACTTGGTACCATGATGGAGACAATTTTCAGACCATGGAAAGGCCAGTGGCTTCACAAGCTCTGTGTAGGCTTAGGGCTCCAATCTTGTCTCTGCCACTGATTATGTGATGAAATCAACAGCTAGCAGCAAACCCACTCTAGAATCTATTGATTCAGGTTTTATCTACCTTCTGAGCAATTTACTGCTCTATTTTACCTTCATAATTATTGATATTATGCAATATGCAAATATCAACCCATGCTGTTTGTTGAATCAAACAGTCAAAATAAGTATAATGGGAAAACTGCAATATTTAAATTCTGTTCATTTTCTTGAACAGAACTCATTTAAAATTTTAACCATCACCAAGAGTAACAGGGAAAAAATGACAGCAGGATTTCAATTTGATTAATTTTGTGTTATGGCTGAAATTAAGGTTTAATCTAGTTCTCACATGATAAATATGCAGAGAAGATTATGAAATGACACTTGATTTTCTCATGTCTTCAAATCATCCTATTTTCTTATTATTTTGAGCAAGAGGCTGAAGAGCTTTATATTTCCAATCAATCTTCATTTTCATTCTTAATTTCCTTAGAAAAAATAAAAGTATGAGCAACTCATTTATTAAATATTCATCTCTATGATTGTGTCAATAATAGGTACTGGATTCTTTTGTATTTTCCTGTGCTTTTAGAACTGTGAAGGTTTAAGTGTTATGGAATGCAGTCATGTAGTCATTAATCATTTCTCATCAGTTACTACAGCTCTTTTAAAGCCATCCTGCTCTGACATATTTATAGATTGCTTAGTTTACATTCTTCCTTCCATTTGAGCTTGTCTCTTTAAACTGAGTGTCAGTGACTTACATCTCCCATTCTAGCTACACATGAGCCCGAGATTTGAGGATTACTGTTCAAAGCCAGACTGGGCAGACAAATCCTCAAGACTCTTGTCTCCAAGTAACTAGTAAAAGCCCAGAATTGGAGGTGTGGCTCAAGTGGTAGACAACTAGCCATGAGTGAAAAAAGCCTTATGAGAGAACAAGACTCTGAGTTCAAGCCCCAGTATCAACACACACACATACACGCACACACACGTGCGCGCACATGCATGCACGCATGCATGCACAGATACAATCTCTCTTCCATTTACATCTTCTTTCTATTGTTTATATTAAAGAACCCAGAAAGATTTAAGGATGATGGACTATTTATTCCTGCTTTGTACCACTTATAGGGATATGTGCAGTGTGCTTTACTAACCCAAAGCAATTAATTCTCCCTTCCTATTGTCAACAGGAAGTACATAAGCCCTGCAATGTGGATCATTAGACATGCGGATCTTAATAAGAAAGAATTCCAACTTTCAAAATGACTGTTTGTTTCCTGAGCAAGTGTCTCAAACAGTGCAGTATCGGATGATAAATTCTGAAGCCAATCTGCTAAGGACAAGCCTCCCTCCTACCCCTAAATTCATGTGCTGGGAATTTTCTTCTGTGCTATAGTGCTGACAGGGCAGAACTTTAGGAGGCTTCAGATCACCAGGTGCCAATGGTTCAGGCTTGTAATCTTAGGAGGAGGCTGTGATCTGAGGATTGTAGTTTAAAACCAACCTGGGCAGGAAAGTCCAGAAGAGTTGTTGTTTTTTGTTTTTTTTTCCCCATCAACTACCAAAAAGCCAGGAGTGGAGCTGTGGCTCAAGTGCTAGAGCACTAACCTGGAGGAAAACAAAACAAAACAAACAAACATCAGAATAATGCTGAGGCCCTGAGTTTCAGCCTCAAGTCTGCCACATTCTCATAAAAAGAGGAGTTAAGGTCACTAGGACTCAGGAATGTATTAGTATTATAGAGAATGTAGGGTTTTGTTATTGTGTTTTAAGCAAGACTGACCATCTTTCACTCTCTAACCATGTAATAGCTTCTATCATCTATGACACAGAGGCCTTTGCCAGAGGTGGTGCCTTAAGTCTAGGCTTTCCAAGAACAAGACAAACCAATCTTCTGTTAACTAGAAATTACCTGGTCTGTGCTGGTTTTTTTTTTCTTTCCTGTTTTTGTTCTTTGGTTTTGTTTTTATAGTAGCACAAAACGTACTAAATTAAATGTGTCTCCAATATGAAGGATGTACCAAGATATAAAAATAAATTAAAATGTTACTTCAAGTAACATTTGGCCAGGACCTTGAAGGCTATATGAGGATTTGTCAAATGGAAAGGTTGAGGAAAATGTATTAAGCTCTCTGTGGTATTAAAAACAACAACCATAAAGACATTTATCAAGAGGAAATTACCAAAAAGGCTTGAGTGCAGAGGGGCAGCCATTCCCTTTAAAAGCAGGAATGGAAATGCCATCAACTCTTGCTTTCTTTGGGTAGTATGTTTGCACCTCAAGGGAGATTATCTTTCCTACAAGCCTAAAGGAGGTGTGAATAATAGATTCTTGGGTTCTTGAGATTAATATTTTATACAGATTTCTCAAAACCAATTTGTTGACATCAAGGTCTTTGCCTGAATGTTTTCAGGCTTTCCATTGATTAATGTTAACCAGTCACACCCAGACTGCTCCAATGATAATATACATTTAAGATAAAAAGTTGTAGAGAAACACCCCAAGGAATGTTCTCGCACTTTATGGAGCTTATTTATATTCAGGCGCAGGGCGGGGGTGGGGGTGGGGCGGGTGTATAGCAGATATTCAATAACAGCAAATCAATGTTCAGAAGTTAGTCTTCAGCGGTGGTTATTTTTGTATCAAAAAAACTACAGAGAAGAAAGTAACAAGAGAGAGACAATAGCAATGGGCAGTGTATGAGGAGAGACCCTGTCTTGGGCCAGGCATTGCTCCACTTAGATAATTCGTCCTCATCATGTACATGGAGAGCATTCCCATCACCATCATCACCATCTTGTAATTTACTAACAGGAAAATCAACAGCAAGCAAATATCAGACCAAGACCTATGACCTCACAACATAATCCAATTGTTTTACATAAAATAATCACAAAAGTTTTTGTGTACTGTAAGTTTAATATAAATTAAATTATTGAAGCTACTATAAAACACTTGTAATCATAAACACTTAATATTAGAGATTAAAGATCCATAATTCAAAAATCTGAAGTGCGAAATGCTCCAAAATCTATAACTTTCTGAGTACCATTTTCTCCACCAAGAATCCCACACCGCATATCAAGGGACATGTTAAGAAAAAAACAAACAGGTACACTAAAAATATGCAAAATTAGCTTCAGGCTATGTAAATAAAATTGATAGGTAACACATGAGTTTAGACTTTGTGTTTAGATTTTAAGTACATGTATATATGAATATTCTAAAAAGTTGTTTTCAGTTTTGAAACCCCAAATATAAATTACTCCTGCTCTTAATCACTTCAGATAAGGGATATTTAATTTGTAACAGGGATTAATTCAGGGTCAGAATGTTCGATTAATCCAATCCTAGTCTCTTCCATGTGACAAGGATCCAAGTGGAATTGCTTTGCAGCTCTGAGAATCTTAATTTAGAAAGTAGAGTGGGGAGAGGGTGCTCCTGCCTCATCACAGTTCTGTAGAGGGCATTGTTGTTATAGGTGGTGTATATCACCTTGCCTGACTACATTTCCACATACCCTGAGTTGACAGACGTTCATGTCCGCAAGAGAACACCATGCTCCACACAGAATCTCCAAGCCACCTATCAATATTACTTGGACACGATGCCCTGCAGTTCCCACAGTTCCCACAGTGGTGACTATAGTACCACCTTCCTGTGCTTGGCCAACTCATGTTACACCCTATGTCTTCCTTGCCTCCCATTTCCCCTTCCTGAACCTATTCTACCACGAGGGCCTCCCCACACAGCCCAGAACTACTTCAGAAGGGCAACACAGTCTCTGTTCTATTGTAGCTCCACATTATATTAGTTTCTCTCCCCTCAATCCCTTGCCCAGATAAAGGCCTAAGGGGTAGGACTGCAGAACTCAAGGTGAAAGAAGGATCATGTCTTGATCTTCTACATTCTCCTTCTCTAGAAGCACAAATTCTGGTTTTAATAACTTTCCCTCTTTTTCTGTGATTGAAAAACCTAAGTTTCTGATCAATATCACTCCTATCATTCTCCCCCATCACTCCCAACCCCATCCACTCCCTCGATCTAGAGTGCCAATTTCACATATACACATCGAATATAATGACTGAAATTGTCCACTTTTTCTCCATGCATTGTATTCACACACACTTGTAGTATTGAAACTGCTTTATACAACTACTTAAAGGTAATGGTTTAAACATATCTGTACTATTTTTTTATTCCCATATAGAAAAATAAAAAATTCTCTAGAAAAACGTCAAAGTTCCATTTTATTCATTTTTTTTGGTGGGTCATAAGGCTTGAACTCTGGGCCTCGGCACTGCCCCTGAGCTCTTCAGCACAAGGCTAGTGCTCTACCGCTTTGAGCCACAGCACCACTTCTGGTTTTCTGGTGGCTAACTGGAGATAAGAGTCTCATGAATTTTCTTTCTCAGGCTGGCTTTGAACCATGATTCTCAGATCTCAGCCTCCTGAATAGCTAGGAACACAGGTGTGAGCCAACGGGCCTGGCAAAAGTTTTGTTCCTATTAAGTTTCATTCCTCTGTTCCCAATGCAGATCACATAGCCATCACAACTCTGCTCCCCAAGTTCCATTCATTCAGTGCCAGAGCATGCAAAGCCAGTCACGTGCAGAGAAAGCAAAGAGGAAAAGATTGCAGGCTTGTCAGTGGGCATCATCGTATGGTCTGGAAGCCCCTGGAACAGGTCAGTACCTAGGCAATAACTAACTAGAACCTAACATTATTAAATCTTTTGTAGGTAACTGCCGGGAATGGGGAGCTAAATTGCTTTTTGAGATTACTTTTACTATTTTAAATAAGAAATTCATCGTAATTTTAATACAAAAATATTTACAGCAATATACAGAATACAAAGAATGTAATTCCATTTCTTGCAACCCTATCACCAAGGCTCTACTTCTTTTAACACTGACACTGTTGAAGCTGCACTGTGTGTCAGTCTAGGTCTGTTTTTGCATACATTTGTCTGCGTCTGTCTAGAGACACAGGACATAGAAGTGTTGAAGAACAGAGCACATGGTTATGCAAAATAATCCTTTAAAGAATTTCTGAATGTTGAGACACTACCCAAATGGAGCTTCTATTTGTGCATGAAAAACATTGACTCTCCCCCAAAGTGGATATTAAAATTCCAATATTAAAAAGTGCTTTTAACATGGATTACATATTTTTTAAGGAAATGAATGTGAATTATTAAAATGTAGATGGCTTTCAGTTTGTATGCTGGCACATAAGGAACTTGGGAGTCATCACCACAACATCATAAAAGTTTACAATGAAAACCAATCACTGCCCTTAGAGATTTCAAAGACTGGAAGTCACAGAGCTAACTGCTGCCCCAAATTGATCATTCCAGGTAGGATAGCACCGCTTTCAGTGGCTTTACAAGGAGTTGACACATCTGAAGAAACATTAGGGATTAGGGAAACTTGGTGTCCCGATGTAGTTTGAACATTAAAAACTTATTGGAGGAGGGAACTGGTGGACTATGCCTATAATTCTAGCTACTCAGGAGTTTGAGATTGGAGGATGGCAGTTCGAAGCCAGCCTGGGCAGGAAAATGTGTGGGACTCATATCTGTAATTAACCAGCAAAATGCTTAATGTGGTAGTGGGGTTCAAGTGATTGAGTGCTAGCCTTGAGTTCAAAAGCTAATCCAGAGCATGAGGCCCTGAATTCAAGCCCAAGGACCAGCTCAAGCCCCAATAAACAAACGAACAAAAATTTTGGAGAGGATCACCTTCAGAGAGTTTCCAAAGTCTTATGAGCGAAGAAGAAGCGTGTTTTAGCCCAAGGTATAAAGTCATTAAAATGAAACAACAAGTGCATACCTGTAATCCACCTGTTCAGGGGACACAGGTTGGAAGATCCAAGCTGGAGGCCAGCTGAAGCAAAGTAAGTACAAGATACATTTTTGAAAAGGCTGCAGGCCTGATTCAAGAGGCAGAATAAAAGTGTGACAGCCTGAGTTCCAACGACAGTACCATAATAAATAAATAAATAAAGATATGTGTTTTTATATGTTGTAGCAAGCATCTATTTATCTACAAATTGTGGAGGAAATGAAGTTTCTGATATGAGGATAAAATCAAGTTTAGCTATATATATGCACTAAATATAGTTGATTAATATGCATTGTATTCATAACCTGACATGTTGAACTGAAACTCCTTTATACAACTATGTAACAATAATCAAAAGAGGAAGAAAAAAGAGGAAAGTGAAATAATAAAAAGAAAAGTAGCTGGGAATCCAGTGATTCATTCCTGTAACCCCTGCTATTCAGGAGGCTGAGATCTGAAGATCAGGATTCAAAGCCAGTCTTGGGAGAAAAGTCTGTGAGACTCTTGTTTCTAATTAATAAGCAAAAAGCCAGAAGTGCATATGTGGTTCAAGTGGTAAAGCACCAGACTTGAGGAAGAAAAGCTAAGACACAGCATCTAGAACTTGAATTCAAGCCTTAGTACAGGCACAAAGTAAATAAGAAAAATAGCAAAAACAACAATAACAATGTATTATGAGATGAGACCCCTTGGAAATTAGCACACATATTATTCAGCCTTTGTTCTCTTTGGCTGGTGAACTGGGACCAAACCCCTCTCACAATCCGCATGGCATTGTTGGGGTGCTTCACCATCCCTGCAGCTAATTACTGAAGGAGTGCACTGGAGAAAAAGTAGCTGGAAGCAAGTAGCGCAGATTCCAGTAGATATTACAGCCGACTATTGCCTGGAGCCCAAAGACAGGTATTAAAGGCCTCTTGGCCCACGCACAATGGGAAAAGAACCTGGGATTCTTCAGGGAAATCACAAATTTCCACCCTTCCACTTAGATCACATTACCCCAATGCTTGCTGCCTCTTCTAGTCTACCTAGGACAAGCACTCCATGACTTGAGACACAAAAGAACAGCTTGCAGCCCCTAAGTAGACATGGAACTAAAGTAAGAGAGCACACAGTGCATGAACACAAAACAAACAGGGTTCTGGGTACACTAAAGGCAAATGAGATGCAAATGTAGCTTTACATGAGTTTACCCAGAACACTAGGAAGCCCGTTTCTGTAGGGATCCTGGCTGAGGCTTACCATCTGGCTGCAATCAGCCCTGAGGCAATTGCTTCTTCCTTCCATAGGGTGTTACATTCTAGATGTTTCACTTGGGACCATCAAAGCAAGCTTCAGCACTGGGGCAGGGGGGCGGGGGGGGGGGGGTGGTCAGACTGCTCTGCTCTTGAGAAGTTCAAAGATGCTGTGGAGAGAATGAGTGGAGATTTGGAAAGAGAACAGTTGAGCAACCAAATTACGAGTGGAGCAGTTGGCACGTTGCCTCCCACAACTGATTTCCCTTTCCTTTTCTCGTTTTCTTTGGGTCTTGTCCCAGAAAACACTATTGCCTGACAATGCACTGGAGGAGAGAAAGCAGCATTTCAGCAACATTATTGAAAAAAAATGTTCTTTCCTCCAGCCAACACCGAGGCAGAAATGCCAAGATTTTTACACCCAAAGAAGAACTGACTGACAGCCAGACATGTGCTTGGTTCACTTGGTAGGAGGGGTGATGAAGAGAAGAGAAAGACAATCTGCACCATATTCAATGACACCAGACATCAGCACTTGCAGGACAGAATTTGCAATATTAAACACACTTCTCACTACCCAGGGGAACCCTCAGGAGAAAGAAGATGCTTGAATTTTAAGCAAAAGGCTTAATGTATTCCAATTGGCACTTCCCCTGAGATCCAAGATGTCCTGTTTTCTTTCCTGTTGCAGCTGTCCCTGACCACAAAGGTCCAGTGACTAAGAAAAGTACAAGCATAAAGGCTTCTTGTCAGAGTTCACTTGCATCTGGAAACCCCTTCTAATTTCTTTGGCCTGAAATGTATTTAAGATTCATTTGTAATTAGCCAGGCAGAGGGGACAAACAGGAGAGCTTTGGAAAGCAAATCACACCAATTAGCATGCCTTAACTGAGATTTTGGAATACCCCAAGGCATTCCCAGTTCACTTATAGGATGGCATAAATACCAAGAGCCAACAATGAAGAGAATCTGGTTGCACTGGAAAGAAAATTATCTATTTAGTGTCTAGTGGCAAGAGTGCTTGCCTCATATACATGAAGCCCTGGGTTCAATTCCTCAGCAACACATATATAGAAAATGGCCAGAAGTGGCACTGTGGCTCAAGTGGCAGAGTGCTAGCCTTGAGCAAAAAGAAGCCAAGGACAGTGCTCAGGCCCCGAGTTCAAGGCCCAGGACTGGCAAAAAAAAAAAAAAATAATGATTGCAAAGGCCTAAATGAAATTTCAACAAAAGCATCCTTCAAGTCCTGAGAAGCAGATTAAGTACCTGTTATCATCATGGCCCAAACTTTAGAGGAATCATCTACTGCAAACCAATTCAGAAAATAAGAATATGTTATTCAGTTACTTGATCTCTAAAACTAGTGATCTTGAAAGTCAACCAGAGCCCAGTAAGTATAATTAAGTTAAAAGGTTTATGACTTTTCCTTTGTTTCACAAATGTTATCCATCTGGAACCAAATATATTCTGAAACATTGTTCATGAAGCACATGAAATAAAATATGGACAGCAGCTACAGTGCCTACCTCATCCTTCCCTGTCTTTCTGAAGCTCTCTCCTCTTTTTGATGAATCTAGCATCATCTTCTTTGATCAATTATTCTAAAGTAGGGACTAGTCAGGTGCTGGGAGCTTCCACCTGTAATTTCAGCTACTCAGGAGGAGGCTAAGATCCAAGGACTGAAGTTCTGCAGGCAGACAAATCCAAAAGACTCTTATCCACAAAAAAGCCAGAAGTGGAGGTGTGGCTAAAGAGGTAGAGTGGCCTGAGCACAAAAGCCAAGCAAGAGTCTTATGCCTTGAGTTTAAGTTGCAGTACTGTCTCTCTGTCTCTGTTTCTGTCTCTTTCTCTCTCTAAATATATATACATGTATATATACACACATAGATATATACATAGACATAGCTCTCTAGATAGATAGATATGTAGATAGACAGATAGATAGACAGATAGATAGATAGATAGATAGATAGATAGATAGATAGATAGATAGATAGATAGATAGATCTCAATATAAGACCAGGTCTTGGAGGAGGAAAGAATTGTTCTAACAAAATGAAAAACCAGAGCTTGCAGGTTTGGAGGCTCATACAGGGTGAATCCAATTCTATAGATTTACAAAGAGAAGCTGACTTCTAAGCCTGAGCTAACTGCTTATGGATTGCTTCATTATACCGAACACCACACTGATGCACAGAATGGTCTTATTTCAAAGGAATATATTTTTCATTTCATTAGTGTTGGCAAAACAGTGAGAGCTTAATGGAATTGAAATATTAGGATCATTTAATCTGAAATCCCATTAGAAGGCAGGTACAATGGGAATTGAAACCGAGAGGGTGGTTTGGGAGATAGAGGCAGTAACATAACAGAATCTTGGGTTCAATGGCCATCAAGATGACTGGTAATAAAAATGATGAGCAAAGGAGGTGCCTGGCTGTCTTCTGTCTCTGAAATGCTGGCGGAGACTTCGTGAGGAGACACTGTGTTGCCAGTACAGGGCCAGAAGCACAGTGGCCACTGAGACTGGCTGTCTACCCCACTTCAGAACTTGTCATCTGTGCTGCCTCTGGGACCTTCCCGTCACCTTTTAGAGTTGTGCTTTGTATCTGCAACTCAGCAGCCTCGCTGTCCCAGTGGCAGTTGGAACCACTGTAAGTGTCCGTTTGCCAAGTTAACACAGAAAAGCGTGTTCAACAAAGATTCATGGATTTCCCTGAAACATAGGTGAACCCTCAGTTTTTTCCTCCCTGTTTACTGTTCATATAGCAATCCAGGCAGAAGAGGAAACATAGCCCTTTGGACTGGGAGTAGATTTATACAAGGACAATAAGATTAGAATAGTTCTTCTAAGTGTGGTGGCTGGACCACACATCAACCCTGCATAGAAACTTGTCAGAAATGAAAATGACCAGGACTTTTCTGCAGCTCCATCCTATGGACACTCAAGGGAGGGAAGCCCAGCAATCTGTGGCTCCATGAGTCTCTAGCTTATATTTGAGAAGAGGAGAGAAGAACATTTTTCATAGACAATTACCCCTCCCTCCCCACCTTGTCATTTTTCCCTTGAACCGTGCTCCCTCCTCTTCTACAAAAGGTTCCCTTAAGCCTTCCAGAAAGCTGCTCAAGTGTGGATTCCTTTCTGTCTCTTCTTCTTTGCTGCTCCCATGGTAACCTGCTATCTTTGTTCTGAGAGAAGTTTTAAGAGCCTTGCTTGCCCTGCCTGAATGATCTGCAAGGGAGACTACTGATTTTAAATTTGAAAATACAACAGAACCTACAAATCCCATTCTCTGCACCATGGCTGAAGTTGACACCATCGAACTAAGAAGTAGAAAAAGAGGCAAACACATAAAAGGTCAACAGGACAGAGACCAAGAGATAAGTAAGAGGAAGAAGTCTGTCCACCTAGTAGGCTATATGGCTCTGCATTTCACAAGCACTGTTCTCATCATCAGATTTGGAAGTGGAATAGGCTGTCTTGAGAGATAACAAGCTCGGATCCTTTCTGATTGGATAGTACGAAAAGTCACGAGAGATAAAAAGTGTTAAGTTGGAAGAAATTGCTTGGAGCACTGTGTTAAGAAACACTACAATAGGATCAACAGGGACATTCCAGTGTGGGTGAGCGATACCTGTCCTGAGTAGAAGTGTGTAGCATCAGGCACTGGTGGCTCACCCTAGCTGCTTGAGTGACTAATATTGGGAGAATCCTAGTTAAAGGCCAGTCTAGGTGGGAATTGCAATGAAGGCACAGTGGTATGTGCTTGTCACTTTAAGCTACTTTAGGAGGCTGAAATCGGGAAATTGTGGTTTTAGTTCAGCCTCAGTAGAAAAGCTCACAAAACTCTCATCTCCATGGAGAAAAAATTTATTGCTGTGGCATGAATCAGTGATCCCAGCAAATGTGAAAAGTCAAAAATAGTAGAAACAAAGCACAGATGCCTTCCAGGTTAAGAAGTGAGATCCTATCTCAAAAATAGCCAGCAAAAAAGGCTTTCTGGAAGTGTGGTGGAAAAAGGAGAGTGCTTTAAGCTCAAACTTCAATAACACACAAAAATGTGTTATGGGACATAGGCCCAGGTGACTTAGAGTTGCCAAAACTGATAAAAAGCATACTTACATAGCATGTTTTGAAAAATAATCTGGAATCCTAGCTACTTAGGAGGCTGAGATCTGAGGATTATGGTGTAAAGGCAGGTTAGGCAGAGAAGTTCACAAAACTCCATCTCCAATTAATTAGCATAAAGCAGGGCAAGAAGCATGACTTAAATGGGGGAGCCACAGCCAGATAAGAAAATTGTGTGAGTTCAAGTCTCGAATTCAAATTCTGGTACTAATTGGAGACAGATGATAGATAGATAGATGGGTAGATATATAGATAGATAGATGCTTGGATAGGTACATAGATAGATGTGATTTAGTTGCTTTTGCTAGTTTATATATATTATATATAACATGTTATAGTGTTATATACTTTTCTATATTCTATTATAATTTACAATGTATTATATATTATATTGTATATTATAGGTATTACACATATGTAATATATATTAAATATGTAGTATGAATATATGACATATTTTAGGTACATATTATATATGTAATATAATATGCAATTACATGTTTATAATTATAATAAATAATAAGTATGTAATATATGTTACTATAACATGTAATAGACATTATATGTGATATAATGTTGCATATGTGCAATGTTATTTATGTATATGTGCAATACATAAAATGTACGTGATATATGTAAAAAAGCTATATGTGTGCATACTTATGCGTATGGTTTAGATTGAAAACATCCCAGAAGAATAAGGTAGCTCTGTTCCCTTGGTAGCATTACTGATAATGACTTGAATGGAACCCTTCACTGTGGGATGGCTTAAGCCCAGAGATAGCTGGCAGACCAGCTCCGGTTAACCTTAGTCAGGTTTGTAAATCAATACATAACACTCTGACATGCCTCATGAGGCTGCTCACTAATGCACAATCACAAAACACTTGGTGAATATAAATAATTAACAGGGAAGTAATTAAAGGTCCTTTTAAAAACTCATCAATCTTGATTAGTGTAAAGGAGTTTAAATGAATGGTTTTCTACAAGACCCAATAATCATTGCTTCCATCATTGCCACCTTTAATGCTTGTTTTCTCTAATTATTTATAAGCCATGGGGTGGGGGTGGGGGCAGTTCGGGTGATGTGGCTACTTTCAACAATACCTTGTGCAGATATTTTATTAAAAAATTCTTTCAGCTAACTCTCCTCTTTGGGGAGGAAGAAATGGAACATTTATACTTGTGGCCTGTGCATTTCTCTGTACTCAGTTGGCCAATTCTGTTCCTTTTCCTTCTTTTGTGCCAGTACTAGGGCTTGAACTTAAGGGCTGGTGCTGTCCCTTAAGTTTTTCACTCAAAGCTGGAGCTCCACCTCTTGAACCACACTTCCACTTTCAACTTTTTGTTGGTTCATTTGAGATAAGAATCTCCTGGCCTTTCTTGATTGGTCTGATTTTGAACCACAGTTCTCAGATCTCTGTCTCCTGAATAGCTGGGATAACAGACATGAGTCACCAGTGTATAGCTGGAGTTTCATGTTAATTGTAGTGGTAGTTTACAGGAAGACAGAGGGGGAAATAAAAATGCCATATTCCTCAGTGCAGCAATATCAAATGAAGCTGAAAATTACTTGAAAGTAGCCAATGCAGTTCTTAAACAAATACCTTATTATATGCAAATGGCATGCAAAGTACCGTGCTGTTTTTCTAACTCTTGCAACTGAGTCTCTTTTGTGAAAACTAGGTGGATATCTTCTGTGTTCTGTTGGTAAGTGACCCTCTGTCAGAAGGAGGCACTATCCAGTCCAGTCCATAAAGGGAAAACATGTAAACAAAGGGATTAGGGCCTGTTGACATAGCTGTGTTGGGGTGTTTACTAAGTGTTGTCGAAAATTTGGAGTCCATTCCTAATATGGACATAAAGGGAAAAGAAAGGAAGAGAGAAAGAGAGGGAGAGACAGACAGAAGAAAGGCAAGGAAACAGGAAAGGAGAGAAAGCAACACAGGAGGGAGGAAGGGAGATTTAGATAGATAGATAGATGCATGCATACATAGATAGCTAAAGAATGTAACATAGGTAAGTGTTTGTAACATTCCTGCTCATCCAGGGGTAGATTGTGAGGGGCTCTGATGTATCCTTCTCATTCTATTCTTTCAAAAATCTTAATGAAAACAGTATCATTACCTACATGTAACAGAAAGACTGACACTTTGCCAGCAGTCATACTAATGACTGAAATTGACAGTAGCAAATGAAATGTTTGGCTCAAGGTACTCTAAGGACTTATAATTTAATATGAATGGTCTGGCTGAGGGCCCTATGTAAATACTTTTAAACATACAGTTCTAAACAGAGACATTTGATAGGAGACTTTCTTAACTGTGTATGTACGTATATATTTATGTGTATACATATGTTTCCGTGATAAAAGGCAATAATAAAGAGAAAAATGAGTTACTTTGAATAATGCTATTAGCAGATTAATAAATAGGTGAGCATATATATTCTTCATTATGAATACACTAAATAGGAGTGGGGGCAAAGGAACCTCTAGTTTGAAAGTGTGATGAATATATATCATGATATTTGCAGCCACTGTTATGTAATATAAAATGACCTTTGATTTCTGGAGATGAATGGTTTATGCTTTCACTCGTATCATTATTGATTGCTCACATTTGTATTTGTGATAATGGCTATAATTCATAAAGTGAAGATAGAAAGTATAATATTTTCCTATCCAAGTTCACCAGTAACTTGAATTGTCTCCGAAGGTAAGGAAAAAGTTCAAAAGAATTGCAGTAAGACTCGAGGGGTTTCTCTGACTCTGTGGTGTGTGGGGGAGGGGGAGGGAGGGGCCACTCCTGGAGCTTAAACTTAGGACCTGGGCTCTGTCCCTCAGCTTTTTAAACCAAGGTCAGTACTTTACCACTTGAGCCACACCACTCCTTTTGGATTTTTGATTATTAATCGGAGACAAGAGCCTCACCAACTATTCTGCTCAGGGTGGCTTTGAAATAAGATCCTTATACCTTATCCTTTTGAGTAACAAGGATTATAAACACGAGCTGCTGCCTCCCAGCTTGGTTTCTCTGGCTTCTGAATATTAAAGAAAATAGCATTTTTCAATATTTATTTGGTGAGCAGCGTTCATATAGGAGTGCATATAAGAATAAAATACTGTCTGGGCGCTGGTGGCATATACCTGTAATCCTAGCTGCTCAAGAGGCTGAGATCTGAGGATCATGGTTCAATGCCAGCCTGAGCAAAAAAGGCTGTGTGACTTATCTCCAGGAAACTACTCAGAAGAAGCTGGAAGGGGAGCTGTAGCTCAAGTAGTAAAGTCTTAGTGCTGAGCATAAAGGCTCAAGTACAGCGCCCAGTCCATGAGATCAAGCCACAGGACAGGAGAAAAAAAAAAAAAGACTGAAATACTTCAAAAATGAAACAAATCCTTCCATTTAATTATGCAATTATGTGGTATTTGCCGGTAATTTGGTTTTCAAAGTTTGATCTCAGCTGCAGCTTTTTCCATTCAATGTTCTCCCATGCTCTGATGGAACTCACCTTTTAACATCTACATGAAAAATATGTGCAAATATTGATGTTCTGGTATCTATATTTGCAGGTATTATAATGGTTTCTTTTTATTAACTAAAATAAAAGCCTAAACTTTCATTTCAAGCACCTCCACTATTTATCACCAGCTGCCTTCCAGACACTGAAATGTTTCTATTGTGGAGGGTTTTGGTGTTTTGTTTTGTTTTGTTCATTTCTTTGAATCACAGAAAACCATTCCTTCAAGATGCCCGTATGCCTTGCAGGCATTGCTTCCGCTCTGACCTGTGCTGACTTTCCTCTGACATTGTTCAGAGCTGCTCCTGAAAGCTCCCGAAGCCGCAGGAAGATGCCCAAGACTCCTTCGAACAGCTGCAGAGGATTCCCTCCCTCCAGAGGGTGAGGCCCACTTGGCGCGTTCCACGCTAAGAATGTGGAAAGAAGGCACCCCCATCCTAACCACTTTCCACACGTGATCTCAAACTGATTCTCACACCAGTGAAGCAGAGGAGAACGGCAGTGTAAGCTGGTTTCTTCCTAGGATGGGGTTTCAGATCCACTACCAGAGTGGCTCAGAGCCCAAGAATATGTGTGGAAGTTTGGGGTGAACAGCTGGAGACCTGAAGGAGAGGTGTTTGGGGTGTCCCCTCACTTAGTCCCGGTCTTTCCAAGTGCTTTGCAGCTGAAAGGACAAGAAAGTCAGTCTTAAAAAAATATTTATTGTCATTATAACGTGCTGTACAGAAGGGTTACATGTACATAAGTCAGGTAAAGTGTACATTTTTAACAACATCGTCACTGTTATGGGGTGTGGGGTAGGTGCCCCATGTAGGACTCAAACCCACATCCCCCCAGAGTCCACCACCCAGAGACAGTCTCAAGCAAAGATGGATTTGTTGGGGAAGCAAAAAAGCAAGCTGACTGACCGCCCAGGGACGCAGCACAGACTCAGGTGCTGACACTGTGACCCCTAGCAGTCCTCGAGCTGGGCTTTATAAAGGTAAAAGCGTAGCACAGATGCAGGGGGTTGACGCAGAGGGTAGAGCAAGCAACAAACAAGCACGCCATTTACAGAAGCAGAATTTGGGGGTCAGGTTGAACGAATATTTAACTTCATTTTGACAACTGTTACCATGTTTCCCTAACCAAGCCGGAGTCAGGTCTACTCCCCCCAACATTTGCTACCATGCTTCCCTAATCAAGATGGAGTCAGCTCTACTCCCTACCACAGTCACCCCTTCCTTTGCTTTCTCTCAGTTTTCCCCTCCGACTCTCACCCATCACTTAATTTTCAATGTAGTGTCCAGTGAATATCCTTGCTGCATTTGTTCACCCTTTGTCCTTCAATTTCTGTGCCTTCCCTTACACTCCCGAAGACATGTAAAGGAACAAACACTACAAAAAGAAAACAATGAAAAAGAAAAAAAACTCCTCTTGTTTTGGTTTCCTGGAGTTCATTTCAATAACTACTATTTTATAAGGTCAGATGCTCATGTGCCTATGTGAAGCAGGAGGGTCAGTGTTTAAATCCAGAAACTAGCAAAGCATTGAATGCAGTTGGATCCCGAAAGTCAAGCACCACTTAGGCATCTGGAGAAACCAGGGTCTTTCCTGGGAGGATGGACTTGCTTGCCATTTACCAGTGATGAAGAAATAGGAGAATCCTGTAAGGAAAACATCCTGATACAAGCTGGGAAGAGACAGATGGGCATAGAGAGTTTAAGTTGACCACATTTGCTCAGCTTTTTCTATTTGTTATTATCTTGAAATAGTTATACAAAGGAGATGCCACTTAACCAAGCAGTTTGTAAATGCAAGATATCTTCAACAATGTCACCCCTTTCAAAATTCTCATCCATGCCGCCCTTAACCATCCGTTCTGTCACTCTTCTTAATTTTGTAAGACATACATTTGATTCTTGACTGCATTCCCCGCTCTTCTCTTCATTTGTCTAACACTCTCCCCTTGATCCCACCCCACCCTTTTTGAGTACCTGTTTTCTGGTCTTTTATTTCGTTGAACTTTGATTTTGCCTTTCTAAGGAATTATACTATTTGAGTTCTCCAAACCCAAGTACCTTTTCTGTGCTAAGCTTACATTCAATAGGATAAAGCTAGTTCTTGCTGTACTATTAAAATAAATATTGAGCTCCTCTCTCTTTCTCTCTCTCTCTTGCTCTTTTTCTCTCCCTTCCCTCTTTTTCTCTTCTTCCCTCCTCTCTTTCTCCCCAGGCCTCCATCTTGTGTGGGCTGGCAGTTTGCTTTCCCCTCTAATAAATTCCTTTCTGCCTGAAAACTAAATACATACATAAATAAATATACATCAATTGGGCCTTTCGGTGCAGGATTCATGTCCTTTTGACTTTTGATTGTTTTATTATACCTTTAAAAGGAAATATTCTGCTTATACAAAACTATCTTGAAACATCTCATAGGCAATCTTCAAAATGTTGAATCATTGCAATGTACAATAATTTTAATGTTTGAATAACATAAGGCAGTGCTATGGGTAATCGGGACACTACTTTTATGGCAATATTCATAATATTTTAATAATATTTTACATCATTAAGTACATTTTCATATCATTTCATCTCAATAGTCTACTCCATTAGAAACAAAATAAACAAAAATGTGTCTGAACCTTTTCTTTCTCTGGTACCAAGGTTTGGAGCTCAGTGCCTAAGGACCTTGTGCTCTTGTTCAGATATTTTGTCATGGTTGTTGTCATATTTGTCATGGTTGGCATTCTATCACTGGAACCATCTGAAAAACAGTGGTCAGTTTCTGTTTCCTTGGTTAGAGCTGTCATATGTCATATCAAAAAAAAATTTTCAGGCATAGGTCTTATGGAGGCCCGCAATTGTTCTTACAATATATAAATATTGAACCTTTTCAAATAAATTTTCTCTCTTCATTGAGATAATCAGAGGTTATTTTTTCTCCCTATATATGGACAGTGTTGTACATTACATTTATTGATTTTGTAGTAACTAACCATATGTTTACCAAATATGTGATTTAAGCTTAATATAACTATGTAAGTGTGCTTATATGTAATGTAACATATGTAGTGTAACATCTCATCTAATACACACACATATGTATGTATGTAATTTAACAAAAATACAATGTAGCACATATAATGCAATTCTTAGCAAAAATCTACTTTTCTCAATTAATGTTCCCAGAATGAAATGGAGAGATAAACTTACCACCTGGGTAAGTAAGAGCCACACTGTAAACTTTTCTGCTTCAATATTTAGGTATGCCAAGGGTAAGATCTAGTTGAGAATCTGGCTTTGTGCGATTGCCTAGCTATTCCATGAGTTAGCACTTCTGTGGGTTTTGCCAGAATTCACAAAGGGTTAACAGTAAAAAAAAGAAAGAAAGAACGAAAGAAAGAAAATAGCTCCACAGAAGAAGCAGAAGAATCTCGATCTGTAGGCTTCATTAATCTCTGAGAGTTTGGGAGGCATAAAGAACTAGATACAAACAACAACTAGTTTTATATAATCATTCACAGAATCATATTTGCATTGAGGACATTTTTCTTGGCCACTCAGGTGAACTGGATGTCAGAACAAAGAGAAATGAGATCATTAAGACATTGGAGTGACAGTGAATGTGATGTGCTATGCCAGTCTCTCTTGTTCTTCCCTACTGTTGTTTCTGTCTACTTCCTGTGTCTTTATTTCTATTCTCAGCTAGTGTTGTCCTGTTATTATGGGATACTTGATACGATTCCAAGAAAAGAAGGTAAGTAAACGATCTAAACTTTACAAACTATTATATTATCTTATTTTGTGAGTTTACAATATACAAAAATCACTTATGACAATGAATTAAAGCGATAGATCATGACAAGTACCTAAAATAATGGCAGTAGAGAGACTAAGGAAAGAGGATTATGCGTTCAAGGTCAACTAGTACTATGCAGTGAGATTCTGGAAAGAAAGACAAAGAAAAATGATAATGGAAAAAAGAAGGAAAGAGGAAGAACAGAAGAGAGGAAGAGGAGGATAGGTGAAGAAAAAGAAAGTAATTAATTTCCCATATTTTAGCAAGCAACAACTAAAAAATATGATGTAAAAACAGTAACAATTATAGTAGCATCAGAAAGCATGCAATAGTTAGGATTTAATGAGAAGCAATGAAAGAGTTTTGTACTGAAAACTACAAACATTGCCAAGTAAAATTAAAGAAGTGCCAAGTTTCTGAAGGCTCAATAGTATAAGGTCTCCCATAAGTTGACATATAAATTTAATGTCACCTAGTCAAAAGCTTGAAAGCCCTTTTTGTAGAAATTTATACTCTCAATAAAATTGAAATGCAAAATAACTAAAGTAGTCAGAACAACTATTTTAAAAAGCAATGTTGAGTTTAAAGCACCTGCATTTAGGTGATTATAATGCATAACTAACTGAGTGGTGTGGTATTTTTATAAGGCCAAATTGATCAAGGGTACAACAGCATATATGGAAATTAACACAAATAATACTTTTTGGTTGACTTTTGACAAAGACCAAAATGTCATTCAACAGAAAGCGATAAAACCATCCAATACACATATGAATTGTTGAATATTGGTCTCTGCTCACTCTATACTTTTACAAAATTATTTTGGCCCAACTTACAGGCTTATATATACAACTATAACAAAATAACTTTGTAAACTTGGGATAGGTGAATTTTATTTATACTCAGTAGAAAATGACAGTAGGTTAAAAACTAAGGACATTTGAATAAAGTTTCTAATTTCCTTACTAGTAAGTATGGCTATTAGTCAATTAATTGTAGCAAATGTATCACATTGAAGTAAGATGACTAATAGAGGAAAATAAGTGTAGGATGTAAGGAAATTCCCTATACCATCTTCACAGCATTTTCTTTAAAGGTAAAACTGTTCTATATTTTAAAAGAACTTTTAAAAAAAAAAAGAGAAGGAATCTGGGTGTTGGTGGCTCATTCCTGTAACCCTAGCTACTCAGGAGGTTGAGATCTGAAGATGAGATCCAAAGTGAACCCAACAGTGATATGCACTAGACACTGTGAAAAATGAATTGTGCATTTTGTGGGTGGGGATGAGAGGGAAAAACTAGGAGAGAGTGAAGGAAGGGGAGATATGATTCAAAAAGAATTGTGCACATTACTCATTACCTGATTAGTGCAACTGTAACCACTCCATAAATCACCTCTACAATAGCAATAAATATTAAAAAACTAAAACCAAAGCCAACCCAAGAAAAAAGTCTATGAGACTCTTATCTCTAATTAACCACCCAAAGGAAAAGAAGCAAGAGGTGAAGGAGTGGCTTTAGTGGTAGAGCACCAGGCTTGAGTAAAATAGTGCTCAGGCCCTATCACTGGCATTTAAAGAGAGAGAGAGAGAGAGAGCAAAAGAGAGAGAGAGAGAGAGAGGGAGGGATAGAGGATGGGAAAATGGATGTACTTTTGTATATCCCTTTTCTGTTGGGTATTTTTCACCTAAATGATAGAATAGATTTAGGTCCTCAGAAGTAGTGACATCGAAAATCCATCTCCTTAATTCAAACACGAGTTTCAATTTATTTCAAATAAAAGTGGAACCCAGGAGGGTACAGATAGTTGAATAAGCTGATGTCTTGAGCATCTGGTATTGAAGATTCTTCCCACTTACTGATTACATTCCTCAAAGTAGACAGCTCCACAAATAACCAGCAGAGCTCTTTGCCTTCGAAACTTATGTCACGCAGTCACATATACTGAACAATGAGATTTTAAATTGAATATGAACAATGAGCAATGAGGTGCTTCAGATAATAAATGTTGGCTAAATTCAGGAGAAGATGATCCTAAATGATACTAGATGTGTCAGGGAAGTATTTAGTCAGGCAGAAGACCTGTAATGTGTCCCAAGACCTACAGTTTAGAAAAGTTAAATGTCCCTTAACATGAATGCAACTTGAGAATAAACTAGAGAATTGAGATGATTTATGCTTGCTTTTTAAAAGTGGAAAACTTACGACTCATGTTAGGGCAAATAAATGGAAGAGGCTGAGCAGGTTTAAACTGGAAACAGGTTAACAGTAAGGGATGTTATTGATCTTGCATAGTAGCAGCTGTATTCCAGAAGATAATCTGGAAGGTGGATATGAGATGTGGGGCATGGAGACTGCGTAAGGATCTGGGCTAAAGATGTACTAGTAGAGAACGAGAGATTGGCTAGATCTGACAGATGGCTTTGCATAATTTAAACGGAAATCATCGTGCTTTGGTGCTGGATTTAGGATGGCAAATGACAGATGGGGTGGATGTACAATATACTTTAAGCAGGCGCAGTTAGCAGAATGTCAACACTGTCCAATTTGTTCTCTCATTCGAAGCAGATTATGGGCAGAAGTAAGAAAAAGATGGAATGGATTGTTTCCTTAGGGGTAAGCTAGTGAGTTCCGCTGGGAACCTTGGAAAATCCCAGAAAATCTACAGTGGTTCAAGGAGAAGGGGCATAGATTCAACTCGAACTCATTTGTTCTTTCCTAGAAACCTCAAGAACTGCTTTGAAATGTGCAAGAAAGTAAATGTTTGCCTCTGGCTCATGATAAAAGGGTTTTCAATTACATGCAGAGTATAATGATCCAGAAAAATCTCCTTGTTGAAAGTGGTTAAGGCCACCAGATCGTGGTGTGAGCTGAGATGTAGTGTTTAACTTGCTAACTAAAAAGTCATTTAGTGACACGTGATTTAAATTCTCTCAGAGACCATGGTTCCCACCACCATTAGTGACATTTCATCTGTTGGTTTTTGGTGGTTGTTTTTTTTTGATCGACGGATTGATTTTTATTGTAAAGATAATATACAAAGGGGTTACAGTTACAGTCATCACATAATGAGTACATTTCTTTAGCCTACAGCATTACTTTCTCTTTTCTTATTCAGAATATTCTTTCCTTACAGTCTACTTCTATCAACTTGAAGAGAACCCAAAAGCCAGGTTCATGTTATCAGACCCTGAAGATCTACTTATAAAGAGAAAGAAAATTAGCAAACACTGGACCAATTTATAACTTTGCTGATTCAAGAATAAAATTACAGAAATAAATAACGAGTAATAATTTCCTGTTTAATTTGTGTGCAGTGTCATCATATGCAATAATTAAATCCAAGATGTGCTAGTTAAGAAACATGAATTAAAATAACATATATTAGAATAGAGAAAAATATAGAGAGACACATGCTTGTATGTCACAACCACACATATGTACCTGCACCTGCACACATACATGTGGATCAAACATTTCTAATTCAAATACCTGGAATAGAAGAGTGACAACATAATAGGATGCCACAGGTAGAAAACTCCTGGACAGAGTTTATGTGGCAAGTCAAAACACAAGTATATTAAAATTACTGCATACTATTTCCTTCTGGGTATGTGAATTATATATATATATATATATGAGGTATAACTGAATTTTGTATTAATTTTATATTAATATTACATTCAGTGTATGTAAATATTTCAGAATTCAAAATATCTGAATTCTCCTCTCCTCTCCCATCCCCTCATCTCCCTCCTCTCCTCTCTTCTCTATTCCTCTCCTCTTTTCTCTTCTCATCTCCTCTCTTCTCTTCCCTTCTTCCTCACTCATCAAGTGACACAGGGCTGGATCTTACTCTGAAGATGTCTACGTTCCTAGTCATGGATGGCTGCATTCACCTGAGCTCAAGGTGGACCACAGATGTATACAGCTCATCTATCCCCTGACATATACATTGTAGTAGTCAGCCAGGTAGCCAGGGCACCCATTTGCCTTAGCATTTGCTAGAATGCGGGTTGCTGGTTCCAACTCTGTAATCTTTGGCCCGGTAGATCTGACAATGGAGTCCATAAATTGCATTTCCAATAGTTGTTGACATGCTCCTAGTGTAGGAACCATATATTGAAAGGGATACAGAGAGTTACTGTGTCTCATTCTTCATCAGTCAAATTGGGAACATTACTGGTGAGCTATTTAACATCTCTAGGTCTTAATTTATTTTGTTTTCTTGTGCTGACACAGGGGCTTGAACTCAGAGCCTGGGTAATGTCCCTCCACTTTTCCTCTCAAGATGGTGCTCTACTATTTGAGCCATAGCTCCACTGCCAGGTTTTTTTGCTGGATATTTGGAGATAAGTATTTCACGGATGCTCCTGCCAGGGCTGGCATTGAACTATGAGCCTCAGATCTCAGCCTTCTGAGCAGCTAGGGTTACAAGTATGATCCACAGGCATCTACGTCTAAATTTTAATTTTATTATTGGAAAATGTGGGGAAATAGGGTCTAAGCTATTCATTTGATATAATGGCCAAGTGTTTCAAAATAGGGGCCAGAAAATTATATGAGCTATGGCTCACAGATCAAATCTGGTTTACTGATTGTTTTTTAACTCATCTGTAAAATATGGATGATTTAATGGACTGTGAGGAAGAAGAGGAGGGAGAGGGAGGAGAAGGAAGACGAGGAGGCAGAAGATGAATGGAAAGAGGTAGAGAAGAAGGGGAAGAGGCAGCACTGGGAAAGGATAGAGTGGTAAAGGAGAATGGGAGCTAGGAGGAAGATATAATAGAAAAAGAGGAGGAACAGCAACATAACACATATGTTGCCTGCAAGGCAAAATATTTACTGGTGGGGGGTTACAGAAACCTCTGCCTGGTCATGAATCACACCATATAAAAAGGATAGAACCATCTATGACATTGCTATTGTTCAGTGAATTCTAGTTGTCATTACAGTGAATCCCTTTGTATTTACTGAGCCTCCATTTTTTCAAAATAGCTAGACTAGATCATTCAAGAGTTCACAGTATTCATTTATACATTTAGTAAAAGCAGTTTGGGGAAGGCATACAATAATAATACTGAATTCATTTCATTACTGTCTCTTTAACTATTTTGAATTAGGAAATAAATTACCTATTCAAAAGACAGCATCTCTGCTTCAAAACACTTTAGAATCTCCTTTTAGCATCCTTAAGAGCCCTTCTGGTTGTAACCATAAAACCTCCTTTGTCCACAGAGCTTGCAAGGCTAGCTGAAATGGCATCAATGATGGTGTATCTCTTTTTGCTAAAGGTGAAGCGATTATAACTGTTACTTAAACAAAAAGTTACTTAGACCCACCAAAGTTGGTTATAAATTTACATTAGGGAATATGGGATCACATCTCAAAAGCTAGGCAGCTCCTAACACATACTTTTAAAAAACTGATTTGACCAATGTCAGCCGACTCAAACTGCTTAGCTTAATTACATTGATCACTCACTCAGAAAGTAGGGTCCTTGGGATGCAACAGCATCCATCCATCCATCATCCAACCATCCATCCTTCCATCCATCCATCCATCCATCCATCCATCCATCCATCTATAAGACTCAATGTTGTGGTTCAAGTTCCAATTTAGGAAATTCAGCCTCTTGTCTCATTTGGGCCTTCAACTGATGGGGTAAGGTCCTCACACGTTGGACTCTACTCAAACTTTACCAAATTAATATTAGTATTGTCTAAAAATAAATACCCTTATAGAAATATCTATGAAAATGTTTGATCAACTATCAGGGCAATGAATGTGGTCCTATTTGTGTCAGGCACAAAGATACAACGACAAATAAAATATAATCTCTGTTATTACCATAGTCACATCCTCAAATATCAAGCCTTGTCTTGTCTTACCTTGCAGGGAGAATTTGGATGCTCTTAACGATCTAGGGAGAACTGTAAAACCTCTTCTCTGAAGAAGATACGGGCATACAGAAGTTTGCACGGAACCCCAAGACAGATAGCCACACAGTCGGTCAGCCTTGTCATTTGCATGGCCATCTTAAGATGGGCATTCTATAACTCATCTCCCCACGGGACACACACTTCCATGCAGTGCTGTATCACAGAGATCCTGCATGTATCCTGAACAAAGGGCTGAGCTGGCTGTTGAAGATATAAAAACCAAGCAAGCACTCGCACATTTGGTTTAGACACAGCCTGAACACCTTTAAAGAATACATCTATTCCTGGGGTTTTCAAAAGGTGGCAGATGTAAAATCTTTTCTTGAGATTACGGTGGTTTTGAACTCAGGGCCGCATTCTTGTCTGGATGACATTTTACCACTTGACCCAGGCCTCTAGCTCTGTGTGTGACGATTATATTGAAGATGGAGTCTTGTAGACTTTTCTGCCCAAGCACTGTTGAGGCTATGGAGCTACCCCTCCTAATTAGGTAAGAGTACATACAGCTGTAAGCCACCAGCATCTGGCAGGGATAATCTTTGAATAAGTAAAGGGTAGTTTTAGCAGATTTAATATTGTTTAAAATCTCCAAAAATCCATCAAATAAAAGACATGATGTCATTTTCCAATACTGTTTTATTTTATTTCACACAAATCTCAAACGTGATGCTTTCTCTGGGATTTCAGCTAACACCTATATATCCATAAAGATACTTTTAATTTCTCGTTATATTTTAGTCCAAATGCTGTACTCTGATTTCTCATAAAAATTACGCTGAGCACTTCATCTCATATACCAATATTTTTAAAGAACACTTGTGTGCTCATTAAATCATTGGCTCCTGAATTGGCAAATACATTTCTGTGTGCTTTATTGCAAGTGGAAGATTATGAGTATGCCACCCCTGTCCTGAACTCTCATGTCAAGAGACTGGAGCCCAGGTAAAATGCCCACAACAGGCAATGGTGCCTCACTCCTGTAATCTTAGCTACCCAGGAGGCTCAGATCTGAGGATGGTGGTCCAAACCCAGCCTGGGCAAGAAGGTCTGTGAAACTCCTATCTCCAATTAACCACCAGAAAACCCGAAGTAGAACTGTGGCTCAAAGTGGTAGAGCACGATCCTTGAGCAAAAGAGCTCAGGGACAGAGCCCAAGCCATGAGTTCAAGCCCCACAACACACACACACACACACACACACACACACACACACACACACACACACACATTAAAAATGACTGTCCCTTAACTTTCTGCTCTTAGGTCTTAGTAAAGCTCTTTCCTAAATCCCATTTCACAAAAGAATAACCTTCCATTATGTACATCAGTCACTTCCTTCATAAGAGTGAGTGTTGTCTGTTCCCAGCTTTAAGGAAAAAGGTCACTATGTTAATGTTTATTCTTATTGTGTTTTCCTGAAATAACTTAGGTTTGTTGGTAAACAGATTGCTTTCTGAAGGTTGGGTCTTAGTAGGCAATTATAAGCATTATTGAAACAAGGTGTGGACTTAGCCAACAATATTCAAATTGTTTTCTCAGTTACACATTGTGATGTGTGCTCTGGGTACTGTCATGTTTCTGGGAAGAGTGTTGCTCTGGGGCTTGGGTACATATGTGAAGGTGTGCAAAGCTCAGGAGAAATGGCATAGACCTCTACACAGACCAGGAGGAAAAGCCACAGAACCTCCATTCCTTCCCGGTTTTAACAATACACCTGTCCTTTCTTGCCAAGAGCAGGAAAGCTGCCCCAACAAGCCTCTGTCCTGGCTTTGCTATTGACTTCCCAAAGGAAAATTAAAGGAGCCAGATGCTTCTTTTTGCCAATGAAATGTCAATTTTGACCAGCTATAGCTTCTGCTTCTTTGCTGACTTGTAGCCATGAGAAGGTCACTTGACTGTATTATATTTACTGGGAACAAAGCTAAGGAAGTTTGACCACCACCAGGTGGTGGCACATCAGCCTCTCAGGTCTGGGAACCTGTATTCTCTCCCAGGCACAGACTGGAAACAGCAAGAGGAACAGCAAGAAGCAGTAGGTGAAGCTGTGTCTCAAGTGGTACAGCTCCAGCCTTGAGAGAAAAACGTAAGCAGGTCTCTGAGTTCAAGCTCCGGTACTAGCACAAAATAAAAAGAAGGAAGAAAGAAATGGAGGAAGGAAGGAAGGGTGGGAGGAAAGGAAGGAGGGAGGGAAGGGAGGGAAGAGAAGAAGGGAGAAAGGGGGAGGAAGAAAAGGAGGAAAACAAAGCAAGCAAGAATGAAAGAAAGCAAAAGGAAGGAAGGAAGGAAGGAAGGAAGGAAGGAAGGAAGGAAGGAAGGAAGGAAAGAAGGAAGGAAGGAAGGAAGGAAGGAAAAAGGGAAAGAAAGAAAAAGGAATGAAGGGATGGAGGAAGAAAGTGAGGAAAGAAGGTAGCAAAGAAGAAAGGAAGGAGGGAGAGAAGAAGGAAGGAAAGAAGAAAAGAAGGAAGGAAGAAAGGAAGGAAGGAAGGAAGGATTGTGTTAAAGACTGGGGAGTGTATTTCAGGTGCTTACTCTTAAATAATCTCTTTGGCTTCGCATGGGATTCTAGCGAGAAGAGAAACAGGGAGTCTGGCCACAAGAAGAGACACAGGGAGTCTGGCCACGAGAAGAGACACAGGGAGTCTGGCCACAAGAAGAGACACAGGGAGTCTGGCCACGAGAAGAGACACAGGGAGGCTGGCTAAGGGTTTCGGGGTCCTCTCAAACTTCCAGATAAGTAGAGCACATCTGGAGTGCACAGCACCAACCCAACTTTACCTCCCCTGAAATTCTGTGTGTTGCTGGCTGCTTCAAGAATTCTCTTCCATGCAAAGGCCACTGAAAGGCCTCTGGAAGCGCCTTTCTATAACAGAGTTGGATGCTGTGTCTATCAAGTTATTTACCTAGCCTTTTGTCAATTTGGAGCTGGGAGCTAATGAGGATCCTAAGACAGGTTGCTGAGGGGGGATAATCACATTGTGGAAAATAATGATCAGCGATCGTTAGCCTCAGTCAAAAGAGAAGAACAAATCTGCCCTCCAGGAGCCTGGTTGGCTCATCATTTGCTGTCTGTCTAAATAGCTCTGGGCCACAGCTGGTATCAGAAACTATGGCTGACAGAACCACATTTGTAGTTGTCCTGGGGACTGTTCCTAATACTTACACAATGTACACTGGCAGGAATACAGACCTTCTTTCTGCCAAGGGCCATTTGGATATTTGTAATGCCATTCACAGGCCTTACAAAATTTTAACAAGATAGCCACAGGCAAGGGGGGGGGGGGGAGTTATATATGTCTCTCCTATCCTGTAACAAATTATTTCAGGGACAGTCCTCTGGTGTGATGTTTTCTATTCCTGAATGTTAATTATTTATGCTTCATCTTCCTGACAAAGAAACTAAGTAGATGAATTTGTGGCTTAACTTTGCCCAGTTTCCCTGCCAATGTAATTCATTTTGAATTTGTATTAGCTAATTTGAAAACATTTCCTCCCTTATTCTTTTCATTTTTTGTCTTTTGGGTACCCAGCAATCTCTTCTTTATTGATAACATGCCACCTAGTATAGCTTGACACAAACATAGTTTTGTTGTCTCTATTTTTTTAATTACATAGTTCTATGAGTTGCAGTTGGAAGAAAACCAATTTCAAAGAACCAGTGATTAGGAAATTGTAAACTATAGTATGGCTTTGTCAAGCTGAGGGGAGGGAGGGAGGAGAGGGAGGAGAAGAGAATGGAAGGAAAGAAGGCCAGGGCTAGGGAGAGAGAGAGAGAGAAGAAGAGAAGAAGCGGGAAAAGGGGAGAGAATGGGAAAGAGAAAGGAAAGGGAGAAACGGAGAGACGGAGAGGAGGAAAAAGAAGGGAAGGGAAAAGGAGAGGAGAGAAAGGAAGGGGAAGAGGAGAGAAAGGAGCAGATAAGTTCAGGAGGTTCAAATCAGACTATGATTTTGAGTATGTGGAAATGATTAGGTAGAGTTTGCAGGTGGGAAGAAGTCTAGGACAAGCGATTTCCCAATCTCTCATATGTGTTTCTAGTGTGAAACATGACATACCTAGAGCTTTCTGTTGGTGGGCAAGAATAGCTGCACTTTGGCTGCGTGATTTGGAATAAAGACCACAAGAGGAAGTCGAGAAGCAGGCAGTGGAGGTGTGTGAGTTTCTGCAGTATTGGTGGGGATGACTGGGCCCTGGGTGGTGCCCTTGGTTGCCATGGCCACGCTTATAGGGAAGGAGCCTTCAGGATGCCCGAGCTCCTTCCTGGTGACCACAGTGCTCTCGAGCTAGGATGCATAATTGGAACTACCTGCTTTCCAGGTCTTGCCTGTGCCTGAGGTGAGCTCACTTCCTCAGATGCAGGGTCTTCAGAGGAGACTCAGGTACCAGTAACCAGCAAACCATCTCCTCTACCTGTTCACTCTGTGTCTCTATAATGGAGGGTTCTGTGGGCCCATTCCTTGAGAAGGACTGTCTGAAACCTACCTGCTGGGTTCAGATCCATTAGGCGGAATACTAATAACTAAATACATTCTAATTAGATTTCTAGCTCTATCAACATTTGTGAAGCACCTAGAATGCTGTGGAACCCCTAACTTAACACCAATGCTATGCCTTCTGATTGTCTTCATCATTCGAAACAGAACCACTTCCTACTAGCCTGTGTGTTCAGAGCATTCTATTGTTTAGAGTTTTCTGGCTATGCTACGATTCTTAAACCAACTATTTGCTAGATAAGAGTTAGGCAAGTGTGGAATAAAATGTCAAGTAGTTTCTGAAATGTTTGCCTCTTGCTCATACTGGTTTTATACACTCTGCGCTGAATGAATTTATCAAGCCAGGCAGAATTCACATGATGATACAGCGCACACATCGGGATGCTCTTCTCAACGTAAGAGGAAGCATTGGGGTGTGGCAAGACCTGAATTTATCCCCACCTCAAATTTTATCAGATCCATAAAATTGAACCCTGCCAGACCAATGGAAGAACACAGCTGAATTTGGTTACATGCACACATATATGTATAGATAAGCACATAAACACACACAGATATCACACATATCACACATACATATATAAAGCATATATGTACATACATATATACATATACATACACACACATATATATGTACATACATACACATATATATGTGTGTATGTGTCTATCTCCTTTGGTCAAGGGACAGGATGAGCCCCAGATAGCTTCTATAACATAAGTGTTTCCTCACATGGACAAGCCGACCAGTATACGTGGAACAAAGGATTGTGATGATGATGACGATGATGATGATGATGACGATGACGATGATGATGATGATGATAGTGATGATGATGGTGGTGGTGGTGGTGATGGGTTGTGGTGATGATAATAGTGATGAGTGTGCTCCAGAATTCAGGAGGACACACCCTCAATATTCTGAGAAGATTTGCCTGTTGGGTGCTCCTTATCCTTTCTTGCTTAGAGAGGATGAGCTGAGCCGTGTCGCGTGGCCGTGGTGATGCAGCCTATGTTGTTCAAAAGTAAGAAGTTAATTAAGAATTTCCTGCATGAGAAGCTTGCCCTCACCCCTTCTGAAAGACTTCACACACTTCCTCCTCAGCCGCAAAACAGGAGAATAACTTTCAGGAGTCTTGCTTCGATGTTTTCCTCTATCTGGAAAGACAGAAACTTTCCTGAGCCTGAGGCTAAGAGACTTGGCTAAAGGATCATTATATTATTATATTTCTTTGTTTTTCTCTCAGCAGCTTAAAATATTTTATAGTTATTGTTGCTGCACTAACTAGAAATGCTGCATCATTTTCCTTAAACAATGTTTTCTTTCTTTTTCTGTTTCTTTCTGCTGAGGATAAAATTCAGTGTCCTGTCCTGTATCCTTTTGAGCTGCATCCTTCGCCTTTGGAATTTTGAGACAACTTCTCAATCTATAGCTCAGGCTGGCCTAGAACTCTCAATTCTCTTGCCTCTACCTTGCCTCTGATTGTAGGTGACATTGTGTGACCTATAATCACCTACTGCCTAGCCATTGGGAGTCCACAGTGGCCCAGAAAGCAGAGGGTGGAGGGCCGGCTTGCATTTGAGGAGCGTGCTGAGCCGTGTGGTTAGGTCAACATCTCTGGGAGAAAGAAGGCTTCCTTCTTTCTGTGGAGGAATGGAGACAGACGCTGTGTGTGCTTATGGACACGCAAAGGCCCTTGGGAAAATCCTGCAGAAAGTCCCAGCACAGTATGGGTTTTGGAGTTACCTGTAACTGTGTTGAGTACATGGCCTTTGTATGGTTTCCTCAATTATCCCTGCTTTCATGCTTCATGGCTACGCCTTGAGAAGGGGGCCTGACCCTGAAGAGGGTAACCAGATGTGGCAAAGCTAGGAAAGCTTCACCCTGGAGGTCACCAGCAGCCCATCGGGAAGCCCCTTCACACAATAACACATTTCTGTCTGCGGTATCTTGCATGAGAGTTCGTGGTATACTGCATGCACAGACATAATGGTATAATCCATCATAGATTTGAGAACTTGGTGGAAGCATTTTTTAACCTACTTGGAGTTGAAATTGTTCTTGTGCATACAAACTCCAGGTATTAGCCATGTGTTTTGAGGATTAATGTTTGGGTAATGTAGCTATAACACGAAAATGGAGGATTACTCAGATATCAATGTCTAAAAAACAAGATTGTACTCCATTTATTAGACTTTGGTTCATGTGGCTTAAATATATTGATTAATTAGAGTGTTTCATTCATTGACACAGAAGCCTCTTTCAGGTGTTAAGTCCATTTTGGGGGGTCGGTTGTGGGGCTTGAAATCTGGACATGAGTCCTATCCTCAAGCTTTTCAGCTCAAGGCTAGCGCTCTACCACTTTGAGCCACAGTACCACTTCCAGTTTTCTGGCGGTTAATTGGCAATAAGAGTCTCACAGACTTTTCTGCCTGGGCTGGCTTAGAACTCTGATCTTCAGATTTCACCCTCCTTCATAGGATTACAGGCGTGAGCCACCAGCATCTGCCTAGTCCATTCTTAATGTCCTGTGATCCTACAAGCTCCCAGGGCCTTCGGTGTCTCACCTCTGAGCTTGTTTCGCATACAACTGTGGAATCTTCAGGAGCTCTTCCTTAGGAGGTTCCAGAGCCTTCTTTGTCCTTGTCCTTGTTTCTATCACTCTCTTCCACCAAACCCTAAGGCCAACAGTGTCATGGCTCTGGTCTCTCTACAGACAATGATAGCATGAAAAAATGACAATCACAAAAAATTTTTTCAAGGTGTTGGGTGCCAGGAGGGAAGGAGAACCAGGTGGGAAAGAGTTGGAAAGGGGGCAGTGGTTCTGCAGATACCTTGGAGCTAGCCAACACAGAGAGATTTGGATACTAGCCCGTTCCTGGCTTCTCCTAATTAAAGTAATTCCCATGTCAAGGCTGATGATGTAGCTTGGTGAGAGAGAATTTGGTGAGGATTTGACAAGTTCTTGATTTGATCTTTAGTGCTATAAAAATAAGGAAATAAGCTGATAAACAAATACAGGAAAATAACTGAGACATCCACATAGAACTGCTCTGTGACTGGGCATCATATCAGAGCCTCTAAAATATTTTCTTAATAAGTATAGTAATTGTGATTTTACAGATGAGGATTTGTCTGGGGATTTATTTATCAGTAAGCAATATACCAAGTCCGAATGCGTTTGAGCCTCTGTTCCTTATTCTTCTCTTCCGCTATTCTCTTGTCATCCTTTCCAGAAAACACACACACACACACACACACACACACACACACACACACACACACACACACGACTGGTGCTTAAACCCAGAGCCAGGGTGCTCTACCTTAGCATTTTTATTCGAAGCTGGAAGTATTCCACTGAACCACCCTACCACCTCTGCATCCGTGAAGCGCTGAGGAGGAGATGACATGAAGGCCATGTACCCAACACAACTGCAGGTAACCCTGAAACCCATACTGTGCTGGGACTTACTGCAGGATTTTCCCAAGGGCCTTGGTGTGTCTATAAGCACACACAGCGTCTGTCTCCATTCCTCCATAGACAGAAAAGAAGCCTTCTTTCTCCCAGAGTGGCTGACCTAAACACACTGCACAGCACACTCCTCAAATGCAAGCCTGCCACTCACCCTCTGCTTCGAGGGCCTTTGTGGACTCTGGATGACTGAGCAGTAGGTGATTGTAGGTCATTGTCACCTATGATCTCGATGGCAAAGAGCAAGAATATGTTTAGCAAGAACCATGAAAGATGTTTGTGTCAAACAAAAAATACATTATAGTAGAGTCTTTACATACCTCAATATCCCCAAGAAGCTATAAACTTTCACTGACAATAGACACTAATTCTGGAAAATATAAAAATAATTTACTATATAACTTGAGGATAGGGACAAGAGGAAGAAAATGGGGGGACAAAAGAATAAAAACATGTTCAGATGTTCAGTTGTTTATATTTCAAAAATCAAGGAACTATTTACTGTTTTTATATTATCTTTAAAAATAATTTGACACCTGGAGCCGGTGGCTAATGCCTATAACTCTAGCTACTCAGGAAGCTGAGATCTCAGGATCGCGGTTCAAAGCCAGCCTATGCAGGGAAAGCCATGAGACTCTTATCTCTAATTAAACACAGTAAAAGATGGAAGTGGATCTGTGACTCAAGTGGTAGAGCACTAGCCTTGAGCAAAAAGGAGCTCAGGGACAGCACTGGGCCTCAGAGTTCAAGCCCAGGACTGGCAAAAAAAAAAAAAAAAAGGCAAGCCATGCACTGTTGGCTCCCACCTGTAATTCTAGCTGCCCAGGAGACAGAGATCTGAAGGTCATAGTTTGAAGCTGGCCCTTGAAGGAAAGGTCTGTGTGACACTTATCTCCAAATAAATATCAAAAGCCATGAGTAGAGATATGGCTCAAAGTGGTAAAGGGCCAGTCTCAGGTTGAAAAGTCAAGTAAGAGCTCAAGGGCCTGAGTTCAAGCTCCAGAACCTGAAAATGTGTGTGTGTGTGTGTGTGTGTGTGTGTGTGTGTGTGTGTTGCTAACGTGTCACTATTAATAGTGGTGACTCTACAGGACAATAGGAGAAGGAGGATGGTTCTAAGATGTTTACTTAGATGTTTGTATGGAAAAATATAGTAGTATCAATTACTTCATACCATACGCTCTATCAAACCAGAAAGTCTGTGGACATAAATCTAGGGGGTGGAAAATAGCCTTTAGAAATAACTAGAAAACTTCTACAAAACTTCTTCAGAAAAGACAATAATTACTACCTGGGGTACAAGACAATGCTAGTTACAAACATATACATACAGGTATAAGTGTGTGTAATATATATTATATTACATATAATATATTATAGTATATAATATATTACATATTATATTATTATATATTATATTTTATTACATATACATAATATACTATATAGTAGATATATATACACATATATACTTATATTCAGAGCAAGTTAAGGTAATTTGGTTTCACCAAATAGCCATATAAAAACCCTGAGAAGACACATGTATTTGGCAAAGGCTTTATAACCAGAATACATAAAGGTCTTCTAAAATCAATAGGAAATAGAAAGTCCAAATGAACTTATTTAGCCACTAAATGTTTACAAAGATACTCAGTTTCACGAGTCACTAGTAAAAGGGGTATTGAACCTAGAATATGACTTTACTGAAATGTAAAAGGCAAATGAAGAGTATATTGTTAAAGATGTGTGTTAGCTTTCTGCTACGACAACAAGGAAACTGAGAAAAACCAACTTAAGTGGAGGAACATTTTATTTTGGCTCACAGTTTTGAGGTGTCATTCCATGGTTTGTGGGTATCATTACTTTAGGTGCCTGGTAGAGCAAATACGCTCATCTAGGAACCAAATGAGAAAGGTGAGTGAGGGGGGAGCAGCATTCCCCCTTAAAGCCACGCCACTAAGGACTTAACTTCCTGCCACTAAGCCCCACCCTCTAATGGTTCCTCTACCCCTCAATGTGACATGACCTGGGAATTGTCTCATTAGCAGGTGCCAGCTACAGCAGGATACAACTGGAACTGGAATACTGACAGTGGTAGCACCAGTGTAAACTACTCATTCCAAATCTATTAATTGATATCAACTAGGGCTGAGCATGTGTATGCTCTAACAACTCAGCAACTCACCTGGTAGGGTTAAGAGCGTCATATGCTGTGCACCTGTTTCATGAATACATTTGGACAAGAACACAACTGGCAAAGGCAGTGAGAATGGCACAGATGAAGCTTACAGAGTTATAAAAGAAAGGAGCAACAGCTAACCACATGCACTCACAAAAATCATAAAAGGGATAAAGATACAGTAAGCTGTTTGATGTCAAGAATCTTGGGAGAAGTGGTGACTAGAAGGGCCAGAGGGAGATCTGGGACTTCTGGTAGTTTTCATTTCCCTGATTGAAGTCCTGCTTATCTAGGGACATTGCATTGCAAAACTCTATTTATAATATATACAGTTTTTCCATATACAGTATACTTCAATACAAGGTTAAAATGCAATGGCCCTTAAAATAGTTGGAATTTGATTTCTGAAAACTCATTTAGCATGAAATGTTACTGCAATTTCGGTGGTATTAGTTCTGGAAGGAAGGAAGAAAGGAGTAAAAGGAAGGGAGATGGTGGCCATGAGCTTCAAGTCTGCCTCCTCTCTACCTTCAGAGCTCCAGCAAACGCTTTTAATTGTGGTTTGAAAGGTCACTTGAAGGACACATATCAGAAAGGCAGTTTCACAGAGAAAAGCTTGAAAGCAGGAAATTAAGCAGGCAGCTTAACTGCTTACAAACATTTTCCTATGGAAGAATAAAATATAATACAATCGAATAGAAACCACAAAATTATGTTTTAAAAATAAGGAAAATAAACAAAAATTAAACTGGACCAGATCTGATCACTTGGAGGCTGAGGTAGGGGAATCTGGGATGCAAAGTTAGCAGAGGCTACACAGCAAAACCTTGTCTGTCAACATAACAACAACAATGAACACACAAAATCCCCCCACAAAATAGTTTACTATAGAAATTGAGTTGGCCTAAATACTCTACTAAATACATTAGGGTTGGTATGCTCCAACTCTTTATTGCAATGTTAAATTTGAAATTTTAAGAATTGTGATTGTGTATAAAACAGATGTGTGTGTGTGTGTGCGCGCACACATGCTGAGATTACTTTTCATAGCAGAAATAACAGGCAGGCAGAATGTCGTGATAGCTTAGCTCCTGGTGGTGGCCATGGCCTGTGATTGTTGAGGTGAACTTTGTCAGAATAATCACCAGAATCAATACTTTATGAAACATAGCTTGGTTCTGGTGCCAGTGGCTCACTCCCGCAACCCTATCTACTCAGGAGGCTCACATATGAGTTCATGGTTTGAAACCATCCCATGCAGACCAATCTGAGACAACCGTATCTCCAATTCACCAGCAAAAAGCTGGAAGTGAAGGTATGGCTCAAGTGAGAGAGTACTAGTATTCATTCAGAAGCTAATTTAGAACTTGAGAACCTAAGTTCAAGCTCCTAGTACACACACACACACACACACACACACACAAATCTTAGTTGGGAGAGAGAAGACAAGTGTGGTTTGGAGCTTAAAATGTTAAACATAGAAAAATAATTTTCCCCAGCTCTGGGTGCTGGTGAAATGCCCCTACTAGAGATTGCCCTCCTGAGCTCTCCTAGTCCATACAAGGGATGTCATGTGATGGAACAGCCCTGCTTTTGGATGTGCCACTCATTTCTTGTTGTAAATGCCAACAACTATCCTGACATGAACCTTTCAGACTCTTTAGCATCCACAGATCAGACCTGAAAGATTCTTGGACATCAAAACACCCTCCTTACTGTATGGAATATTTTTCAATCCAATGTTACTTTGGACAAACATCTATGTATTTGTTAATCTATCTATCTATCTATCTATCTATCTATCTATCTATCTATCTATCTATCTGTAGGGAGCCAACAGCAAAGTTCATCCTCACCTCTGGCTATGTTGTTATCTCAAGAAATGTGCAAGGATATGGCTTACTTAAAAGACAACACAAGAGTCTGGTTTATGTTAACTATCCAACCTTATTTTGTCTTTACTGCCACCTGTTATTGCTGACTTCAAGGCTTTCTTGTTTTCTTGAACTTTAGTAACCCTATGCTATTCCCTGGTTCCTAAACTGCATTTAAGCTGAAAGTTAAAAATAAACGGAGCTGCAGTCTTGAGCTGCAGACCTCCCAAACCCCATCCTTTGTCTTTTGTCTTTAGTTTTGTGCTTTTCTTTTTCTTTTATCCTCGCCCCCTCAATCAGGATTCCCTTTCACTTCCCGCAGGCTCCGGCATCTATCTATCTATCTTGGACTTGAATCCTGGATCCTGGGACTGGAACTATGGGCCTGGGTACTGAGTTTTATTTTTTTTTCCTGAGTTTATTTTTTTTTTCTGAGTTGTATTTCCTGAGGTTTATTTTTTTCTTTCTCAAGGCTAGTGCTCTATCACTGGAGACACAACTCCACTTCCAGCTTTTCAGTTGTTAATTGAAGTTAAGAATCTCAGGGACTGTCCTGCCTGAGATGGTTTTAAACCATGATCCACGCATCTCAGCCTCCTCAGTAGCTAGGGTGCCAAGCATGAGTCACTGGCCCCTGGATAGACAAACATTGGGTTCCCAGACGGGTTCAGATCTTTCATTTTTCTCCCCAAGGTTTCCGCCTTCCCCTGACACAGTCCAGAGAAGAGGAACAACATTGTTTTTTAAATTCCTGTCTGTTTTTTTTGTTTGTTTTATTTTTCTTTTTTTATACTTTACTTATTAAACAAAAATTTTTGACAAGGTGTTATACACAGGGGTACAGTTACATAGTAGGGCAGTGTGTACATTTCTTGTGATATCTTACATTCTGTTTCCCTAGGTCAGGTAGACATATATATAATACACAGTGTACCAAGAACATATACAGTAGCTACGTGGCCTACACCCAAGAACATTCGCCTAGGGCTTTAAATGTAATGTTGACTGTATACAATATGTCAACAATACTCTTATACGAACGTACATACATAGCTTTTGAGCTATTGTGATCCACTGAGAGGTCTATTTTTGACCTTTATATGTTGAGTAGTTGTTTGGTTTTGGATACGTAATGTAGGGTCGCTGAACTACACCTGTGGGAAATACCATTTGACAAGGAGTTTTTGGTTTCGCAGACCTGGTCTCTATTGTCTCCCCGTCCCCCCACCTTAACAGTCATATACCAGGGAGATCATGCCCCTTTGCTTTCTGTGTTCTAGGCTTGTCTCATTCAACATTGTTTGTTTCAAGTTCTGACCATTTCCATGCAAATACCAGTATTTCACCATTTCTAATCGCTATGTAATATTCCATTGTGTATAGGTACCATATTTTTTGGATCCATTCATCTGTGGAGGGGCATCTGGGTTGTTTCTATATTTTGGCTTTTGTGAATTGTGCAGCGATAAACATGGAAGTGCAAATGTCTTTTTGATATCTTGGGACCTGCTGTTCAGGATAAATGCCTAGGAGTGGTATGGCTGGGTCATAGGGTAGGTCTATATTGAGCTTTTTGAGAAACCTCCATATTGTTCTCCAAAGTGGTTGTACTAATTTGCACTCCCACCAACAATGGAGAAGGGTTCCTCTTTCCCCGCACCCCCTCCAGCATTTGTTGTTGCCTGAGTTCAGAGTATAAGCCATTCTAACTGGAGTGAGGTGGTGTCTCAGGGTTGTTTTTATTAGCATTTCCTTTACTACCAGGGATGTTGAACATTTCCTTATATGTTTCTTTGCCATTTTTATCTCTTCTCTTGTGAAGTCTCTCTTTAGCTCCTTTCCCATTTCCTAATTGGTTTACTGGGCTTGGAGGGGCTTAGTTTTTTGAGTTCTCTGTAGATGACAGATATTGGGCCTTTGTCTGTTGCTGTGCTGGTAAAGATCCTTTCCCATATATCCTTAGCTGTGCAGAAACTTTTTATTTGGTAGTATTCCCATTTGTCGAGTCTCTCCCCTAACTGTTGTGCCCCTGGGACTCTATTCAGGAAGTTCCTTCCTGTGCCTATAAGTTCTAGTGTCTTTCCTAGTCTGTCCTTCAGTAGTTTCAAGGATTCAGGTCTGATGTTGAGGTGCTTGATCCATTTTGAGTTGATCTTGGTGCATGGTGATAGACTAGGGTCCACTTTGAGTTTTCTGCATACGGCTGCCCAGTTTTCCCAGCACCAGTAGTAGAAGAGGCTATGTTTATTCCATTGTATGTCTTTAGCTCCTTTGTCGAATATCAGCTGACTGTAAGAGTGTGGTTTTATTTCTGGATCTTCAGTTCTAATCCATTGGTCTTCAGCTCTGTTTTTATACCAATACCAGGCTGTTTTTGTTATGATGGCTCTATAGTGGAGCTTGAAGTCTGGTATTGTGATACCTCCTGCATTGCTTTTTTTGCCTAGAATTGCTTTGGCTATTCTAGGTCTTTAGCTGTTCCATATGAATTTATGGGTTGCTTTCTCTATTTCAGTGAAGAATTTAGCTGGGATTTTTATGGGGATTGCATTGAATTTGTATAACAATTTGGGCAGTATGGCCATTTTCACTATATTGATTCTGCCTACCCATGAGCATGGGAGGTCTTTCCATCTCCTGTGTCTTCTTTGATTTCCCTTATTAGATTTTTGTAGTTCTCATTAAATAGGTCCATCACGTCTTTGGGTAGGTTGATCCCTAGGTACTTTATTCTTTTTTTGGCTACTGTGAAAGGAATTATTTCCATAATTTCCTTTTCTGCTTGCATATTGCTGGTGTACAGAAAAGCTGCTGACTTTTGTGGATTGATTTTGTATCCTGCTACTTTGCCAAAATGGTTTATTAGGTGTAGGATTTGGGGGACTGAGTTTTTTGGGTCCTTCAGATATAAGATCATGTCATCTGCGAATAGGGATAGCTTGATTTCTTCCTTGCTGATGTGGATTCCTTTGATGTCCTCCTCTTGTCTTATTGCTATGGCTAGGGATTCCAGCACTGTATTGAAAAGAAGTGGGAAGAGAGGGCATCCTTGTCTTGTTCCTGAGTTTAAGGGGAATGATTTTAGTTTCTCCCCATTTAATACGATGTTAGCAGTTGGTCTGTTGTATATGGCTTTTATTGTTTTGAGGAATGTTCCATCTATTCCTGTTCTCTCCAGAGCTTTTAATAAGTATGGATGTTGTATTTTGTCAAAGGCTTTTTGCATCGACTGAGATAACAATGTGATTCTTGATTTTAGTTCTGTTTATGTGGTGAATTACATTGATTGATTTACGGATGTTGAACCATCCTTGTGTCTGTGGAATGAAGCCTACTAAGTGATGAACCCAGGACACCATATTTGCAAAGCATATCTGCTACCATTGAGCTACATTCCCAGAAAAACCTTGTTTTAGTCACTGTTGAGTTTGCTAAGCTCCTGAACACTTTCTGGTTGGTCTGTGTCATTAAAATTGTCACTCCCAAAGGTAACCTGTCACCAGGAAGAAGTCATTTAGGGATTGTAATATTTCTCCACACTCTTGAAAATCAATTTCATTTTTTCCCCTCACTAATATGCCTGTAGGAGACGGATTCCAAACTATTGATAACACCTTGTGATTTAAGGGCACTTTACAAAGAATTCCCGGCACTTCCTCTCATCTGGCTTCCGGCACAGGTAATGGAGCTGTTATCTCCTCTTTGCAGAAGCTGAACTGAGGCTTATCAAGTGGATGGGATTTGTTGAAGGTCACATGGAAGAGCCCAAACCCACAGCAGACTTAGGACTGGGACTCTGGTGTTTTGTTTGCTATAGAGCAGTTTGGCTCACACCAGTGGGTGAACAGTTGATACAAAAACATTGGCTGTTTTCCTCTTAATCCTCTGGCCATTGCACCTATTTCTCCATTGTCTCACCTGGATAGGAGTATTTAAGATTCTATGTGGCTCCCTTCTCCAGCTTTTGTAAAGCATGTATTTTTAAGCATCATTGTACTTTTCTCTGTGTGCTTCTGTATATTACACCAATTAAAAAAATTGATTCGTCTTCTCATACTGTCTTCACAAGATGAGGAAGACCTTGCCTTAGAAATCACTTGGTATTTCATTCTTTCTGACAGAATCATAGAATTCCATTGTGTATATTCTGCATTTTCTTGATCCATTCATCCACTGAGGGACATCTAAGTTGATTCCATATCTTGGCTATGGTAAACAATGCTGCAATGAGCATGGTTGTGCTGATGGCTTTAGGATAGCCTGGTTTGTGGTCATTTGGATAGAAGCCCAGAAGTGGGCTGCTGGGTCATAGTGAAGCTCTAGGCTTAATCTTTTGAGGAACCTCCATACTGATTTCCAGAGTACATGAACCAGTTTCCATTCCCACCAGTTGTGTAGTAGCTTTTGCCCACATTCCTGTCAATATTGTAATATGGAGGTCAGATCTGGCCACTGCCATCAGTGGCTGTTGAGGGGTGTTAGATTGACTTCATCTCAGGTTAGTTAAAGAGAGCAGAAGCTGATTCCATCTTCACTAAGTTCTCCCCCGCCCTGTCCAGGGAAGTTCCCCTTCGCTGTGATGAGATTGTGTAAACTGCTTGACCACCTGAGTAGTAGAACGTTCAAGGTTAATCCTGTGCCCTCCCATGAGTAGGTATATGGGCCTGCATCATGTGAGCCCCTCCAAATCCATGCATTAATTCTAACTAAAATGATAAGTTGGTTCAAACGGTTCCTATGAGACAGACTGTAACTCCATTGGCCACCTGCATGTGACCTGGCATGCTCTGTAAGTGTTGTAACCTCATTGGCCACCTTTGTGTGGCCAGCTTGACCATGTGGTATTTGCCTTTAAAACTCAACCCTGAGGGTGGCCGGGGGCATGGGGTCCCAGCTCCCGAGTCTGGGCTGCAGCCCTGGCCAGTCAGTTTTCTTTTTACTTCCCCAATAAATCCATCCTTTAATCACCTTTTTGCTTGAGACTGTCTCTGAGTGGTGGACTCTTGGAGGGATCGAGGATCGCCCAGACCCCATTACAGATACCTGTTATTGTTATTTTTATTGAATGTGGTCATTCTAACTGGGTTGAGGTAGAATCTCAGTGTTTATTTCCTCTTCAGAGAAATCATAAGGAAATGGAAAACCCTGGAAAAAATTATACTAAATGAAGTAAACCAGATGCAAGGAAACATAGGCTTCATGGTTTCCCTCATTTGTAGTGACTAGTAGGTGCCTATAAACCTACAAGTAAACCCGATAAACAGTAAAAGACAAATAATTACACCCGGATATGATTAATTAAACAACAGTCTAAATTCACACACTGAAAACAAAGGAGGATATTCTTAGCAGAAGATCACAAGGGCTTAATAGCTATAAGAGCATATAAAATGATGCATATCAAAATGAACTCCAAGAAATGGAAGTAAGAGGGTTTTCATTATACTGTTTTCAGTGCTTCCCCACCCCCCATTTCCTTGCTATTTCCTTTCTGTTGCTGATTTGATTTCTGTACCCTTTATTTTGTATATAAGTTTATCTGATTTGAGGAGGAGAAAGGGAAGAGTGAAACCCGCTAGATGCTATGTTGGAAATGAACCATATAACTTTGGAGGAGGAAAGTCAGGAGGGAAAAAACTAGGAGAGAATGAGAGAGGGTGGTGACACTGTTCAAAAGGAAATGTACTCATTTCCTGAATCATGTAACTGTAACCCCTTTGTACATCACCTTTACAGTAAAATTAAAAGAAAAACAAATCACTTGATACACGATAGCATAGATTCATATGCTTCCTATTTTATCTTTCAGTTCTCTACTGGCAAGATAGTTTTGTTTGCACTGATGATTCTGTGGAAATTAAGTGAAAGGTGTAGGGGAACCTCCTTCTTTGAGTCCCTAGAAACAGCAGGCTTAGAAAAAGTAGCGGGCTTGGGGAGAGGGCAAACCTAAGCCAAATAACAGGAGCCCAAAGCAGCTTGACCTAGAGCTGCTTGACCTTGACAAAAGAAAGGAATGAGGAAGACCACTCTGCATAGGGGAACTTCCAGGAAGAGAAAGATTTAAGGCTACTTAAGACCAGTTACACCCAGAACCAAGAATTGTATTGCTTTGATTGCTTTGTTTATGGAGTTTACTGGAATTGTAATCACTAACAAAAATTCTGCTTCAGTATGTCTGCCTGCTTGCTTTGCCTAACTTGTCAGACCACCTGTGTGTGGTGAATGTGATTCTTACCCCATGACTGCCTGCCAGTGGTACATGTGATACTTGCCCTTAAAAGCACAGCCCTATTTGGCCCCGGTGCTGTTTGTCACCATCCCAGTGACACAGCTAAATAAAAGACTCCTAGCCCGATTGACTGAGTGCTGGTGACTATTTTTGTATGTTCGAGGCCCACCTGGGTATCTGGTATGCAATAATTCTGCATGGTCCTTGAATGATAATATGAATGCCAAATGGCTCTTGGAAAGGTGAGATTCCCTGTCCTTGTGTCTAGCTTCCAAGGAAGCATTGGATCCCAGAAACTACCACAGAGCTCCTCTTCCTAAGACACAGGCCTGGGAAATCAGTTTTGTATGAGAGGCTTGCTCAGCTGGCTTCTCTTCCAGAGGATTCCAACGCTTCCAGAGCATGTGTTCTGCTTGAGTTCTGTCCCCTTTGGACAGAGTGGGACAACTCCTTCAATTGCCTTTTGTGTTGGACATATGCAGAAATGTCCCTCTAGCTGAGCAACCAATGGTTCATACTTGTAATTCCAGCTACTTCATAGTCTGACATTTGAGGATCACTGTTCAAAGCCAGCCTGGGAAGGCAAGTCCAAGAGTCTCTTATCTTTAATCAGAAAAAAAGCTAGAAAGTGGAGGTGTGGGTCAATGGTAGAGCACCTGCCTTGAGCAGAAAAAACTAAGAGAGAGCAAGAGGCCCTGAGTTCAAGGGTACTAGCACAAAAATAATGTCACTCCAAATGTGATCAAAAGACAATTTTATGGGGGCTGGGGATATAGCCTAGTGGCAAGAGTGCCTGCCTCGGATACACGAGGCCCTAGGTTCGATTCCCCAGCACCACATATACAGAAAACGGCCAGAAGCGGCGCTGTGGCTCAAGTGGCAGAGTGCTAGCCTTGAGCGGGAAGAAGCCAGGGACAGTGCTCAGGCCCTGAGTCCAAGGCCCAGGACTGGCCAAAAAAAAAAGACAATTTCATGAAACAATACACCTTGAACTGCTCAACAGCAAGGTGGAAGGGTCCAGATCAAATCAAACCACTTATCCCAGTTCTCCTCCTTGTTCTAAGAGGAAGAAAAACATTTGATCACCATATGTTTTCTTTTTATTAAAATGTTCCTAGCTAGGTGCCAAGTGGTAGAGTTCTAGTCTTGAGCACAAAACCTCAGGGACAGTGCCCAACCCCTGATTTCAAGCTCCAGGACTAGCTCAAAACTTTTGTTAAAAATCCTGAGGTTATGGGGCTGGGAACGTGGCCTAGTCATAGAGTGCTTGCCTAGCATGCACAAAGCCCTGGGTTCGATTCCTCAGCACCGCATAAACAGAAAAAGCTGGAAGTGGCACTGTGGCTCAAGAGGTAGAGTGCTAGCCTTGAGAAAAAAGAAGCCAGGGACAGTGCTCAGGCCCTGAGTTCAAGGCCCAGGAATGGCCAAAAAAAATCCTGAGGTTAACCAGACATCTCTCTAACAGAATGATTTGGTCTTTTCTTTACGTATTAAAAAAACAAAAACAAAAGTTATACAAAACGTATACCTCACTCCACTTTTTAAACAATATGTATAAAGTGCACCCAGATGCTTTAAGAATGAGAGGTGTTGTTGAAGGTAGAGCAGAAGTGGGAATTAATTAGTGGGGGAACAGAAAATGACCCAACATGGCCATAGGCCATGGCAACTAATGGAATCTTATATTTCTTTCCACTTTCAGGAAAAATTGCTCCCTTACCACCCCCCTACACTTTCCTTTCCTTTTTGTTTTTGCTATCTTTCTTATTGCAGACATTACCTTCAGATTCAAGGGCAGTGCTTTCAGCATTCCAAGTGATCCACACCTCCCTTCATCCAAAATTAAACCCACACAAACATTTCAAGTGCCTTAGAGCAGACACTCTGCTTTTCTTCAAACCCTGTCTGCTCGACTGCTGGATAGGATGCCTGAAACATCAGAGAAGAAACAGGAGGGTGTGGGAAAGCAGAGGAGTGAGGAGGTAATTCAGGACAAGGAAGGTGGTGTATTGACATTTCATTGCTTCATCTTGATTTCATATTCAACTGTCAAATGTAAGATTTAAGTATTCAGTATGGTGATTCAGCTGACAGGCTGTCTATTTTATACTCAGATGGAAAAATCTGGAGAACCTACCTTTTTCAAATCTGAAGAACCTGAGAGCTCAAAGGTCTGAGATTAGTTTTTCAGACTGTGTAGTCATGATTAAAGACATTGTCACGACCTTGTGAGATTGCAAGGTAGGATTCCCACTTTTCAATCAGTACAAAAAGATGATGGCATTCAGTGTCCTTTTAGTTCTAACGTGAAGTTTTGTTTTAAAGACAGAATCTTCTTACAAAGCCCAAGCTGGTCTCGAACGTAAAATTATTCTGCTTCTGCCTCCTGGGTGCAGGGCATAGCTGGTTTCTGCCATGCATTTTGCATGTTTTTAATATTTGGACTCAACCACCTGAAAGCAGAAAGGTTTATTTTTTGCGTGTGGTAAAACTTAGTTAATTAGTAGATTTGAAAATGAAGTAGCTGACAGGTGCTGGTGGCTCAGGTGGAGAGTCTCTCATGTGTAGTCTTGTCAGTGTTAGTAGGTCACATACTCCATCCACAGTAGACATCATGCCAGCAGCCGGCACTGCCCCAGGGTCCATAGCCTGTCCATCACCATATCCAATAGATACAGATAGTCTCAAGAGTACAGGCAGTATCATAAAACACAAAATGGCTCACAGTCCTTAGCTACTCAGAAGGCTGAGCTCTGAGGATCCCAGCTGGAAGTCAGCCTGGGCAGGGAAGCCTGTGAGACTCTTATCTCCCATTATCTACCAAGAAAAGGTGGATGCAGAACGGTAGTTCAAGTAGTAGAAGATTAGCCTTGAGGAAAAAAGTTCTGGGACAGCACCTAGGCCCTGAGCTTAAACCCCAGAACTGGCACAAAACACACACACACACACGACACAAACAGACATGAAATAGGAAGTGCTAACTCTAAGAAAAATACATTTCACAGTAAGTTCACACTCCTTAATTTTTAGATTTTTAAATTTTAATTTTTTATAGATACATATAAAAAATGCTATTTATTTGAATGAGGGAAGGGAGGGGAACATCGAAATGGTGAGACAAAGGATAAAGGGTGAGCCAATGCAACAGTTGGAAATTAAGTGTACAACTTAGGAGAGGGGATGACTGGGGGAGGGGAGGGAACCTGAGAGAAAGAGGAGGGAGGGTAACAAGTATGACAAGAAAGGTACTCACTACTTTACATATGTAACTATAACCCCTTGTACATTACTTTGACAACAAAATTAAGTTAAAAACAACAACAAAAAGGTGGATTTAAATACACAAATACTACAGATATTAAAAATAGTTGGAAATTGTAAGGTCCACTCCCAGGAGGGCTCCCTGTAGATGCCTCCTGCCTCTTTAAGTCTCCTCCCAGGGCCTGCATTACCTAGGTAACTGGCACACAGGAAGCAGTTCCTCCCCCTTCTCTGAGGTCACATCAGAATCCACCTGACCACACCTCCCAGCCCCTGCCCTAGATAAGGCAGGGCTGGGGGATGGTTCTAAACTTCTCAGCCATGTTTGATCTCGGCCATAGTCCAGCAGTTCTGGAATAAACTTTCTCTCCTGCCTGAATAGCATGTGGTGTTCTCATTCATCGCGACCTATTTTAATAACTCTTACCGAAACTAGGGATGACATACAAATTCGATATACACTTACAGTATGACCCCTTGAGATAAATGATTAGCAATGAAAAAAATGCACTTTTTATGAAGTACTATATGTTCATAGCTGCATACATATGATATACAAATCCCAAACAGTTTTGATTTATTTTTTTTCTGGTTTGAACTTAAGGCCTCATGATCACTTGCCTTGTTTGCTAAACTGGTACTCTACTACTTAAACCATGCCTCTGGCCCTCCTTTTTTCTTTTTACTGATTATTGTGGAGATTGAGTCTTGAAGATTTTTCTGCCTGACCTGGCTTTGAATCTTGATCCTCTGAATATCAGCCTGCTGAATAGCTAAGATTAAAGCTGTTAGCCACTAGTGCCAAGTACATTTTCTTTTCCTTAGAGTAAAAATTTTAAAATCTTGTTTGCCTAGTTTTTTGACATATGCAGCAGAATTATCCCACCTTAAAAATCCACACAAAAACTACTTAGTCCTAACTGTCACTTAGTACTCAGTGACCACCGTGCTCTCCTTATTCTCCTCCACTCCTCCAGCCTCTGGAAACCTTCTTTCTTTCTTTTTTTTTTTTGTCAAACTGATGTACAAAGAGGTTAGTTTCATACATTAGGCATTCGATACATTTCTTTTACTGTTTGTTACCTCCTCCCTCATTCCCCCCTTCCCCCTCTCTTTTCCCTCCCCCCCCCAAGAGTTGTTCAGTTCATTTACACCAAACAGTTTTGCAAGTATTGCTTTTGTAGTCGTTTGTCTTTTTTTTACCCTGTGTCTCCCAATTTTAGTATTCCCTTTCAGTTTCCTAGTTCTAATACCTGTATACATGGTTTCCGATGTACTCAGATAAGGTACAGAGATAGTGCAGGTACAACCACAGGAAGGGGATACAAGAAGATCATCAATAATAGAAGCTATGGGGCTGGGGATATGGCCTAGTGGCAAGAGTGCCTGCCTCGGATACACGAGGCCCTAGGTTCGATTCCTCAGCACCACATATACAGAAAATGGCCAGAAGCGGCGCTGTGGCTCAAGTGGCAGAGTGCTAGCCTTGAGCGGGAAGAAGCCAGGGACAGTGCTCAGGCCCTGAGTCCAAGGCCCAGGACTGGCAAAAAAAAAAAAAAAAAATAGAAGCTATGGTTACACATAGCACGTTGAAAGTAGTTACAACTGTGATATAACAATCAACATGGAGTTCATTTCACTTAGCATCATCTTATGTGTTCATAAGGGTATAGCTATTGGGCTCTTGTGATCCTCTGCTGTGACTTGCCTAAACCTGTGCTAATTATTCCCTATGAGGGAAACCACAGAGTCCATGTTTCTTTGGGTCTGGCTCACTTCATTTAGTATAATTTTTTCCAAGTCCTTCCATTTCCTTACAAATGGGGCAATGTGGGCTGGGGATATAGCCTAGTGGCAAGAGTGCCTGCCTCAGATACACGAGGCCCTAGGTTCGATTCCCCAGCACCACATATACAGAAAACGGCCAGAAGCTGCGCTGTGGCTCAAGTGGCAGAGTGCTAGCCTTGAGCGGGAAGAAGCCAGGGACAGTGCTCAGGCCCTGAGTCCAAGGCCCAGGACTGGCCAAAAAAAAAAAAAAAAAAAAAACAAAAACAAATGGGGCAATGTCATTCTTTCTGATAGAGGCATAAAATTCCATGTGGATATGTACCACATTTTCTTGATCCATTCGTCTACTGAGGGGGATCTGGGTTGGTTCCATATTCTAGCTATGACAAATTGTGCTGCAATGAACATTGTTGTGCTGGTGGCTTTAGTGTGTTCTTGTTTGTGGTCTTTTGGGTAGATGCCCAAAAGTGGGGCTGCTGGGTCACAGGGGAGCTCTATGTTTAGCCTTCTGAGGAATCTCCATACTGCTTTCCAGAGTGGCTGAATAAGCTTACATTCCCACCAACAATGAAGTAGGGTTGGGAACCTTCTTTCTACTCTCATCTTCAATAAGATCAGCCTTTAAAATAATTTGCATCTATAGGGAGATCACATGCTACTCGTCTTTCTGTGACTGCCTTGTTTTGTGCAACACAATGATCTCCAGTTCCATGCCAGGGTCACAAATAAAGGCTGAATAATATTCCAGTGTTTGCCATATCTTCTTCATCCATTCATCAGCCATAGGCACTTAGATTCCTCTCATTCCTTTGCTGCTGTGAATACTGCCAAGTAGAACCCGGGAGTGTGGATGTTTCTTCCTTTGGATGTTTATCCAGTAGAGGGGTTGCTGGGTCACATGATATTTCCATTGTTCATTATTTTATTATCTTCAAGTAGCTGTACAAGCGGTTTTCAATTTAGCCTGTCCACTTATGAGTATAATGCATCTTGATCAGTGTCACTCCTTTCATCCATTATTCATTTTTTTTAAGGACGCATCATAGGATTGTCTACTGACAGTACTACTTTGCATTCCTTCCAACAGTGTGCAAACATTTGTTCCCTTGGCTCCACATTCTTACCAAAACCTGTTACCTTTTGTCTTTTTGAAAGCAGCCATTCTGACTGGGATAAGGTAACATCTCATTATGGTTTTGATTTGCATTTCATTGATGATTAGTAAGATTGAATATTTTTTCATATGCTTATTACATATTTGTACATCTTCTTTTTTGAAATGTCCATTTAGATCTAGTGTCTGTTTTCTCTTATTTATTGTCAAAGTGATGTACAGAGTCTAGTGTCTGCTTTTAAAAGTGAGTTTTTTGAGGTTTTATATAGCATGTACATCATTCGTCAAATTTATAGTCTGTAGATGTATACTCCCATTTCTTTCTGTTCTAATCATTTGTTAGCCGAACCGAAGTCTTTAAGTTTTATATAAATTCATATACCTATTTTCTTTTGTTCTATTTTGGAAAGCGTGTATGTGTGTGTGTGTGTGTGTGTGTGTGTGTGTGTGTGTGTGTGTGTGTGTGTGTGTTTGTATGTGCCTGTGTGTGTCTGGGTCCATGTGTGTGCACATACCAGTACTGGGCTTTGAACTCAGGACATGATGACCTCTAACTTTTCACTCTGGGCTGGCACTCTATCACTTGATCCACAGCTCCAGTGCCAGCATTTTGCTAATAAATTGGAGATAAGAATCACATGAGCTTTCCTAACTAAGTTGGCTTCAAACCACAATCCTGGTGCCCCCACTATTTTGGAGATTTTTGTCAAAATAAAATAACAAAAAATTCCTGTCCATTCTGATATCCTTAAGTAATTCTACTACTTTCTTCTAGTGGTTTCATAGTTTCAAGTCTCATACTTATGACTTTAGTCCATTCAGGTGAGTTTTGTGACTGGTGAAAGAAAGGGGTCTAGTCTCTTTCCTCTACATGTGGATGCCCAATCTTCCCAGCACCATTTATGAAAGAACTATCATTTCTCCACTGTGTGTTTTATCACTTTTGCTGAAAGTCAGTTGGCTGTGGATGTGTACATTATAGTCTTATTTTTAATAATAGCTGTGTTTTATACTCTACTAACAATTCCTGGACATATTATAAATACTGTACAGAGCCACCAAACTGGTTGCACAAGCCACTCATGACACAGTGCATTTAGAGAGCAAAATGCAGTTTCTCTTTACTTTCTCCAGGACCTTACCAATAACAAAATGACCTGTGGCCAAGTACCTTATTAAAAATAGCATAGTCTTTGCATATAATTTATGTACTTTAAATCATCTTGAAAATATTGATGATAAATATTATAGTGTGTTGTTTAGGGAGTCAAAAAGTATTATTATTATGATTATTAAATTATTATTAGGGAGCCAAAGTTATTTTTTTAAATATTTTGCTTGAATCTGCCCAAGTAGTATATACAGACTCAAAAGGAACTGCACATATTTTAATGTACTGTTCCAGATGTTGGGATTCCAAGCATCTGAACATATGCTCTCTTTAAGCAATTGATTTGCATCAAGTGTCCCAACCTGACCACTCTTGTCCAGCTGTTGCAAAATACAAAGATAAGTCAGAATCCTCCTGCCTTCAGGAAGTTCCCAGAACAGTGGAGAAAGCAGGGGGCCCAGTTCAAAGGATGGATTGACTAACGTCCAGAGAAGGGAGAAGAGGAGGATGAGGTAACTATTGGTGGGGAGCTGCTTGTTGTTAAAGTCTGATTTTTTTTTTATTTCTGTAAGAAAATGTTTGGGACACTGAGGGTGATAGAGTAGGAGGACACACATGGCCGAGTTTTTTTCAGATCTCAATCTAGTAGAAGTTTGAAGACTTTCAAGTGCTAATCTATAGGTAGTCGTCTGTATTCCAAATCTCTTCCACCCAGCAAATCCCCAACCTGGCTTGAATTTTTCAAATTCTTCTTTACAGGTATAAGCCAAAATTCAGGGTACCAGAAATGGTTGTTTACTATCTATGTGGGTTGGCCTATATGGCAAACTTGGGGTTCTTTTGTTCTCTTTTCAAATGAAACATTAAATGATATCCAGGGGTCCAGTTCTGAACCACAGCGTGGAATATCATTAGTAGGATTCAGTGTGACTTCGGGAAAAGGATCTTAATTCACTCTCTGGCAGCACTGGATGCTTTGCCAGCTTAACATTTGGGTACAATTGCACGAGTTTTACTTGTACAACACTGAACTGATTTGTTTTGAATAGCACAATGACCCAACCAGCACACACTTAAACTCCTAATGGTGGAACCTGTGTTGATTTTAACAAAGACAGGCCAAATTAGATAAATATTATTGACTAGAACTTAGTTCTGACATTCCTTGGGCATAACAGATGATCTGTCTCAGGATTATGCTTTGTTCCTACCGTGTTGGGTCTGGGTATTCTCACCACTGTAACACTATCAGATTTGTTGATAGTCTGTGCTTTGTTTGGCTAAACTTAAGAGAGGTCAAAGCTGGAAAATGTCATCTTAAAATTAAGGATACTTTTCAAATCCAGTTTTCTTTATGGGAAAATGAATGTGAAGGTGGTGTCCATATTCCCCAAACACAGTCTCCTGTTGATAATGTTAGCATAAAACACAGTGTCACAAACATTTTTTTTTAACTGATCAATGCTTGATCTCAAGCCTTATGCCAAATTTTGATGCAAAAGGGAATTTAGTATCATAGGTGATTTGAGGCTGATGATCATAACATGTTAAATACAAATTCAAGTGGAAGTGAACTTTGTCAATTCTTCAACAGTTCAACTATGTAGCATTATAAAAGCTGTATTAATATAAAGTACAGGACATAAAATAAACTGCCATTCATTTTCTCTACTATTAGGTATGTTTGCCTAATGGTCTGGTAAATGCTTGTAACTGCATCTAGTATTTTTGTTTAGGAGACCTGTCAGCTCTAGATATAAATAAATAACATGCTGTTGAATATTCACATCTTTAGGAATTATAAAAAAATGAAACAAGAGATAGAGAGAGTTTATGTCCACACAGATTAAAATTGGCATAAGAACCTCTAGAAAGATAGGAAGCAAACAGAACATTGGTAAAGACAGCCACAAGTGCCCAGGCCTCAAGTATTTGAATGCAAAGCAAAACAAGAAATCAGTACACAGAGAGAGGAGGATAAAGACAGAGGGATAAAGACAGAAAGAAAGAGAAGACAAGAGAAGTAAGAAGAGATGGGAGAGAGAGAGACAGTGAGACAGTGAACAGAAACAAAAAAAAAAAACATTTTGGAACACTGGAGACTAAGGACAAATATGACCACCTCTACTCTGCATGTATCTTTGTCCTGTCCTATGTGTCAACTCCTAGCTATATATTACCTTTTTATTTTAAGAGAATGAATGATTGCTTTGCTTATCTACACTTGGGACATTCCAAGTGCTTCATAGGCATAGGGGTCAATGGCTATTACATTGTGCTATGCAAACGTGGGCCATCGTTGTAGGAATGATGATCAGAGATGAAAAAAAAAAAAAGCCATGATCTCTGCACCATAACTAAGATATTCATAAAAACAAAATTAATTCATGTATGATGAGCCTGTGGTTACGTGAGTTTCTGTTGCCAGCCTGGTAAGGTTATTCACTGATTCAGACATTTTCATGGTGTTCTGCAAAAATAATGATGGAAGTCTTGGCTCCTGAAAAATCATGCTATGTGTTGGGTCATACATGGTCCCTAAAGACCCTTGTCCTCAGAACTGATGAGGAGAGTGGGATGTTACTGGGAGGTGATGAAGCCTTTAGGATGTGGGACCTCACGGGAGGAAGTTAGGTTAATGGGATGATGCATGTGAAAGTAAAGTGGAGACCTCAGCTCCTCCCTCTCTTCCCTGTTGCTTCCCAGCTGCTGTCTGTGAGATGAACACACTTCCCTGCCACTTGCTTCCTGCTCCCACTCTGATATGCTGCTGCTCTTCCACTGGCCCAAGAGACATGGGACCAACCAATGAGAACTGGAAACTCAGAAATGGTGAGCCAAAGTAAATCTTTCCTTCTTATTCACTGATTTATCTCAGATACCTTTTCACATTGCAAATTTGACCACAACAAATGGAAAAGTACATATTCAGTTAAGAGGACAATACAGATAAAATACTCAAGTCAAAGAGAAATTTGTCTTGTAATATTCTCTAAAGAATTTGGGGGCCACAGCTCTACAAAGGGGAAACAAAAGAGGAAAACAACAATAACAATGACAACAAAAGCAAAAACATCAAAGGAGGATCAACTTTCCCTAATAACTAACCAGAAGTTAAGTCCCCCAGCAGGGGGAAGGGGAACAGATTAAGAAATAAGGATGTGTCTATATCTTAACCACCACTCAGACATCTTATCATGTTTAGCAAAAACATGGGGTAATCATAAACTAAAAGAATATCCGGAGGGCCAAGCTAGGCGTGAGTGACCAGGATACGGTCCTCGATCTCTCAGCATAGAAGCTGCCTCATTTTTCTTATTTAAACAGAAAATTACATACTGAACAGTACTGACCAGAATACCATTGGCACACTCATTCTACGCCAGAATTTCTCAATTCTGGCATAATCCTGAAGCTTCGAAATATCTCATATTCATTACACACCTCAGCCTAGCCCATTCATGTCAGAATTCTGTGTGGGAACAAAGCATTACTTCTTTCTAAAACTTTTCAGTGAGAACAACACACAGTCAAGGTTGAAATGTAGAGCTGTGTGCATGCACTGTTGTTAGAAGATGTCTAGACATGTTCATAGAGACAAAACATCCGGGATTTACCATTTCCAGCCTGCCACATTGTGCTTCATTGCCCTCATCCCTGCCCCTCTCCCTCCTTCATGCGTTACTGAACAGACAGGTCCATCCGAGAATGTAGGCCACTGCCAACCCACATCCAACACGAGGAGGGACAGACAGACAGAGAAGCACTGCTTAAGTGGGAGCAGAAACAGTGGATAGGGCCTGTACTCGAAGGACACCAACAGGGCACACAATGGATGATGGGAGGAATAGAATAAAAAATTCTAGGGTTCTAGATTGAGGAGAGTAGAGATCCCCAGCAAGCTCTCAGCTCAGTGTGAAAGTCTGGAGATTGATCTGACAATACTCTGCTGCCTTAGGAGGAGGAAGGGAAAAGGGTATTCTGAGACAGGACTAGAAATTTTAATTAATTAATGTGTCAGTGCTGGGGCTTGAACTCAGGGCCTAGGCACTGTCCTTTAGCTTTTCTGCTCAAGGCTCACATTGTGCCACTTGAACCATAGCTCTACTTTCACCTTCTTGTGCATCTGTATGTGATCAACTGGAGATGTGAATCTTGGGGACTTTCCTTCCTAGGCTCGCTTTTAGCTGTGATCCTGAGATCTCAGCCTCCTGAGTAGTTAGGAATATAAACATGAGCCATAAGCACCTGGTACAGTTTTTTTTTTCAAATTTTTATTATCAAACTGATGTACAGAGAGGTTACAGTTTCATACATTAGGCATTGGATACATTTCTTGTACTGTTTGTTACCTTGTCCCTCATACCCCCCTACCTCCTCCCACTTTCCCTTTCCCCCCCTGAGGTGTTCGGTTCACTTACACCAAACAGTTTTGCAAGTATTGCTTTTGTAGTTGTCTTTTTTTACCCTGTGTCTCTCAATTTTGGTATTCCCTTTCAATTTCCTACTTCTAATACCAGTATACACGGTTTCCAATATACTCAGATAAGATTACAGAGATAGTGTAGGTACAACCACAGGAAGGTGATACAAGAAGATCATCAATAATAGAAGCTACAGATACAGATGGGACGTTGAAAGTAGTTACATCTGTGATATAACAATCGTTTTTATAACATGGAGTTCATTTCACTTAGCATCATCTTATGTGATCATAAGGGTATAGCTATTGGGCTCTTGTGATGCTCTGCTGTGACTTGCCTAAACCTGTACTAATTATTCCCAATAAGGGAGACCATAGAGTCCATGTTTCTTTGGGTCTGGCTCACTTCACTTAGTATAATTTTTTCCAAGTCCTTCCATTTCCTTACAAATGGGGCAATGTCATTCTTTCTGATAGAGGCATAAAATTCCATTGTGTATATGCCTGGTACAGTTCTTTATTTTGACTGTACTATGGTCTGAACTCAGGGCCTTGCTAGGCAACTGCTCTAACACTTGAGCCACACTCTCTGTTTGTTTAGATAGGTTCTTATGCTTTATGACTCAGTAGATAATTATTGTAGCCTCGCTGGCTGAGATCTTATCAAGTGTTAATCACCCTGGCCAATTATCTACGAGAAGTGATAGTGGCTGATGAGAAAAGTCGAACATTACAGGATGAAGGCTTATTTCTTGGCTCCGCAAGGCTTGGAACCTTTTAGTTGGTGGCTGCCAAGGCCAGTGATAGAAATCCACCTGCTTAGCGCAGACACAGCTAGTTTGGAAAAAAAAAGGGAGACATTGTCCCTCACTGTGCTCAATTGCAAAACAAACTTCAAAGACAATGAAAAGATGCAATTCTGGAGGTGGCAACAACTCTTTAAGTTGGGTGGCAATAACTCTTCTTTAAGTTAGATGTGCATCACTGGAAGAGAGAGAATCTGACTCGATCCTGAGTCCTTTTTATCCTACTGCCTAATCTCTTCTTTCCATTGAGCAAACAGTAATCTAAAGAGGGAAACTTTTTATCAAAATATTAAGACAGTCATCTCTGCTGATTTCCTGCACAGGGCTGGATCTCTAACAGCAGGATGAAGAGGAGAGGGACACTTGCCGCAGGTGGAAGTGTTAAGGGATGCACCAAGTAGAGCACTGAACAAGAGCACTGTGATGGGATTGGCAGGGGAAAGGCAAGATGAGGACCGTATGAGAGGCTGAGTTCAGATTTGTCCTGGAAGACAGGAAGCCCACTGGAGATAGTTCTTCCTCCTGCATATTGGACAACATAAGCAACATGTGTTAGAATCTATTATGTAAATCAGTGAGCATCCTATAGGTGAATAGCTCCTGAGCTAAAGACTAGGGGTAGCAGGGGACCTCTCAGTGATGCTTCTATAGAGAAGACTTTATCTCTAACAGCCTTGTTTGCTATATAGCTGTTTCATCAGGCAACCAGATGGATGGATGTGCTCGGCTTTTGTTGCCTATCTGTCTTAATGGCAATTGACTCAAGGATATCATATAAGCTGCCTCCAATTCATTCTGATTCATGGCTACAAATTTCTTCCAAATGAATAAGTGAATGAATAAATAAGTTGAGTGAATAAATGGATGAAAATATATGGGAAAGAGCTCATACATCCATATCATATCTAAAGATAAAAATAATTCACTCTAGCTTTGTTTCTTCCCACCATTGAGTGGCATGTGTATCTTGAACAGAATCATTTGCTTTTGGTCTCAAGTAAAGAAATAGGTTCATTATTGAATATCCAGTAAATATTCAACGACAAATTATTTCACTGGAAGTAATTTGAGTGTCTTAGTCTTCAGTTATTTTCTATTGAAAACTGTTTTACTCATGTCCCCCTGAAGGTGAAATATTTACTTCTCTTGTTGATCATGATTGGCTCTGAATTGGCTAACATTCAGCCTCAGCTCCCTGTAAACTTGTGAAAGCTCTTTCTGGAGGCTCAGCTCATGCATTTTGAGGACTCGGGTTGCTTTATTCTATTCATTTTCTCTTGAAGCACACAAGTTCCTAGAGTTTCACACCCCATTCACATTATTGCAACACTACTGAAATTATGTCTGGGTTGGTTGTTGTCTTGGTCTTTTGTGGCTCGAATTAAAAGATTTATTCTTTCTTGGCTAGAGCTTGCCATCTGAGTCACATCTTCTATCTGGATTTTTGCTGGTTATTTCGGAGATTGAGTCCAATAAACTCTTCTCCAGTAAGCTGGCTTAAAGCCTCCAGCTCTCAGATCTCAGTCTCTGAGCAACTAGAATCATAGGCATGAGCCGCTAGCACCTAACTTCCTGCTTAAAAAAATCATTTGACATTACTTACAAACTCAGAATGTGTGTGTTTATTAGATCATTGTGGCTTTCTCCACCAGACTATAAACCCCAAGAGAATAAAGATTTCATTAATTTCCCTACCACTGTCTTCTTATACCTTAGAGAGTCCCTAGTACATGGAGAAAACTCAATAAATATTTAAAGAACTAAAGAATGCTCTCGTGGGAGCCCCTTTATTAAGCCAAGAGCTCTTTTACTATGCAAGTAATCAAACTTTAATTTACCTTGCACATTAATAGTGAGCCAGTTCAAATTAAGGCACCTTTTCCCAGGAAAGTCACTAGTTAATTCATCAGGATAAAGACAAAAAGCTACTAGTGATGAAGGTTTGCTCTACCCATACTGGACCAAAGAAAATCCCAAAGGAGGTGGACAGAAGTGTTCTGTTGCTAAGGCTCTGCTATGGAACACTTCTTGATTGGCCTGAAAAAAGACTGCACCTTAGGTGTAGAAAGACCCTCATCTGTTATAGACTCCATTCTGACTATGTACCAGATAATTTCTTCCCATAAAAGTATCAGCATAAATTGACTTACTCTGACCATTGTGCATTCAAGACCATTGTGCAGTTAGTCATAACAAAAAAAACAGGAGAAAAAATAAAAGAACAGAGCTTAGTAAAACTCAATGAGCTGTGCTTAATTTGCATAACAGTTCCAGATGTCTCATGGGACTAAACAGAAGAGAATGTGCTTGGTTGGACAGTTAGGGTGAGATTCCTTCAAGAAATGTTTTTACCTGTATAAGAGTGTATAGGCTGAAGAGTACAAGGACTTGCATGGCATATATATTTAATGAAAATCACCCCATCATAATCCAGGTCAATAATTTTATTATTATTTTCTGAACACATATTTCATGAAAGTCTTGTACTCACTGTAAAAAGTACTCTGGAACTGAAGGAATTATATAATATATGTGAAATACATGATATACAAGTATTAGACCTATTCTAACCCAAGATGAGACATTCTTGTGCTAAGTCTTACTCTGATTTTTGTGTCAAGTTTCCCTCCCCACTTTCTATACTTTGCTCAGGCTGGGCGGAGGGGAGGGCTGCGATTCTGACACACGTGTCATGCTCATTTCTCAACAGCTATCCAGCTGGCTTTTGCCAAAGATAGGGACTAGGAAGAACCTACTGACTAGAACAACGGAGAAGAAATCCCCTCCTTCCACTTCGGATTGGATATTAAGCAGTGGGTGGATCTTCCTTATAAGCTCCAGCACCCACGGGTTCTAGACCCACAATGGATATAGCTTCTGGAAGTCCCTGGCTCCTAGACTGAGTAATACCACCACCACCCTCATCAATCCAACACAAGAATATATGCCACAGCATGCAAACAATTCCATGCTTTTAAAATACACAGGAGAGTGACGTTTTTGTCTCATGTTCCCTGGATGTGCACACAGCAAGTTTATTGATTCTAGGGCCACTAGAAGTTACAAGTCATATCACTATGAAACTCGATGAGCTTTTGGTACTATATAAGCAAAATAGTTAACTTTAATGGATTTAAGGGACACAAAGCTACCTAGAGAGTTGAGGCAACGTTCTACATCTTGTCTGAATTGTGTTGGTGGTAGGCAGGCAGTTATACTGTCATGTCAAGGTTAGCAATTTCCCCATTCTCCATCATTCGGAATTTCTCCCTGACCATACTTAGGCCTCTAGTCTGGTCCTAATGTTGAAAGCACACTTCAAACAATTCCTAATGATCTGTTCCCAAGCCACACAAGAATTCCACTGTAAGCTCCTTAGTTCAGGTGTTGAAGTGCATCTGGTATTCATGAGAGGATAGGGACCCATCAGAACCTTCTGTTCCTGCTGTCCAACATCAGAAATATCTTCAACAACAGCAAGTCCCTTTTCTTTCCATATTTCATAGTTTTAAATTCAAATGCTAATGCCTCTGGCAACATTTAAAACCTGATCTTCGCATAGTGGCTTCCTATATTTTTCCCATGGCTCACATTCTCATAGTCATCTTCAACAACATAGTTTTTTCATCGCTCCTCCAACTCTGTGAACACATTCTCATTTCCTGAATTTACAATAAACCCTTGGTTTCTTTCTTCATCTCTGAGTACCTGCCTCTCAATACAGTTCCTCTTTAAATCAGCAGATATTTCTGAATCCTCTTTTCAATTTCAATGCTGACTTCAACTTTTTGTTGAGATTTAGCATATGTACATAATTGTGGAGAACTCTGTCATAATTCTGTGCATGTATACAATGTGTAATGAGCAAATCAGGGTGATACATACATCCATATATTTTTTTTTTTTTTTTTTTTTGGCCAGTCCTGGGCCTTGGACTCAGGGCCTGAGCACTGTCCCTGGCTTCTTTCCGCTCAAGGCTAGCACTCTGCCACTTGAGCCACAGCGCCGCTTCTGGCCGTTTTCTGTATATGTGGTGCTGGGGAATCGAACCTAGGGCCTCGTGTATCCGAGGCAGGCACTCTTGCCACTAGGCTATATCCCCAGCCCCATACATCCATATTTTTAAATGTGCATCCTTTGAAAGAATTTCACATTCTTCCCATCTTTTTGTTTCCGTTGTTGTTCTAGTCTTGGGGCCTGGGTGCTGTCTCTGAATGTTTTTCTTTTTTTTGTTTGTTTTTTCTTCTCAAAGCTACAGCTCTATTACTTGAGCCAGCTCTTTGTTGGCTAATTGGAGCTAAAAGTCTCACAGACTCTCCTGCAGGGTGATGTCAAACTGTGATCCTTAGATCCCAGCCTCTTGAGTATTCAAGATCATAAGCATGAATCAGTGGTGCCCTGCTCCAGTCATTTGTTGTTTTTTGCCAGTCCTGGGGGACTGAACTCTGGGCCTGGGCACTGTCCCTGAGCTTCTTTTGCTCCTAACACTCTACCATTTGAGACACAGAGTCACTTCTTGTTTTTTCTGTTTATGTGGTACACAGGAATCGAACCCAGGGCTTCATGCATGCTAGGCAAGCGCTCAACCACTAAGCCACATTCCCAGTCACTCATCAATTTTTAAATACATCATAAATGTCTTTAGCTATGACTTGTCCTATATACTACAAAAACTAGAACTAGTTCTCCCTCTGTTACTGTGTTGTGCTCTTATTTAACTTCATCTTGTCCTACATCCCAGTCCCCTTCCCAGACCCTCGTGACCATTATTTTCCCTTTTTTTATGAGATGGACCATTTAGAGTCCACAAATCAGTAAAATGTGGTATTTAATTTTCTGTGTTTGACTTATTTCACTCAACATAATTCCTTCTATTTTCACTCATGGTGCTACTGAAAAGACAAACTTTCATTCCTTTTTTTTTTTTTTTTAGTGAATACTATTTAGTTGTGTACATGTACCAAATCTCCTTTATCCATTCATTTGCTGGACTTCTAAGTTATTTCTATTCATTAGCTATTACAAATAATGCTGCAGTAAACAAAGTAGTGCAACTATCTCTCTAGTATAAGGCCTTTGTCTCCTTCAGGTATGTGCTCTGTGTGGGGACTGCTGGATAATTTTGTTCCGTAAGTTTTATGTTAGTCTTGTTTTTAGTTTTTATTGGAATCTCCATCTTGCTTTCCATGTAATGAATTGTGCCATTATCACCACAGTGTGAAAGAGCTCCGTTTGCTTTTCCTTCTCAGTCATAGTTATTGTGTTTTGTTTTATATTTGAAGATAGTCATGCTTACTGCAGTGAGGTAGCATCTTACAGTGGCTTTGATTTTTGCTTTCCCTGAAGACTAGTGATAGTGAACATTTTTTCATATGCTTATTGGCCTGGCCAACCTTTATGTATCACCTTCTCTGTAAAGTTTCTGAGAAGAGTTTCTCAATATTTAGGATGTTCACAAAGATGTATCACCAACCTTCCTTATACTTTGACCTTTACCTTTGGGGACATTAAAGGTTTTCAGTTTAGTCCGTTACAGCTTGGAAGATTGGAATCATCAGTTTTCAATTTTGGAGATAAGTCCATCAGACATGGGACATTCACCAACAGGACAGATTTCTAATATCCATACCAATAATAATGAATCCAGATTCCATAGAAAATGACAGGGTACAACGGAAGAGAAGACTGAGATTGCATGTCTGAGAAATGAATGATATTTCTGTAGCCCACAGCAGTCGGGAAACAAAAGGAATCTAAGCTTAAACTCAATCATAAACTCAAATGAATGCAAGCTACATGCTCTTTACTGACTTGGTTTGAATGGAATACAGAACTAGATGCAACACTATAGTAAATTGCTTGTTATATGATGGATGTAAAGTGGAGATATACTCTTACTATTTCATGAACTGTATGAAACATCCTGAGGGCATGGAACTAAATCAGCAAGGCAGAGAATGCTCATTGCCTCTTTTTAACACAAAATCCTATCTAGGCCAAGTGCAAACTGTCGTGAGCTTTTTAAAAACCACCAAGAGTCCAGGCTAATAGGGAAGAGATACACTCAACAACTCCAGATTGTGTCCCACCAATTATACTGTTGTCTCAGGTGATAGAGGACAGCTAAATATCCTTGCCTAGTGAAAGCAACTCCACATCAGACAGGTAAAATGCAAACACTAATTGTTTTTGAGGAAGAGCACTACAGAAACTTACATCATCTCAACTAACATTTATTTTTCTGAAAGAATGAGGAATCATTATAGCACATATATCCTCCAGTATCTCAAATCTCCAAATCAAAAAAGAAATGACAGAAAATCCAGAACTTTATCTGCTGTTCAGGTGAAAGATGGTTTTCCAAATTGGCTGTGTGAGGCCTTGTGCATGGAGTGCAGAGTTTAGTGATTAAGCTGTTTCGTGATTTAATTTACCTTGATGACTATGGCAATTTGCTATATCTTTCCCAGAAGTGCTAATCAATTCCAGCACCCAGTAAAGGGAAAACACCACACAGATTGCTCCCCTGGTCCCAAAGTGCTAATCAATCTTAAAAACCTTAATCAATCTTCATTTTATCTTGTCGTTTCTTGCTTGATACTTCTAATAGGTTTCATGTGTCTAAAGTCCGAGGAGTTTCATCTCATATAATGGATTAAAATTATGTTACCTTTTGGCTTAAGGATTTCCATCTCATCCTTCTCCCATACTCTCTACTTCCCTGTTGAAAATGCTGTGGTATGTCTGCAAAGACAGCAAGTTGGCTGGGTGCTGGTGGCTTTTGCCTGTAATCACAGCTACTCAGAAGTCTGAGATGTGAGGATTGTAGTTCAAAGCCAGCCTGGGCAGGAAAATCCATGAGACTCTTATTTCCAAATAAATACCAGAGAATCACTGTGGCTTAAAGTGGTAGAGTACTATCCTTGAGCAAAAGAGCTCAGTCCCTGTGTCCAGTGACAGAGTTCAAGGCCCAAAACACACACACACACACACACACACACCCGCACGTGCACGTGCGCATGCCGAACAAGTTATTTTAGTGATCAACGCTATGGAGAAGTATCACTTCTATTTCTCATTCTTTTGTATATGTCAGTCCTGTAGCTTGAACTCAGAGCCTGGGTAGGTATTCTCCTTGAGCTTTTTTGTCCAAGGTTATTATTTTAGTACTTGAGCCACAGCTCTACTTCCAGCTTTTGGTGGTTAACTGGAGATAAGAATCTCATAGACTCTTCTGCTGAGGATGACTTTGAACCAAGATCCTCATATCTCAACCTCCTAAATAGCTAGTATTACAAGAGTGAGCCACAGAGGCCCAGCTCTATTTCTCACTTTAGAAGATAAATTGCTAAGTATATAAATGAGGTAATAGTCCTCACTATGGTCAGAAGAGTAAAGTATTATAGACTAGGAAGGGAATGTAGAAGTTATCTACTCCAGTTCCTATCATAGCCGGAGAAGTAAATTCACTAAGTAGACACCAGATTTCCACAGGCCTCTTGAATCCATGAGAAACAGCGCTTCCCATGTGTAGGTTTCCCCATGCATGGCTGCAAAAAGTCTATAATTATTCTTCAAGCACATATGAACCCTTTGATACTCCACACTAGCCATATGCTAGGCAAAACTACCTGTTCTAGATGATTTCAGTATGCACTGGTCTCACTACACCCATCACCACACGCGCAATATTTTCAATGGGGCAAATCTGCTTCCTAAATTGAGATTTGTTAGTTTCAGATATACATAGACTAGACATTTTATTCTTGCTTAGCAATTAAATAAAATAAGCAACCATCTGGACCCTCCAGCAATGACACATTTATTAGAGAATGACTCGGACAGCTCTTTGGAAATGAAGTCTGAATGCTTATGTTTTGTACATGACAGTTAATACATTAGCAGAATCCAGGCATTACATGCACTCTAAAATCTGCTGCTTAATTGTCAAGACCTGTATATTCGACTTCAACTCCCAAACTGTTTGTCTAAGCAGAGCAGCTGTGGTTTTAATGAGCCAGGAAAACAAGACACCCTTGGGAGCGCAGGACTTCTCTGAGGTCAGAGGTCTCAGAACATCTAAGAGCCAAGATGTCAGTATGAAGTTAAGCAAATGTCCATAAATTAAGATGGCTGGACCCCCAGCGGTATGAAGGTGACAGCAAACAAGAGATGACCACCATCGTGATGAGATGAACATGGGAACCAGAGTGGAGTGGAGGTTGATT